>NW_016690298.1:1154444-1375833 GCF_001604755.1 Lepidothrix coronata | reverse complement strand
CTGTACAACCCCAGAAGACTTCTCCTAGAGCTTGTATAGGATCAATCAATAAAGCAGAAATGAAATCAAGTGAAACAAAAGCTGAGCAAAAGCATCATATGCACTGCATTTGGAATCCTCCAGTGTTTTGACTGCTAAATGGGAGGTGCTGTGATTAATCTGTGATTATGTGACTCACCATAATTATGTCTTGTTGAAATTGAATTTATTGAAGCATGAATCATTCCACCCAAAGTAGAACCTAATTGCACCATTGCTGTGGCAGCCATTCAGGGTTTAGAGGAGAGGTCGCTATGTTGGGTGAACCCTTTCACTCCATTCAAGCAATGAAAATTTCACCTTGTGACTTGAAAAAGAGTGACATTTATCTCTTAAACAAGAAGAGAAGAACCTATCCCATGAAGTGCCATTTGAAATTCTGTCAAATGGCCAGCCAATCTGATGGTGAAAAGCTTCCTTAAGTTAAGAAGGTGCATTAATAATCAGTTTGGGCCTGTGACATTGCCGTCAGTGTTTGAATGCTATATCACTCAAGCCAGAGACCTCCCATTACTTCACTGTTATTTCTAGGCACATGCTCACCAGGACTGGTATATATTCACAATAAACCTGTAATTTCATCAGTAAGACCAGACTAGAGAAAGATGCACCTGACACTCCCGCTTTGGATGACATATGCAAGAGGTTGAAGTATACAGTGTGTCTGTGGGGTGTCTCCCAAACAGCAGCTCCTTGTAACAGAGAGAAAATTAAGGTCAACTTGGATTTTTTCCCCATTTAAAAGAAGAGATCCACATTTTCTATTCAGCTGTTGGATTTTTGGATGGAAAAGACTTCTTTCAAATGGGAATTTTTATGGGTAGACTTTTTGTTCCATTTTTTTACCAAAAAGCCACATTTAATGAAACAGTCTTTGTATTCAGTTTAAGAGGAAAAAAAATTTACATTTTCTCCTCTGATGTAAAATGGACCCTTTTTCATAACCAGACTTAGTATAATTATTGCTAGCATACATAAAGGAGTATAAACAACGACTCTCCAGGGTAAGGAGTTTTGTACAGTTATTAAATTTCCTGCTCTATTTTTAAAATTCCTTCTGCTGCTGCTGCTGTCTATAACACAGCAGTAGCAAAGGCCCACAATAGCAGCTAAGATTGAAAGGGGGATGAAAATTGCAGTTTAAAACAAAACCAAAGCTAGGGATTACTTTGCAGTCCATAATGCCCAACTAGGCAGCAGAATTAGGCAGGGAAAAGGGAGGAAATTTACACTTTTATTTCCCACTTAATGCCCATTCAGAGATCCATCACTATGTTCTAGAATAAAGGCAACAATCCTGCCTCATATCACTCAACCTCTGTATTGGTATTGTACTGTATTGTACTCTGTATTGGTACTATTGTTTCCCTCCAACTATATTTAGCCAACGGGAAAGGGATGCAGGAGTCTCATTTGGTACAACGGAAGATGCTTCTTTGTTGGGATCACATCTGTTTTATGTTCACACTGAATCTTGGAAAGGAGATGTGGAGCCAGGGTATTTGCTTTGCTATTACAAATTTGTTACTTATTTCTAGCAATGTACCCTTGAAAGCAAATATTCAGTGCAAAAATATCTGGGCTTTATGGTCAGGGAAAAAGAAATAAATACGATTTTTTTGAGAGATATTATATAAATGTGTCTTTCATAGGTGTTTTATTGGTTATCCCATTCAAGAGGAGAGGCTGTGTAAGGTGTCAGCTTTTCTTTTTTAGATCTGCCTCTCTCAAGAAGGTTTTCACTGACCTGTCAAAAAAAGTCTCCAGTTTTCAGTCTGATACTAGAAACAATGGCTCTTGTACAGGTCATTCATGTTCCTTTATTTTTTTAAAAAGCTTGACCTGTTCACATCTCTCTATGGCAGTCATTTTATTCTCAGGCTCCTGCAATCTGCTGCAGAAGAGATTCCTCTTCATCATGATTTCTTGCAGGCACTGCTTTTGTTTGCTCTTAGGGGTTTTTTTGAGATGGAGTCACTTCTTGTTTTTTCATTGCCAAATACAGATTTTTCAGGATAAAAATAAATTAAGTAATTGTTCTTTCTGCATATAAAGGTGACAAGAGGAAACCTTTTGCCTAGAACTCAAATTTTATTCAAGCCTTTGTCAATAACTATTTGTTTTCTGAGGTCTATTCCTTCATGGTATAAAAGACTTTTGAAATCAATCTTGAGTATGATGTTATATCAGTCCTGTTGCCACTTTCATGTGTCCATTTCTGACTTGGCATTGCTGAATGTTTAATGTTTCAAAGAAGGTAGGCAAACAACCTTGCTCCAGGATGACCCATGTCTTCTTTTCTGGGGCTTGGAAATGAGTCCCTGCAGTCCCCTGTGTATGCACTGGCACACAGTCCCTCTGAAAATGCACAGCATAGACTTGCACAAGAGCAAGCAACAGAAATAAGTCCCCAAGACTGGGAGGAACACATGTTCTTTACCTTGACTGAGCACTTGATTTTTTTCTGGTTCTCTGCAGCTACCAAGTGGAGTTAGAGCTGCAGAGAGGGATGGATGAACATGTGTACGGATGCACAGGGAGTATAACTGCATTTAACATAATAGCATTTCAGGTCAGAAGGACAAAGATGGTAGTAAAGCAGAACTTCTAAAGTCATTCTTTTACTTCATTCCCAAGCAGATTTGTGGATTTTTGCCCTTCCCAGAGTGAGAGGAATGGAAAAAACAGTGACATTTCAAGGTCAAGGTAGACACAATCATTTTGCCATGACATTCAGTGATGGCTCTGAAACCACTAGAGTATGAGTCTTGTCCTTTTACTAGTACTCTGATCCACATCAGAAGGTTTGAACACCAGCAGAATCAATCACCTTCTCTCAGAGCACAGAGTCAGCCATGATTAAACGGACAAATGCCATCTGACCAAGAGCTTCTACTGTCTCCACCCTCATAGGAGTCAATCTGCTGATCTCCCAACCAGGTTGCAGTTAGTTGCATAACTTACGTCCTTTCTATGTTAAATTTTTTTCCCTTCTGTATCCAGGAACAAACTGCTAGGTTTACAGTTCTTGAGTTTCATGCTAGATAAATGACATCATGGGAGTCACAGAACAGCTGTCCATTTGCTGGAAGCAAATATTTATGTATTTTTATCTGTCTATCTATGTTTCTATCTATCTATCTGTATTTGCTGAGAAATGTATAACCAGACATTATGATGATTTTTTTGCTGATTTTATCTGCTTTCCCTTCTTCTTTTCCAGTAAAACATTTTTTTAAAAGCACATTTTAGAAGAAGAAAAACTCCCTTAAGAAGACATTTACAAATAGAAAAAACCCATTTATTTTCTCTTCAAGAAACCCCTACCATTATTTATCTGAAAGTTGCTACCTTCCTCCCCATCACCTCTGCAGATGCCTCCATCAAATCAAACCTTTTATTCTGGATCACCTTTCCTGGGAGTTTAATGTGATCATGTTGTTTATGTGTCAACCCATACAACTTCCAGCTTTGTAACCTGACAGGCAAGAAAGAATGCATAAAAATATTGTGACTATCATATTTCATCAAAATAAGCAAGTGGAGAAATGAGAAAGACTTTCTTACTCAGGGATCACACCTTTTATTGAACACTAGAGAATCCGCACAAGTGAGAGTCTTTGGAATGAGCTTTTGTTTCTTCCTCTACTTATGGAATCACTTTGTCTGTGGGTTGTCACTGCTCTCCCTAATTAAAGCCCCCTCCCCTGGGCTGTATCACTTTTTCAGCAAGTGTGAAATACTGCCTTGGAACATATCGCCTCACAATTCACCTTGGGTCTGGCCTGGAGGATTGTGCAATTTCTGTGGTCTGCTCCAGTGCAAACAGGAAAAAGAATCTGAGCCTCAGTTTTTACAATGTGCAGCTTGCGTGCAGGAAACGGACCTGCTCGGCAGCATCTCTGGGATGTTTACTGCTCTGCACTCTCGCCAGCAAGGCCAGGGCCATTAGCTCTGCTGGCGGAGGGCTCAGAGCCGTCAGCATTCATCGGGCCTCCAGTGGCCCATCATCCTGCTGGAGGTCAGCTGGAACAGGCCAGGTGAGGTTCTCAGGCACTGTTTGGGGAAGAGGGGAAGGTTTCTTCTTTTTCCAGAAGAGGTGATGTGAACTAATGCAACCTCCCCAGTCCCAAAAAGAATGAGCTCCAAGTTACAAGCCTAATCTATTCACTTGTTTTCAATAACAACCCTGTGTCAAGTGGTAATGGCACAGCCACCCACAGTAGAGTTCAAATTATAGGTGAATCCATCTTTGCCCAAGAGATCCCCTTTCTTCACCCTCCTGCTATATTTTTCACCAAATTCAACTGCTCTGTCACTTCAGTCTTGGTACCTTCAGGGATGAACTTTCTCTCTCTGAAACAGAGATGGAGATGTGGGGAATTCGGTTGAAATCTTCAGCCTTTATGTTAATTCATTTATATCCACGTGGGATGAGGCCCTATCCTCCATGCAGTGGTGTTTCTACAGTCATTAATACTGCACAAATCAATCCTAAGGCTCACTAGTGAGTAGTTCATGCCAGCTAAAACAGACAAGCTCTAAAAAAGTCTTTCTCCCACACTCTTCGTGTTGTCCAAGTCCATCAAGGAATAATTTTTCTGAATTAATTTTAACATCCATCGACATATTTTCTTCACAGTTAGCTTCACTCAAAGGAGGAAATGACCTAGTCCTTGTTTTTTACTGTAGTCAAGGAATTTGCATTCTCTCCTACAATCTTTCACACCATGGAAACAGATGTGTAGATGTGGCAGGGATATTTTGGGATTCCCCCTTCTAGGTTTCAAGACTCCGTGCCCTGTCACTACTGCTAAATTGGGTCACACCCTCTGGGCAAGTCACTTTCTCCCTCTATAGACCTTGGTTTCTCTACCTTTTATAGATCGCATTTGGGTTCCTGTGTGAGAAGAAGACTCAGAGAAGTCAATATTAGTAGTAGTAGAAAGGGTACTACCAGGTATGCACTAAATTCAGGAGATTCTTAATCTTTCCTTGGTTGAGGCAACCTTAGTGGTTTGTGGTTTCCACCTCTGTGTTCTTTTGACCCTTAAGCAATGCTGGGAGATCCATATGTGTTGGGACAGAAAACTGCCTTCAGCATTTAATTCAATCCTGAGGAGCAGAGGGAGCCACCACACATATTTGTGGAAAGTGAGTGTCTCTATATGCAGCTGCAGATGTGCTCTTGCCTGAGGGCAGGATCTGAAGTCCAGGCATCACTGTCCCAAGGCTTTAGGCCACACAGCAAAACTGCACATCAGCCAGAGAGGCAATGAGCCCCCAAGAAAGACTAGGAAGTGAGGATGTTTGAGACATGAAGACCCTTTCCTCAAATGGGCAATGAAGGAGCTACAAGAAAACACATAACCAATGGAAGTGTTGAGCTATATCAATCCTTGACACCCAGGATTATGGAGTAATTAGAGCAATTGCTAGAAAAGCAGCAAACTCTGCTGAAGGCCAAAAGAGGGGTAAGGTTTAGTGTGTGACTGACTTGCCTGCGAACTGCTTCATATCACTGCTTCATTCTTACTTAGATATCAGTGTTGACTAGAGGAATAAACTCAACAGATCTTCCTGGCTCCCCTCCTCCCACCCCCATTTATGTTCTGGAGGACCAGAAGCAGCTGAACAGTAGCCCTCCTTTACTAGCACAACATATGATGTGTTGCAGTGAAAGCTTACCTGGGGTTTTCTGCTGGGATCCACGAATATCAAAACTTTCTGCAGAAAGCTGTCATTTTAAAGGTAGGGGGGAAATCTGATGGGGTTTCAGTAGCTTAAACTCCAGCCCAAATGTGTCCTCCTTTACATGATCTCAAAGTGCTTTATTTCTAAATCTGTCATGGTGTGTATCTTTATGGTATTTTGCAGAAGATCAGGTGTTCATTCCCCCTCTTAGGAGGGCAGATTTCCTAGAAAACTACATATCCCACAAGGCAAACAAAAGTTGGAATTTTTTTTGACCCATGATGCCACTCCTATTTGGGTAGTTTAATGGGAGATGTAGTCAATCTGGTTACTAGCCTATAGAAGACAACTTGGGCTGGGACAACAACTCCCAGAAGGCAGCATAATGATGAAGTGCTAAAATTACCTCAGAGGAAGGGATGCCTCTCAGGCTGTCTCAGCGATGAAGTGCTTTCATTATTTACATTTTAAATGTCAAAACACGATGTTTTGACATTTACCACTAATAAAAAACACTTTTGACATTTTCAGCAGATTAGAAATTCTGGAAATTTTTTCTTTTTTTTCTTAACCTCATGTTTGGAACCTAAAGCAAATTTTAAAATGTCAGATTTTCCCTTGGGATGGAGATTCAGAAATTTTTCTCATCTGTGTAGTTGTGATGCTTGGAATTACCTCTGAGAGCCAAGGGACTTGCAGTCCAAACAGTGAAACAGTCTGCAGGCTCAGGCAGAGGAGAATTTCATCTCTTTGTTCTATATTTTGAAACAGCGCTCTTTCTTAATTCCATGCCTCCATTATCTGATATAGATTTGCAAAGTAGGCAGTTCTGTCTAATAACTTTTTTCTTTACTACAGCAATCCCCTTGTTACCTAAACCCTGCCTAAACCATGTGTGTAAATTTCTTATGGAAGAAAAAAGTATCTTGGTGCTGCAGTTGGGACCCATTGATGATATTTCTTTTTCTACAGTTCAGGCTGAGGTTGTGTACACCCCATGGCTATTCCCTGGCCAGCCAACAAAGGTCTGAATTCTGAAGATTGTCAACAACTTGTCTGGATATCCCATATCCCACCCCAATAAAAGACTGGGAGTTGACCCTCGCTATCTGCCCTGTCAGCAGGAAGTGCATTACACCTGGGAAAAACTGAAAGGCAATGAAAATCTGCTGACTATTGCACAGTAACCAAGACATGAGAGACACATATCTTTATCCAAATATTCTGCTAATATAGTCAGGTGTCAAGTCCCTGTTAAACAAGATTTGGGTTTGATACTGGAGGCCCAAAGGAGCTTTTATCTGACCAAGCTTTGCGCTTTAAAAGGAGGGTGAATGAGAGGAGCGGAGCATGTTGCTGGGTCAACATAAAAAAAGAATCTATGAATAAAATGTGGCAAGTGTGTTTCCTTGTAGTAGCAAACCAAGGCTCTAAGCTGATTGCCTTTGGACTTGGCAGTAATAAGGAAGGCGTGCCTGAGCCTGTGATCCAGACCCGTGAGGGACCACTCAAGTTCATTCATGTGCCTTTGCAAATAGGCTGTTCCTCCAAGGTGTGCCACATAAAGTGTTAGTGTGCATCACTACAGTCTTAGCATTGAACATGAAATAAGGCAGGCCACTCACACCCACAGCCAAAAGCTGTTGATACTGAGGACTGGTCTGATAGTGCTGACCAGTGACAGCTGCCCCAGGATAAGTGCAAGAAATCCCATGAGCAAAAACCATACGTTGTGTGGAGACTTTTGATAGAGTGGTTTGTATCCTACAGCTGTAGGATGCATTTCATTCTTGGTTTAGGATTCCCCGTTGCAATTCCAGATGCTCAAGCTCTTACTGAACATGGCAAATCTTTGATTGACTATACTACAAAGAGTCATGTCCTGTAGAATATATATCCTAAATAGATACCCTAAATAAATTTGGCAAGGCATATATATACTACAGAAAAAGTGAGTAAAGGTAAAACAGGTCTGATGGAATGCCAAAGAGTGAGCAGGGAGTGAGACAGGGTGAACAGAGGGACAAGAACTGTCACCATCTTCCATTGCAGAAGAGCAGTGGCTGCAAACAAGAATCTGATGTGATCTTGACAACTACTTGATAATTTACTGGTGTTGGCTCCAGAGCACATTCCTCGCAGGGTGTTAGTAGCAAAGGGTGTTTTTGGACTTCAATAGACTGTCAGAAGCTCCTTTCATAGCTTTGCCTACACAGGGGCATGCAGCATTGTTCACTTGAATTAACTAGTGGGGTGAATATAAAGCTGATGTTTAAACTACATTGAATCCATGATTAGACTACCTCACTTGGAATTAATGTGGCTTCAGTCTGATTTACCTTAATTCACTCTGAGAGCAAAGTTGATGACTTAAATCTTAGAAAGAAATTGTCTTTAAGATAGAAGTTTAATGACCTTAGGGACATTGTCCAAGTTATTTTGAGTTAAATAATCTGCTTGGAAAAAAGTCAATTTGTATTCCTTTTTTTTTTTTCTTGAATGTTTCTTTGCAAATAAATCTGTGCAGATAATGGTTTTCTCATCCTGTGAAGCTTTCTGAGACTTCAGAATTTTTTCATGTCCCACCACAGGATAGACTGAAACTCTTTTGTAGTGGTTTTTATTCATTTAGTTGGGATTCTTGGGGCTTTTGCTCTCTCTTCCGTTCCTCACCCTGAACAAACAAATGAAAACTATCTCTCTCTGGAAAAGAGTCAGCTGACTAAAATAGCAAAGAGATCAGCTGGGGAGGGAGACACTACCCCCATGAAGTCAACACAGGCTTAAGAAAATCTGTCAACTTTTTATGATTATGAATGAGATCCCAAAACATCATCCTCCTAGTCTGAGATCTGGTCATACTTATTCCAAGGCATATATCCTCTATATTTGCAGCTGAGCTGAAGTCAGAGATTCTATCATCAAGCTGGGAAATCGACCTTTATTAAATGTTTAGATTTAGTTAATTTTATAATGATGCTTTTTTGTAAAAAGATGTGTGGGGAGAAGGTTGGAACAGAAACATTTTCTAATGAAAACACTTTCAGTCAACAATCCTGTCTGTCTACAAGCTACTGTTCTCTGGTCTGTGACCTTTGTGTGCTGCTACTGTTTATCTCAAGGGCTGTGCTTACATGTTGGATTTTTACATCTCCTCTTGTTGCACAGCCTGAACAGTCCCACTTTCTGGGAGGTTTGGAAATTATCGTATCCAAGGGGCTGTAGTGTCACACTCTTCAACTGACCCAGACCTAAAGGAAGAATGTAACAAAAGTCCAAGGAAACCCAAGATAAGGAACTAAGTAATGTTGAGTGAGCCTAGACAAAGGTCATCTAAATCCTTAGGCTTGTTTAAGATTGTTCTGATTAGGACTTGAAGAATCTTGTTCCTAAATTGCCACTTATTTCTGCAGGACCAATGCACGAAAAAGCATTTTGGGGATATATATCTGATAGCAAGTTTATTTCTGTCAAGGCCCATGTAGCCAAAAGAATGGCAAGGATTTAGCAGGAGTTTTATGCCATAAATGAAGAGAAGTAATATGGAGTCTAGTTATCAAACTTATTTTTCTAACTACAGTGATGAATGAAAAAAACTTGTGAGCATTTTAATTCAAAACTTGAATCTGCGAGTAACAGGAGCAAAAAGAACATATCAATAGAATTCATGACAACTTATGAAAAGTTGTTGATATAGTCTGGCAAAGGAGGTTTTTAGAAACTCAGATTTTCTCCTCCGTGCGTGTAAGGAAGCAAAAGCGTAAGCATGCATGTCTGAGTGGCTTCTGTTGAGGGCTAAGGGCTGGATTTGATGATCCTTACAGGTCCCTTCCAACTCAGCATATTCTGTGATTCTTACTGAAGATGATCAAGGAGAGGAGATTGTCAAAGCCATTTCTCTTGCCAAAGCCAATAGCTTGAAGTCAGATGAGAACAGAGAGCAGGACAGCTCCTTGGGTTTGTGATTTTGGGTTGTTTGGATTTTTATCTTGAGGAATGAGTATTATTTCAGACTCATTACTTTGAACTGGTGGGTCTTTGTCAACAAGATTGAGAAATAACTAATCACTGCTCTAAAACTAGTTTAATGACAGTTACAAATAGTCCCAGTAAAGAAAATCAGACAGAAATTTTATCAGCTAACACTTCCACTGGCTTTGACGAAAGTAGCAATGCTGGAACAGTGTTGATTAGAACTCTGACTTTTTATGGAGAGGAGGAGTTTGCAGAACAATGTGAATTTCATAGGGCACTTAATGCTGTTGTCCTGATCAGGTCCAGCTCCAGCTTCCCCATGGAGTAACACCTGTATGGCTTATCTTTACATATTTTCCCTTGGTACTGCAGAATAAAGCCACGTCCTAAGGACAGGAATGGGTCCAACAGGAATATGGGTCCAACGAAAGACCAAGACAGCTTTGCTAGTGTGGCTTAAATAAAAACACTTACATCCTTGGTGAGAGGTTCACCCAGCCAAGAACTTTTCAGGGATGCAAACACATTTACGTTATTTCACATTGCACCATGTCCTCATTCAGTCATCCTCTAAATTAGCCTATGACTACATCCAGCTGTGTGTTTTTCTATGATTTTTCACTGGAAGAAGAGACTTTGAGTCACTGAAAATTCTATCAGAATAGAGCATGAGAGCGCCTGTACTCAGGGGGAAAACCCACAGGCTCCCAGTATGGGTTGGGAAAGGGGCAGCTTGTTTTGATATCTGGGTCAGTTGCTTATTCAATGCATTTCTCTGTGTCCATGGTCAGTTTGCAGTGTGCTATAAGACCCTCAGTAAACTTGATGAGGAAACAGGAATAGAAACAAGACTGAAATTCCCAAGTAGGTCAAGGAGGGTAAAATTTCAGTCTGCCTACTTTATTGGAGAACACATGAAGGGACAGGACAATATTCATGACACAGACTTGGTAAATTAAGAGCCAAATTAACAACATAAAGTTTGAGTGGATTTTTTCTTTTTTCTTTTTTTTTAAGGAACATTTGGAGCCAAATTTCTAGGAAGGATCACAGTGAATTAGCCTTGCAATTCCTGCTAATATGAGTATGGAGACCTTTCCACATGTACTCTCATCCTCTCCCCTAGGTCTATGTTAAAAAACCTACCCTCTGGGTGTTATGTGAATGCTGCTAACAGGAAGGCAGCTAAACATTTGTCTTGCAGCAAGGATAGAAAGAAAAATGAAGCAGGATTTTTCTTCTCCCCATAAAACTTGAGCATTCATACTCAGAGTAACTGCAGACAGCCCTGGGACCTGTATAAAAGACTAGCAACTGGCTGTAAGCACCATAACTTAGAGCACATTCCACACTAAAATGAGGAGAGCTTGGGAATAAAAGAAATAGAATAACAGAAAGGGCCTCATCAAGCAAATTCCCAGCACTCAGCTCAGGGAGAGGTGAAAAGTAAAGGCAATTAATTGAAGAGGATGGATTGAGATTTCTGCGGCCAGATGAAGAGAAAACATAAGGGGAGAAAGTGAGTATATAAAAGCAGTTAAATCTTTCCAGTAAATCTTGCAATGTTTGCTCCTCAGGAGCAGTTCTGTTCTGCACAGACTGCAGATATCTGTAATCTTCCCCTTTCTTTTGATGCTTCTTGCTAGGCATGCTCACTGAATAAGCTCTTTTGTTTTCCATCTGCTTATGCTCAGGGAGGAAAGCAAACATATCTTCCTTGTATTCAGTCATTGTGGTGGGGAAGGAAAAAACAGAGTATTTTGAGCTTTAAGGCAAAAGTAGCACATCTAGTATCCTTCTTTGTAAGGCCCATATGAGACCTCTCCTGAATGTACAACATATGCCCAGGTTTACGTACATGTCAGGTGTTTGCCTGTTCCATATCCAACTGAACTGTGGTGTGAGATCATGAATCATAACTCTGCAATTTCAGCTCATGGAAACTGAAACCCATCATCTGAGAATCTGGTACTTTCAGATCAGCTGCAGCTTCTTTGGAGCCCATACAGCAGACAGCTTTAAGGCTATCAAATTCAAACTTCTCTGAATTTCTAGAAGGAAGGGTTGGATTCAAGGCTGTGGAAGACTCACTGTACCTCATAAAGGGCATGTACCTAAAGATCTCAAAGACATCGGTGACATGTGAGTGATCATTCACTTTCCCATATGCCACTGATTTTGAAAAATAGAGAGATTATTCTCAGATTCTGTGGAAATTCTGCTATGAATTTGAGAAAAGATGCTCAGATTCTGCCTAATGACACAACAAACTTTCAAAAATTGTTGTCGCAGTTTTTGTAACTGTTTGCCAAAATCTGATTCTGTCTTTGGTTTTGCTCTCCTGTGAGTATGTATTAACCTAAAGAGCCTAAATGCAATAGCCTCTGCTAGGGATTTCCTCTAATAATTACACAGTCCTACAAAGGAGACCATCCATTCCTGCTGAATGTGTTCTCAACAATGTTTTCCCATCATTGTTTGTAGGTCACTTTCTTTTCCAAAAAAAATCACTGCATCTTGTTTAACAAGAGAAGGAATGAGAGCTCCCTCTTGAAATCCCTTATTTACAAAAGAGCATTAAAAATATGTCCGTATAGCCTACTTGTGCCCTCTCCCCTCATACACAGAAATACTTTAAATCATTTTTCTATAGGAAAGTTGCAATACAGACTTTTTCACCCTGCAGTCAGAGACCATGCAAAAAAATAAAATCTCTCAGCTATTATCACCTCCAGCTAAAATTATCACGACTGAATTATTTCCAATTTACTCAAAGGCAATGTTAGTTGGAAAGATGAAAAGAGTTTATTTTTGTCTTCTGCTTTTTTATGTAAATTTTTTCAAAGAATAAATCTTCATTTGCGGGGGTGGAAATTCCTTCTAGCACTTGGTTTAGAAGACACAAGGAAAAAAAAACACTCGTCTATTTTTATTTTTTAATAATTAATGTGGTTTGATTGGTCACTTCACAGGAATGCTTCAGCCTGTTTGATGCTGATGAAACTGTGGTGAGGTTAAAAAAAAGAAGAGGTTCAGTGCTTACACAAACTGTCCGGTTTCTAAGGCATGTGGTGATGGTATGAAAATTAATTATGGCTATCATGCATCGCACATGATGGCACCCAGTTTTACTGTTGTGAATCCAGATGCTTTAAACCAGACACATCCTGAAAGCTGCTTAAGCACCACTTGGTGAGCCCAAATCCAAAGAAGAAAACCATGACGTGGTCAGAGCAGGAGCCAGGCTTATCTCCTATGGTCATTTTTCAATTCCTTTTGAGAAAGGACTGATGTTGGGGGTTTCATTGGCCAGAAAAAGGACACACCATTGCATAAACATGTGAAAATGCATTTTTTGTGTCATTTATAGCTTAAGAGTGAGGCAGAGTCAAGAAGTCGTTGAAGAGTGAGGGAAAACATGGGAAAGGTGTATCTAGCACAGCCAGGTTGCAAGGTGGTGGGTCTGACAGACTGGTGTCCAGATGTGAGATGTGAGCTCTGTTCTCATGGGGATGTGATGCAGCTGTGCACCATTAGGCTTGCCCATGAATGTGTGCCCAAAGCCAAGAACACTTATACACCAGAAGAAAAGTCTGGTGGTTGAACACCTCCAGATGGATCATTTGAGTAAATTTCTTCCAGTTGAGACTTGACCTCGGCCAGGTTTTAAGCACTTTCTTGCGTAAGCACAGTTTGCAAGCACAAATGTGTGGTTTGGGGCACACTGCACTCTGCTTGAACACATGGGTCTTTTCAGGGAAAGACCTTTTAATTGCCACATTTCCTTCTAATGGGTCTGTTGCTTCCCAAGTAGCATTTACATCTGTGCTACAAACTCTCGACCAGAGTCCTCTTCCAAAACACTGTGCTTGTTGCAGGGCTACAGTCTCTTCTCAGACAGTAAGCCAGCAAGTTCTGAGAGGTTTTTAGACCGTGCACCATCGTGTACCAAGAGGTGACAGATGCCATCACAGTCCATGAGGTGATTTAGTGAGTCGGAAGGCAGAAAGAGGTGGAATCTGAACTTTGACTGTAAGGAAGCCTTGTGGGTGAAAGGGATGACATTGTTCTCCTGATTGCTGTCTGAGCTCTGGCATGAGAGCAGTAACATAGCCAAAACAGCAGAGGGGACAAGCTGAAAGCTGCCCACCACCCAATGGGGAATGAGAAGCTGTCTAAAGTACCAATATGAATATCTGCAACCACAGAAGCACCACAAAAAGCTGAACCAGAACTCGATTGATCATGTGTCTATCTTAATTTAACCCTGCGGGAATGATCACTTAACATGTTATTTCAGGCTGCTACTCCTGATCTCAATATATTTTTCTTTAGTTCATCTTTTTCTTCAAAGTATCATATATAAGAACCTAGTAATGGCAGTATCATTTTGTCCAGTTAAGATATACTGACAGTCTCCTCCCATTTAAGTAAGTAGTAAATTGCTGTGATATTTGAAGGTAATTTTTCATCAGTAATGCTCACTTTTTTACCCAGACTTTCTGTAACTATATAAGACTGATTTATATTCTTCATATTTGGGTAGGTGTGGTGCATTTACCTTGAAAAATGTTCTGGTTTTCATACAAGTCCAAGAGTGTTTATCAGATTTCATAAAAGTGTTTTAGGTTTCAGGTAAAATCTATTCTTCCACAACTTTCCAGTTCCACAGATTATTTGTTTCAGTGCAGAAGAGACAACAAAATAAAGAACCAAGCCAACAAACAAAAATAGATACACTCCCAAGCAACCTCCCAGTGATATTCCTGGAGATGAAGAGCATCCAACCCTCTGGTCCTCTGATCTCTGTCTAAAACAGCCATAGGCTCAAATGCAGTTGTCAGCTTTGCTCTGCTGCAGTGACAGCTCAGGGATTTCATGTGGCATCATATTTCTGGTAGCAGTTTCCTGGAGAGTGGACTTAAGCTCCTGAGAGAAATGATTGCACTGTGTGCTTGCTGTGCTGCAGAAAGGGTATCTGTATGGGAGTGATCCAGGTGTACATCTCAACTCAGACTCCCTGCTCCATAGGCAGTTGTCTCCCTGGTTTCAGAAGCTGAAAACTGGATGCCTCCATGAAGAGCCTACTCTGTACACTTATAAACTAATCGCCTTTTGCCTCATTTTACAGACAGGTGTCACTGACTCTTCTGCATGGCTCACACACACAGAGTCCCACATGACTGCCACTGGCCAGCCAACCAATATGGGCTGTGTGGGATGTCCAACACTGGCTTCACCCACAGTGAGCCCAGCCAGCCACCTGCCTAGGGGTAAGCCTCCCTTCTCATAATTCTCAGGGAAATGGACCCTTGCCACAAAGGTGCTCAAAATATAACTTGATGTGTGTTCATCTCTCAAAGGACAGGAAGGCAAATAACCACACTGACTTAGCTGACAATGGGTAGCTCTGTTACATGAATACAGCACCACTTTGCAGAAATGTTGCAGAACAGGAGCTTCCACCCATGGGATCCTTTCAGAACCACGTTGGAGTTAGGCTGGTTTTATGTGTCTGCTGTGAACAAAACCCATCCCTGTTCCAAAACCAGTCTGCTTTTTTTGCTGCCGTGGTAAAAAAGGATTGTTTTCTTCCTGCAGCCTGATTCAATTTTAAACCCAATTTTTATAGCATCTATCTGTATAGGCTTCCAGTAAGACTATTCTCATCCGAGCAAAAACTGTTTTGAGGAAGTTTTACCACAAACCTTTAAATACTTTGATATGACAGTGTCCATTCAACTGACAAACTCAAGGTTAAAAATAGAGTTTATGGGCTTAAGTTTGGCCTTCAAGTTGACTGCAGTATTGCAAAGCAATTTAAAGTCAGCAAAATAATGTTTAACATGTCCCAGATCCCGGATCTCCTTGGAGGAGCAAGTAAAAAAAAAAAGGAAGAAAAATCTAAACAACCACAGCATCGGGTCAGATGGTAATTTACTGCTGCCAAGCCTCCTCCATACAAAGTCATTGCAGATGCTTCCTGGTCAGTGACAGTCTAAACAAGCTGTAAAACAATTACAGCTGTAAGCCTGCATGACTATCCAAAGCAACCTTATGGAAAGGAAGGTGCATGGTTTCAGAGAGGACCCTGATGAAGCTAGGATCTTGTGGCAGGATCAGGGCAAACCTGGAGTTAAGAGAAAGGTTTTGATGAGGAGGTGCATAGGTCTTCTTCAACGGATGGTGAGAGTAGTTTATTGACACTTTGCTGGTCCTACTTGCACTGCTGATTACAGAGGTTGTAGAGGACTTACATCAGCTAGAGAGACGGAAAAGGATTTTATTTCCCATGATTCATAGCCCCATTTCTGTCCATTTTTACTTATTTTTCTCCCAGTGCTTTGAAGCTGAGTTGTAACTAGAGATAAGGGTGTGGGACAAGCGTCCTGGTGGTACCAGAGGAGTGAGAATTTCCTCTGGAGCCCAGCAGGTGTCAGGTACTCATGTCATCCAGATAAATCCCATTTCCAGATTTGGCTTTTTGAAGGATTTTTTTCCTATTGCTCAGATCTGGCATGGATTATTTTAGAGAGATTCTGCTTTTCTCTGTGAAGTAGGGGTATAATATGTTCTTCAGGACTCTCATCATAATAAACTCCTCCCTGAAAGTGAAGGTGCCAGGAGAACACTTTATGCTAGCTGTCACCCCGAGTACGTGATGGTCCTCATATTCTTTAAGAATTTTACAACAAGGCCTTAAACTTCAAAAGCATAAATTTGGGTTGTGCTGGGAGAAAAGCACCAATTCTGAGGATGCTTTTTGACTACAAGTTTCTTCGCGGTGGCTTGAAACAATCAAGATGGGGAGTTTTTTTCCACCCAATGTTCTTCTTTTCTGTCCATAGTTTGTTGTGGTTTGTTGTAGTGGCATCACACCATCACTGAAAAGCCTCAGCAAAAATCAGGTTGATGATGTACTCAAAACTCAGTGACTTTATATTAGAGACTGACTTGGGAGCACTGGCCACTCGCAAGGTTCCCCAGTGCCTCCTATTACAACACATACTGTTTTCAGTTGTTTATGACTTTGTCAAAGCTGAATGTTTGGGTTCAGGTTTTCCATGCTGGATGTATGCCATCAAGCTGAATCGCTTTTTGTTGTTCCTTTTCCACCCTTTGAACACTTTTCTCATCTAAGTTGACCTGACAAATGTCTAAAAGAAGAAAACTCACAGTCTCCATTTTTCAGGCCTGGGTCTGAGCAATACTGAGAATAGTGTATCAATAAGCATTGCTCCATAGAAGAAATGAAACCACTTGGAAAACCTCAGGAAGGAAGTTCTTGAAGGAGCCAAGAATCGCAATCAGGTTCCTGTAGCCTAAAAACTGTGTTCTAAATCTCAGAATTTTTTCCCCTTGCCCCTTACTGTAGGACTTGTGATTTAAAAGGTAGGTTAGGATGGGTGTCAGAGGACTCAGAAACCCTAGGTCACTTGGGTTAGGGGATCTTTATTCTACAAAGAGTTTTTCTTGCAAGACTTGTGTCAGAAATGTCTCATTTCTGAGTACAGTATTTCTGTACACTAACCCTTTTCTCATTTGCTGCCCTACAGGCATCTATTATCCCTGCTGAATTTCTCAGCGATGAGTCCAGAGCCTGACCAAACAAGAAGAAAATAATAAAACCCCTTTCACAGCAAAGAGTGAAAGTACCTTGGCAAAAGGTAGGGATTACAAACAGAAAAAGGAGGGTGAGATGAGAACAGCTGTACACAGTCCAACACAGCACCTGACCTCTCCATGAAGAGCTCCAAGGTGTCCATCAGTACTGCCCCATGATGTTTAATGTGTATTAGAAAAACTTGTAACATAGGCTCCATGATTGCCCTGCTTTCTCTTCCTCCATGCTCTGGGGATGGCCAGCTTGGACCTGACCTTGCCGTTCTTACTCCCCAGGGTGACTCCCCAGGAATGGGGCAGAGGAAAAAAAACACATCCTTCCACATGGTGGAAGGTCTCAGGGAACTTCATGGGACCTACAGAAACCCCTTTGAGGTACAACTGAGGCCTCAGACACCTGCATATCTAGATGGAGGACTTTGAGAATGGCAAAGCAGCTGCTGGAATGAGATGCCAAAACTTTGGGTGTTTCAGAAGAGAGATCTCTAAAATGTGAGTAAAATATTGCCAGCTGAAAGTTTTTCAGATGGGAAAGTTGAATAAAGCTGTTTAGAGATCTGTAACAATACACCATCCTTTGCAACCAATGCAGAAGATTCTTTAGAGGATGATTCAGAGCAGGAACCTGATTTCTTGTGCTCTGGATCACCAATCTCACCACTGCATCTGACAGATGAAGGCAACAAGATGTCTGTACATGTCTGTAGCTGAATGCTGGGACATGAATGCTCTGAAGGTTATGTAGGTCCTGTTCTAATACAGTTCCCATCACACTATGTTCTTCTTGAGGCTGCAGTGCCTTTCTCCTTCCTGCTCCCAAAAGCGATTGTAATTTACACATATATGAAGGGTAGAGGCAGGCACCCAGCTCAGTTGTTTCAGACACATTAAATAAACCCTTTTCCTTGGACCATCTCATTATTATTATGGTCACAAAGCCTGGGGGACTCAAAGTCCATTGCACAAGAATACCTGAGTCTGTACATCACTGCACAAAGCAAGGAGACTTTGGAGGGAACAAAGGATTGCCCCTATGAAACCGGTGCAGACAACTGTCTTATATGAATTTCAGTCTCTGGCTTGTTCCTTTTGCCTGGTACTCTAAGTCAGAGGGAGTGTTGAATACATCTCTCTGTGATCTAGTGCTGATGTGGCACCAGTGGCCATATGAAAGCTTCAGCCTAGCTCCTAGTCAGAATCACCCAGCACAAATTCTGCTGTCACTGAAGGAGTCAGTCCTGCTCCAGCCACATGATATTTAAGACTGGAAAGCTCAGCCAGCTGAAACTGAACTGCTTTTATATTTTCACTAGTTTTCAACCAGATAAGTTCCCTGACCCCATTCATCATGAGACCACAGGATGCCACTGTTGCTATAAGAGCAGAGAAAGGAATGGGAAAAATGTGGGGTAGGTGCATTTACCCCTGAAGATTAACACTGGCTTTGTGTACCCTGACTCGGGGTAGTAGTCACAGACAGACACATCTCTGATATGCTCTACCCCCAGAACAATACAGTTCTGTGACATTTCATTATTGTGAAAATACGCCAATGAACTCTAGTTCAAATTTAAAATTATATATAAATCACAGCAGTTTTTGGCTTAAAATACAATGCCTTACCAAAAAAAAAAAAAAAAAAGTTCACTAATCCAGCCAAGAATTGTAATAAACTGTCAACATCAGTCTTGCTCACTTCATTTTGGGGTCTTGATAGTCCTTACAGAAAGGTTCTTCATCTATGATCTCCAGGCTGGTGGTCTGTGGAGATTTTTCTGTTCCCGTGATTCTGTTTTTTCTATCTGAATCTGATAAACCTCAATAAAAGGAGTCAGAACCTTATGGGATGAAATGTCAGGCCTGTCTTCATGAAATATTGTGCTTTGAACTGACCCAACACAAGCCAGCTCCATGTGGGAACTAATGCAGTCATTTTTGTGCATTGCTGAGCCCAGCTAATATGCACTTTTGAGAAGTAGGTTATATTAGTTGCCACTCAGCACCTTGCAATTGTATTTCCATGGCTGCTGGACCAGTTTGGAGTGTGGGCAAAACATGTCCTGCCTGCTTGCAAAAGACTGTGTGGACCCATGTGCATGTATATCTAATCACACTAATTAA
Organism: Lepidothrix coronata; assembly: GCF_001604755.1. NCBI lineage: Eukaryota > Metazoa > Chordata > Aves > Passeriformes > Pipridae > Lepidothrix > Lepidothrix coronata. The sequence continues at coordinate 1,356,381 of NW_016690298.1, read as the reverse complement.
TTCTTTAGGAGACATGAAAATCTTTGCCTAGGAATGATATAAGAAGCTGCATCGTCCTTGCCTTCCTGAAGTGCTGAGGCTACTTTGAATAGAAACCTGAACATGAGAAACTTGCCTGAGGGAAGGCAGTGCTGAGTCAGGATATTTCAGAGCTACATAAGTAATATAAAACTTCAAGAAAGCCATAAAGATTTACAGACAGGGTGTCCTCTGTTCCCAGGTAAAGGAAAACAAGTACTTTCACAAGAAAAGGAGAAGAAATGGGAAAAGTATAATTCTTGCTGTGAATTTCTCTTAAATTAGGGCTATGATATAGAGGTAGCACATGTGGCAGCTCAGCTTGGTTTTCACAGTCCCATACCTTGCTTGTTTGATTTTGGTGGGTTTTTTTCCTAAGATGCTGTTCTCTCCTGAGCCATCCATGCTCTAATCATACCTGTGGAATAATGTTTCTATGTTAATCAGTAGTTTGCATCCCACATATTTGTGCCTGCTTCCTGCACCCTGCACCAAACCTACTTTGGTTTTGCTGCTATGCAGTTTCAGCCTTCACTCAGCTACACCAGTTTTTGCCAGTACAACTTGTCATCAGCTCTAAGGTCAGTTCCTTGCCGACATCCCATTCACACGTCATCAGGCAGCCATGGGCTCTGAGCTAAAACCAATCCTAAAACAGAAAGGGTTTAGCAGTGCTATAAAAATTAAAGAGTTGCCTTTGTTTGTCTTCATCACCTCCCAGGTGACACTCTATTGAGACCAGCAGTTCCTGGTCTGAGACTTGTGCCCGTTATGAGCTCTACGTGGCAGGCAGATCTAGTCCAGGAGGCAATCAGCCTGGAGGGAAAAGACCACACTGGCAGCTGCTGTTGCAAGAGACAACATTCTTGTTCAGGTTTTTTCTTACAGCAGGCTCTGTCCCACCAGTGATATTTCATTTACCACTTCTTAATTGTCTTAGGAATGATTCAGACAGGTGCAGTTGGCTGCCAAAGAAGACACCAAAGCAATTTTCCCCTTGCCAAGGTTTGACTCCATCCCAGCAGACCTAATGTGTTGCTCAAAGTGAACACGTTTTGTTTGCTGTTCCCACTAATAAAGGACTGTGGTCACCACAAGCTAATCTCTGCCTTGCAGAAGCAGGGGAGGGTGCACCAAGAGGAGGCAGTGATATAAAGTGTGATTTTGGTCACAGATATCAGACTCTGCAGGATGCAGTTTACAGGTTGAGGGAGCTTACAGTGATGTTTTCTTCCTGTTCATTCCTACAGGAGAACTCCTTGGTTAGAACAGACATTCAAATGACCACAGAGCGAAGGGTTTCATGTACTGTGAGACAGCAAATGGATTTTACCTCCAGAACACTCCTCCTCATGGAGTAGAGGGAGACACTCATTTCAAAAAGCAGAGGAGAAACCAAGGACTAGCTTGTTGAGATTTTGGATACAGATTAGGAGATAAAGATCTCTCAAGGTGCTAGTCTTCCATTACCCCCTATCCAGGACCCACTATCCACATGTCTCCTTCCCCTGGTCAGCAGGAAGGTGTCCAACCTCTGATACTCTATGCACAGTTCTAGTGGCATGCCAGTTCCTAATACCATCATCTCACAGGTCTGGCTGAAACAAGTACTCCATCGAGAGTGACAGAGCAGCTTCCTCCTTCCTTGAGCCCCAGGTAATGGAGCTTGTGACGGGGTCTCTCAGTTCATGCCATGAAGAACCTATTTTGCTGCTTAGTTGTGATACCCACTACCAGATTGCAGATGGTTCCCTCTGGCATGGAGAAGTGACTTTTACTCCTTACAGCTTAGTCAAACACCAGATGTGGCATCAGCCCTGAAGATGAGGCATCCATTTTCAGGGCTAAAGACTAGAGACTTCAGACGTGTCCCCATCTGGAAGCAGTCCCTAGAGGTGACCTCCTGCCATCCAGCAGCTGGTGGAATCTCACCAAGCTCTGGACTCAGATGCTGTGCATATTTTTGTCACACAGACCTGTGCATGCCTGCCCTGTGCAGCCCTTTCTGGCTGAGTTTGCAGGGTGGACAAACAGGTCTGACCTTCTGAGTGACTCAATGGTCACATTTGGCAATGCATTGTGCCTTCACTCACATACCATTGACCAAGTCACTTTAATCTCTCAGAGAGGAGGGAGAGCAAACAAATTCTTAGTTCCCAGATTTGCTTGGGAGTTGTGTATAACTGGAAAACTGACTAGAGAACGATAGCAATCTGAACAAAATACAGGGCCCCAGCATCTGAAGGAGATGGAACCTGGTGAATCTGACTCCTTTGTTCTCCACAGAAGGGGATGGCCTCTTGCTCCTGGCTTACAAACACCAGTCTTCCACCACGCAAGGGGTTGTTGCTTCTGTGTGTAGTTGTCTGTCACTGCCGAGCTCGCTGTGGGAGTGTGACTGTAAACGTGCTGAAAAGCCTGCTTGTACTCAGGAAGCACAGGAATGCCTGCAGAATAAATAACAATGTAAATTAGACAGGACTGGAGCTCACCAGCCTCAGCAGGAGTTATCCCCTTGTCCAAACATTGAGGCAGCAGCTGATGAGCTTCCTTGTGTGCTCAGCAGCGCTCCTGCCAAGCTGAAAAGATTAAGAAGGAAAACTTGCCTCAGCTGAACAAATAGCCCAAAGGTCTGCCTGAGATTCAGTAGATGATTGGGGTGGCATGCTTAGGTGTTAGTTTCTGTAGCCTGAGAGACAGATGCAACTAACATCCCATCCAGCAGTTGCTGCCACACTAGCCTGCAGAACCTGCAACATACCTGAAATTGTGCCCTCTGGCAAAGATATTTATTCAACTGGCAAGAGCAAGATTCAGTTCCAGTTATACAAATTCAGATACCATCCACATAATCATGCTGTCCTTTTAGCCACAAGAACAGATATCTGGGAAATCAGATGCCTCCTGCTTTCTTTGTCCCAGCCCTAGCATAGGAACACAACTAATCTGTAAAAGAGACATCATGTCTTCCAGAAATGTTGCCAGTTCTGTATGTTTCACCTCTGCTTCTGAGCCCAAGAGTCAAGTTCTTCTTGGCTTATCTCTCCTAGGATGGTTGATGGCTCAGCAGGGACTGCAAATATATGTCTTCCAGCTAGTGAAGCACGGCTCAAAAACATCTTCTAATTTACAGCCAAGCATTTATGCAAACAACATAAATCCAGGGTGGATCCATAGGGACTTGCATAATCATACATTAAGAATAACAGAGCATTTTGAAATATTCGTGACAGGTTCAACCTCACCTGCCTTAAATCACCTTCAGTGATCTTGGCCTCATCTTAGTTCCCAACTGAAATTAAACCTGCTGTCACACTACTTTTTCTGAGTGCTGCACCTAAACTCATCACCAGAGACTGACAGCAGGGAAGAGAGGGGGCTGGAGAACCCAGTGAATATTTTCATCACCAGGGGAACTTTTAATAGGTTTTCCATCATAGCGATAAATTGAATCACCTAGGGACTTTTATGTTGCTCTCTGTATGGCATCCCAAGGGATGGAAAATAAAACATATTTTTATTAAGCCTTTTGAAAGATACAACTATTCATTTTTTCTCTGATGGGACCCTACAGATGGGAGACTCAACAACTACTTTTCTTTCCAAACTCAAGAAAGTCTTTTGGGTGGTCAAATTGAATGTTACTGCCATAGCTTAATACCAGAACACAGGAAAAAAATTTAAATAGGGTTTGGCACCTTTAGGCCTGCAAAGGTCGTTTTTGGGGTATCCTGGAGCTAACTGTGACTTTAAGAAAAATTTGAGTGGTCATTCCCATGCTCCCATACTCCCTGACAAAGAAACTAGAAACATGAAGGTCTTTGCTTGCTGACATTTGATATAACCAAATGCAAATTTGCTCTGCTTTCCTCTGAAACTTTACTTTCACCAGAAATTGCTCACCACACTATGTTGCTTGTGTTGTTCTCTGCTTGCACTCATTCACTAGAGATTAAAATTAGACCTTGCAATTATTCTTCCGAAATCATAGACTCTGAAGGGACAGGTAGGTTTTCTAGTGACTAAGTACAAACCACAGAGTTTTGTTCATGGGAATGGTATGTGACAGGAACCCAGTGGAAAATACTGTTGGATCTGTGGGAAGTCTTTTTGTACTGTCCTCAAAGGAGCCAGAGAAATCCAAACTCTAAAGGAAAAGCTCCTCACATGAGAGAAAGAACTAACACAGCAGATCTTTCCAGATGATGCTGTGGGAACAAGAAACAAACGAAGTCTAACTTCTGTAAAGTGTTTAATAAATCTGGATTCAGCCTCACATTTCTGAGATGCTTAAAACTGAGGTACCCATGTCATGAATGTTATCCAGTGGGGATCCATGCCTTGACTGTGGAGCAACATTAGCATTTAAAAATTTGGTCTTAGATCTATATTCCTTAGGATGCACCCCTCTTTTGTTCTTAGTTATATGCGGAGTGTCTACAGTGACTCTGCTCCTAATATAAGCACTCAGAATTAGAAGAGAACACTCAGATGTGTTTTCATAACCCCAGACTTGAAGAGTTTCCATCAGAGCATCTATAGGCTATATTAGCAGTCTTGATATCACTTGTCTCTGTGTGAGAAACAGTAAAAAATATGATCCATAGACACCAAAAGATTTACAAATGCAGAATGCAGAAAGCAGGACAATGGTTATGGAGCTGAATATATAGCACCATGGATAGGAGGTGATTTAAAGGGATTTAAAGGGACCTATAAATACCCAGGTACTTTTCACTGTGGATGGTTTAGGTGTGTCACCTCTCAACAAATCACAATAAGGAGGTTACACAAACAGAAGTAAATCAAACTGTTTTATTAATCAGATGCTCTGAAAAGGCCTCTGACACAGCAGAAAGTTAAGATTACAAAATTTAAAAATATTAACTTAGCAAAAGGAAAAAAAATGTACTTTTCTCCCACTGTGCAGTTCTTTTTTTTTGTCCTGGTGTCAGGCCACAAGCTGCATAAGTCTTTGGAAGCATCTCATACTACATGCGTGGTTTCTGGACTAGAGGTGGTGTAAGTGCCCATTGCTGTGCTATAAAGGGTACATAGAGAAGTATCACTGACAGGAAGGCCTTTGGGAAGGAATGACTCTGTGGTGATAACTTGGGGTAACTGTGAGCAGCTCCCCATGTGAAGGTTGTTGAAGGGCACATGCCTTGCCTCTATCACTGTTCAGCCTGTATCACTGTTCACATGTTATCTATCTAACTTGTCCTTATAAGCCTTCAACTGTGGAGACACCCTAAATTACCAGGCAGGCAGTTCAGAGCTTCACTCCTTTTCCTATTTTCCCAGTGCAAAGCTGACTTTTCCCATACCTCTTTAAGCCTGCAGTTTCTCTTCTTGTGCACCACAGAACCCAAGAGCTCTTCGGCATCTTCCTCCATGTCCATTCCTCTTTAAAACATGAAGGTAGAGGATGTGTTGGACACTTGAAAGTTTTCCTTTAAAAATTTCTAGATATTTGGTCAGCCTTTTCTTTTTCCTCTGGATCTCACCAGTTGCTTTGTTTGAAGTGTGATGCTGATAAAAGGACACTGTACTTCAGTGATGCTGAATTGGAGACTGGAGATTATTCTTTTGGACAGTTTGCAAGGCAATGTTCTCCTTTATACATCCATTTTTCAGTGCAGTTTGAAGTCCTGTCTTCCATTTCCCACCATCTCAAACTCATTGAACAATGCAAAACTGCTGCTTTGCTATTAATTCCCCATCTCATGTACTACCCATTTGAGCCATTGAATATCCCTTCATAAGCAGAAAACTTTATGCCTGTATTTGTGGAAGGAAATCACATTTATATCAGTCTGCTGCTCCAACTGGGAAAGACCTTGCAAATTCCTATCTGAGTCTCCATCTCATCATCGACGGTTGAGTTAGAGTTTTAAAATACCAAAGGTTCAAGCTAAACTCAGTTTTAACCTTTTGATCATTGGAAAAGAGATTTAAATGTCATACTCTGTTCTCCAGCTGTCTTTCCATAGATTTGAAAAACATGGCACATTCCCATAATTCAGTATGTCCTTGACTTCCATGGGCTTCAAATCAGTTCATTCTCTTTAAGAAAATAGTAATTTAGAGGATCCTGTAAGTCTGTTACTGAACCACGCTGGACAGCTTCTCTTCCTTTTCTGAATAGTAAATGAATGTTTAAAGAGTATTATGCTACTTCCAGTGTCTTATGTGCAGTTATTATGGTCTATAGATCAAACCTAATGATTCCTGATAAATGTCTTAAGTTCCCCTGGTTGCTTACATGGCTGTAATAAAATTTCCAGGCAAAAGTATTTGGCAAGAGTTGCTTTAGTTCCTGACCTCATTACTCTTGAATCTGCATACAGCTGCCTCTTACACCCATCAAATCCAAACCCTAGAGGCCTGAAAGATGATTGTACACACTCGAACATGCCAAATTCCCAGTAGATTAGCCCCCCTCTATGCACCACATCAGAACGCTTTACCCATGCTTTGAAGAAATCACTTCCTTAAAATGCCTCTGGTTTAAAGCAACAGATGAGTTCACCCCTGTGGCCCATTCTTGGCCCTCGTTCTCTGCTGAGACTGACATTTTATACACAAGTTGATGTCTTCCAAAGGCTTAAGGGCTGCAAGAGTTTCTCCAATCACCCTTCATGATATGACCACACTTCTTGTGCACTGTGTCCCCTTCAATGGACGCACGTGATTGCTCGCCTATGGATCCAGGTTCTGTCTGACTCCTTCAGGTGCTTTAAGACCAAAAAATTTGTGACTCACTAACCTCCTGAGCCAAGATGTTATTTTTTTGTTAAAGCTCTTTAATGTATTTTACTCCTGTGAATTTGTCTAGATATTTCTGAAGCCAAATAAACTTTCCACAACCACATAAAACTGCAGCAAGATCTTCCACAGCTGAATTGCAAAATGCGTGAAACAGCATCCTCTCTTCCTTTCTTTGTCCTGCCACTTAGCTTCTTTTCATGTGCCCTAGTTCTTGAATGGGAAGAGACAGTGGGAAATCATTCCCTATCCATTCTTTCAGAGATATTATAACTCTACAGATTTCTACCACACCTTTCCCTGATTGCCTTTTTTTTCTGGGCATCTCATTAGCTTAGTACAGATGGGCAGACCACTCATTTTCTACTGTTATTTTTCATGTCAACAATTTCTGATGGACACGTATTCTCCAGAACTGGACTGAGAACCATCAGCCTTATTGTATATCCTCAATGGCTATTTAAGTCACTGACATGTGCTGCATTTGGACTACCTTTTTAGGTCAGTAAGTGGTTAAACACCTGTGGCAGATGAATGTGGCAGAACTGCTAAGCAGCAGTTGTTTTCCATTCCCACCAGCATGAAACGGCTCAAACTTCTCAAGTGACCAGAATTGTGAGTTGCCATGTCTCTCCTCAGCTGGGGCAACTGCCTACATCTCTTCTCTTTGCCTATGGCAAATGTACAGTGATTCATTTTAGCTTAGTCTGAAGTGTTAAATTACCTTATTCTGCATTTGCCCAGGGATAAATTGACTCAGCATTTAGGCTAAGCATTTACTTACATTAAGGTTTGCATCCAGACAATTACCTCAGCTTAGCCGATGCTTGGTGACTTGTTAAGCCACAGTATCTTAATTACAAGACCTAAGGCTCTCATAAAACAGATTGGGATTTTGAGATAACTTCTTCTATTTTGGAAAGTTGGAATAAATTGCAGGGCAAAACTATTCTAAAACAAAGCTCTGCATTACAATCTCCCATCATGTAGTCAGAAGAGTTTTGTATATAAAACAGGAGTTGTAGTCATTTCTTTTCTAATCCAAACTGTCCACCAAATACAGAAATAAGATGAAAAACTACCCTTGGCATAGCTAATTGCAATTAGAGACTTTTGAAAATTCAAGCACTCGGTCCCCACTTCAAACACAATTCAGCAAAATGTTTAAGCTCTGACTTGAATGGGATGACTTAAGTGATTAGAACTAACTACATACTGAAGCATTTTGCTGAACCAAGATCTAAGAGGGAGAATAATGCCTTAAAATTATGACAATCCTTCAGCTGAAGGAACACAGAAGATGCTTGTTCTAGGTACCAAAATTATATTTCTTACACATTTTTTTATATCCAAAAACATAAGACTCATTTAACACAGCTTGTGATGCAGCTTTTGGATGAGTCTGGTCCTTTGTATGCTGCAAAATAACTTCTCAAAGAAAACATCTCCCCTTAGCAGTTAAGAGATAGTGCCTTACCTTAGATGATTCTACAATACTAACACCAACACTTTAACCCAGACATTTTGCAATTTGGTTTAATGTGTATTCAAAGGTGTGTACACAACAAGGAACCCTAATTTTCATACTTTGCTTATTAGTATCAAATTTGAGAGCAGCATAATCTGAGTAACTTCATCACTTGCTCAAGACCAACACAATACAATTTAGAATAGGTTTTGGCACATCATAACTCTTAATACATAGATGCTAAACTCACTCACGCTATGTGCTAAAATACATTCCCATATGATGCTGCTGAATTTGTTAATATTCTGTACTTAATGCACAGATATGTGGAATAGACTTTTAATTAGTTTGAGTCAGTCCTTGAGGCTGGGATGTGATGTTTTGGTGGGGTAACATCAGAGAATTTACTTTCTCCTCCCCAGTTATTCACCATGCATAATATGTACATCCATGATTTTTATGGCCTTATAAATTCTTCTCTCACTCATTTGCCATGGTAAATGCCAGTCATTTGCCATGGTAAATGTGACTGCAATACAAGGAAAGAAACAGTGAAGGCTGCAGTACAAATTCAGTTCTTGTAAATATTACAGGCATTCATGTAAGGCATCAGCTGTGGTTAAAATATGGAAATTTGGGGTTTCTTTGTTTTGCTAGATGATTGCTCTGTTTGGGATAATTACTGTAGCATGGCTTTGAAAGAAATGCATTTACTCTGGTTCTGAGTGAACACCCTTGCCAGTTAAGATCCATCAGTTTAAGGGTGACATGTATAGTCCTGCTTTTGAGAGAGAAAGAGGTAAAGAGAGCATTTTCTTCTCAGCCCACTATCCTGTGCTTTTTGGGCTCTATAATAAAGGTAAGTGGGCTTCCATGGTCCATCTATTCTAGTATTTCACTGCTATATCCTCTTCATGGTTCCATTATCAGCAATTAATTCATTCAGGCCAATAATCCACTCAAAGATCAAAATTAAACTCAAACAGCACATTAGAGAAGCAAACCTCACGTACCCTGTGTCAAACTCATAACTGTGTTGAGCTACCACGTAACTATCAGCATGCTACCCAATCCTGACTTGTGCATCAGGTGCATCAGGCTAAAGAGAACCAAAGTCATTCCTAGATAAACTGTTCCGCTGTTAAAAAATGTGCAATTTATCTTTTTCTTCAGTTTGTCACTCATCTTACTGTGTCTGGATTACGAATGGTCTTCATTCAGTAGATCAGACTCCTGTATCAACAAACCACTTGAGCAAACAGAGCTGGAAGAAACTCCAAGAGATCCTCTAGCCCATCTCCCTGCTCTATGGTAAGACGTGCCCTTCCTGTGCCCTTCCTAAGACCTCCTGCAGTCTCCTAAGGCCTTGCAAGCAATAAATCTCATTATCCCTCAGGGATTTTAATGTATTTCAACTATTTTGATGGTGCAGTGGTTCTTTGTGGAAGAAACCCTACTTCAGACGGTGCAGCTGTGCTCTGCTGGGCATCTGTCTTGGGTGTTGTGGGGGGGGGGAGCACTAAGGTTCCCGCTTGTCAGTCTTAGGGAATTGCTTATCTTCCTTCTCACAGAGACACATCCTCAAGCACCATTCCACTGACAGACACCTATGTACAAAATGTTCAGAGACCTTCAACTCATGACCCCCTCATAGTATGTGGGCTTCTGGCTCCTGTCAGGAGTCCAGTAGTTTTGCCCTGGATATTGAATTCCTTATCCAAACTCCGTAATTTTAAGAGGAGCTGAAAATGCCTGACTCACTCAGCCCTTGCATGCGAGGTCTGGCAGATGCTGCAGATGATGAGGTTTCTCAGTCTAAGGAAAACACTGCAATTAACACTACATTAATTAACATAAGAAAAAGCAAGCTATTTTTGGAAGTAGGACCTGCCCACTCAAAAGCCTTCAGGAGACCCATTGTACCCTTCTGCTAACAAAACCTCATTAACCTCCCAGACTAACCAGTCCAGAGATGGGTAAACTGGAGCTACACACTGTGCAGAACCAGATTTTGAGAATCCATTTTCTGGCCTATATCCCAAAATTCTGCTGGATTGGAAAAGGAAACCCTGGGATGCCAGTAGAAGCAGAAGCTACAAAGTAGCAGGGACAGCCCTGCTTTTTATAATTCTGCTGTCATGGGATAGAAAAACCAAGGCTCCAGTATGTGCTTGGCTGGGAGATCTAAGTCTGCCTTCAGAAATCCATACTCGGCTCTTTTTGGACAGATAAAGTCTCTTTGAAGCAGAAAAAAAAAGTGCTCACAGAACCTGGCTTGTCTAATTTACCAGTATAAGAAGAGACAGGGCTCTGCCTGATGTCATTTTTCACATCCAGATAAGAGGATCATGCCAGGACAGCTTTTTAGCTGTTTGTGGTCAGTGGCATGGTGGTCTTCTAAGGAAGCTTCCTTGAGGAAATAGATAAATAAAGGTAAACCACAGGAAAATTAATTATTACAGAGGGAGAATGAAGCTATATGCTAAAAAATACCCCTGGCAATTCTAAGTGCTTGAGTTTGGTCAGACCTGTTTATGAAGCTGGTTCAGGTGATGTTTTAATTACTTAGAGACCTCTATGTATACTCACCAGGGGTGCAAGACACGAGTAACAGTGTTACACTCATGTACCGGTGCCACAAAGCCACCTTGCTACCATTCACAGGTCCCAGTGTGGCTGCTGTCTTACCGACCACATTCTGAGTATTGCTGACTCTGTGAGCAGCTCTGGGGACTCAGAGAAGGAATAAATTAGTGCTCATCATTGAGAACTGGGAAGGAATTTTCCGATGGAAGTGTTTGTTGTCGGAAAATGTGGGTTCATTGACAGCTGTACACGTGGCAAGGGTGGACTGACTTCAGTGACACTTTTTTCTTTTTTTTTTTTTGGACAAGAACAGTTTTCAGGTCCAAGCACGGAATTTTTATTCAAAAACAGAGCTGAAAACAGCAGCTCCAGAGTGCTCATTTATCCAGTGATTGCCATGTAAATTCAGAGATGGAAAGGATGGGTTTAAGTCCCTGTTGCATAGGATTTGACTTTCATGTCCCTGCATCTCTAGCAAGTCCCCTTACTCTGGAGGTGGTTATCTGGAGAGAAGAAAATGATTCCTCTTTCTGGGGAGGGCTGTCTCTGTCTTTGTTTTGCTGTGTTTGTTTGTTAAGAATACAGCATTATTTCATGCAATAAGAGAAAAAGAAAAACAAAGTTTTTGAAATCTCAAGTGATGCCAGGACATATTTTCTATCCAGCTACTTGCCATAAATAAACTGACATTTTATATCTTGGCCATTACAGCTAAACAACTGCCATGATTATTTTTTTTTCTTCTTAATAAAATAGAAGTCATGTTAACACACAGTCGCTACCAGAAAATTCGGGCTTGTTTCAGTTGGTGCAAAATGGAAATACTGAAATATCAGTTCAGCAAGTACTGAAATACTTTAGAATGATACACGAGGGGCTTTTTTTTTTCCCTGCCAAGTTTAATTTTAATTTGGGTGACTCGTCTGAAATCCAGATGGTATCTACGAGGGGGGATGAAGACAGGCACCATTACTTTTTCTCTTTTTCTTACAAGAAACATATTGCAAATAGGTTTGGAAAGGGGACCTTCTAGAGAAGATATATATCAGGAGATCCCAGTTTTAATTCTCCAAAGGTGTTTAGCACAGTTTTATTTCCATTCGGTTCTTTAAATTTTTCTAAGTCCTCAACTGGGCATTTAGTAACTCACCAGTTTTTAGAATAATTTTTTCAGCTGAAACATTTCTTACTATGCCCTTTGGCATTGGATTTTTATGCTGCAATTTTGTCAAAAATTTTTCATTAGGAACTTCAAGATTAAGGAAAAAAAAGAAGGTTGAAAAGGTTATGTCTCCCTCTATAACTGCCTAGTTCTACACATCTGGAGAGTACCTGGGGATGGGATCTTTCCTTTCCTGGCACAGATTTGAGTTTGATCCAATGCTTCCATTGCATTACACATTTTGATGCATTTCTCTGCATTCTCAGACAGTGATTTTTATGAGTAAATAAAATTAACAATGAATAGCTCAGAATGTTAAGCTCTTGAACTCAGAATTGAGTTGCACAGTGAAGAGTGGAGTTCACTGTCTCAGGATGAAAATAACAGGTTTGTATCTGACAGAACAGAGATCAATTCCTACCATGGACTTTTTCAGTCTTTGTGATGCCTCTGGAGCTAAGACTGGGCTTTGCACATATATACAAACACACTCAATGGTATGCTGCTTTTAGTAAGACCCTTTTATTTCCTCTGAGTCCTGGACTCTGTTCATGCAATGACTCATTAGCAAACAGCTTTGCAGAATTTATCCTTTGATTTGTAATGCTCCCTGCTATGCCTCTGCAAAGTCTTTTATTTCTTTGCAAAGTTTGCACAGAACACTTTCATAACTATAATCTCCCAGAAGCTGAAATCAATGAGAACTGTATCCATTACACTAGGGATGCATTTGTCTTGCCGTTTTTGACTTTGAAAATTGGAAGCTTTAGAACATTCATCATTGAAGGCAAGAACACATACTACTACTTAGGAGCCCAAATCCTGTTAGCTTTCGGTGCTCAGGTAGTAATGTCAGATCGTTTAAAAGTGTTTTTAGCAGCAGTCTAAGGTGCTTAAACCTATTTTTTAAATTCAATCTCTCCAGCTATATTTGAGCTACCTCCATAAAAGTGCTGGAGTTCAGAGCAAACCAAATGCCTTGAGATGGTGACACCTGCACTTAGGGTGGGACCCCAAGTCCCAGCCAAGCTTCACCACTTCAGAAATGCATTTGCCTGCCTGAAAATTTTGAATTCAGCTCAGAAGCCAAACCTGGCCTGGCTTTTTAGCTTGTGCAAAAGGAGGCTGACAAACACCAGTTGAGCCTCTCCAGACGTAAGCAAGGTGAAGGGGAACAGCTTAGCTGACATCAAATAAGAGCACTAGAAGCTGTCCAGAGAGGTTACAGAGTGTCCTCTGAGATACTCAAAACCCACCTGGATGTGATCCTCTGCAGCCTGCTTTAAGTGAACCTGTTTCAGCAAGGGGGTTGGAGTAGATGGTCTCCAGAGGTCCCTTCCAACCCCAATCATCCTGTGATTCTGTGTGTTTTGTGAAGAGATAGCCTTAGGTGCTTTCCATAATGCTCACCTGTCTTTTCTCCCCAGCTATCATTTCAGTGACAATTGCATATCTAACTCTCCCAGCTGCCCAAGGCAAACCTGATAACTGCAAATAACACTGGTGGCAACATATTTTCTCCTATCCTGCCAGGTAATCTGAACAGTTCATAAATGCTGAGAGATATGGACTCTGCAATACCTCTGTGGAGATCAAGCTTGTGCTACCTGCTCTTGTTGACAGATGGAATGCTGAGTGATGCAATTATTTACGAAGGTTGTCACAAAAATTTCCAGCTAAATGATGATTGACATAGATTGTTTTATATTTCCTTGGAAACCTCCTTTTTCTTCTTGCCTCAAAGGTGAGAGACAACTAAATATTAACTGGTCAGTGAGAGCTAGATGGGAAATTTTCTCACATTCATTTTTCATTCTCTCTTCTTACTGGACACTTTATTGTGTTGGGGACTTCAAAGGACTGCACTAGATAAGCAGAGGAGAAACACAGATTAGCTGAGACATCAACAAGCATTGGATGAGGTCAATTAAAAGCCAAATTAAACAAATGGAGCTTTCAACTGCAATCTAGACAGAAAGAAGCAGTTGAGTTGCAAGGGTTGGAGATTAAAAGAATTCCAAAGGGCTGATGCAGAACAGGAGCATGGGGGTGGGAAGGACAGGGGCAGCTGGGAGTGAGACGGGAGTGCGGGGCAGAAGTACCTTCTATCTATTGTCTTCAGACAGGACCAAAACTCAAACACATCTGTATCAATGATACCTGGAGGAGCTGGAAGGGAAAAGCCCTGGCCAAGTCAAGAGCTGCCTTGGTGCCTGCAGAAAGGAAGGCAAAGCAGAGTCCCAGAGTAAGGGTCGGGGCAAGCGAGGGCAATGACAGGCTGTGCTCCAGCAGGCAGAGCAGTGGTCCAGCAGTGAGATGAGGTAGATTTTGTGCCAAGTGGATTCTGGGTCACGTAACCAGAGCCAAGCTGCTGAGTCACTCTGCAGAGCCTTCCAAAAGTCACTTTATCCATCTCCTGCTGCCTCAGTCAAACCCGTCTGAAAACAGGGGTCAGGACAGTCCGGAACTGTGCCGTGAAAACAAGGTGCTGGCTGAATATGCCAGAGGCGAACATTAAAAGATCTGATCCCAGAGCAAGACCCTCTCAGGTAACAGTGGAGTACCCCTGAAATACTGGGATAAAAAACTGCATTGTCTCGTATTGGAGCTTTTTCAAGTCTTGGCATTTTTCTTTGCCCACCCAATCCACTAACTTGGAACACTTTCTGTTCTTCAATGCTCCTTCTGAAGTGTGGACAACTAAAGCAAAAACCGTACTTGTGGCAGTGGTAGAGTAGAGCATAAGCAGATCATACTCTTCCTCAATGATATTTTTTCCTAATATCTCATGAGTTTACTCCCCTGAGCATTTAAAAAATGGTACCCTTATTCAAACAATTGTTCTAAAAACACCTTCCAGAGTCATTGTTTTTCCTGCTTTGGTCTTCCAGCTCCCAGGTTGGACATATACTCGTATCCTTTCTTTCTAAAAGAAAATCATATTAATGGTCTTAAAATCACTGTCTTTCAGCCTGTACTTCCATGTGGGTCATCTGACTCCTTCAAGAATCTTCAACCAGTGGAGTATAATCTTGAAGACATCATGTTCCCCAATAAACAATGGAAGATAATAGGAGCTAGAGGCCAACTAATGCTCTCTTGACAAGCAAAAAGCTACAGTGTGATCCCAGCGATTGTCTACTGTGTTTGACCAAAATGTCCAGAGTTTGTAAATAGCTATGGATATACTAAGATCTAGCAAGAGGAGAGGAGATGATGAAGGGGCTACAGAATTTACGAACACAGCAAGCAATCGTACAGGAGAGAGAGGGTTGTTGCATGGTAAGGAACAACAGGAGAGATACTGGACACAAATGCACAGGGAAACAGTTTTCATAACTTTTTGTGTCCACGGACATGGCATTTGCCTGGATCAGATAGTGGTTTACATGAACAAACTTTTCCTTGCAAAGCAATCTAGTTCCAGCATTCCTTTCTCTGCCTATTTACTGCCATTGCAAAGACAAGAACTTCCAACAATTTCCCTTCAGTATCTTAGTTTATCTTCCTTTCTTCTTAAGAATCACAGGATAAGCCTGATGTCAAACTCTTCCCTTCAGGCTGATTTCCATCACTCCCAGAATTATGTTCAAACACACATATAGCCTAGTAATTAATACAAACTATCATGAGCTGACATGCACCTCTGTCTGTGTATCAGTATCCTCCACGCCTCCAGAAGATGGATGGATTTAAATAGCATCTTTGAAGACAGCTGAAGCAAGTTAATTAGGGATTGACTAACACAGTAAGGTTATTTTTAGCAGTGAATTTATATCTGGTTACCTTGTTACGGGAAGCTTATGCAATGCTAGTAAATTCTTAACTAAGGAGATAGATTGGTCACCAAAATTATTTCACTCTTTGAGAATACCTATAGAACTTCAAGAAATAATACATTTGACAGAAAGAGGATTTATTTGCCTTCTGGTGTTGGAGCTGCAAAGGGGTTATTTTTTTTCCCTCAAGGTTTCCTCTGAAGCTATGTGGGCTACCAATAAAAAAAAATGGAAATTCGTGATGAAACACCTGCCTCCAGGAGGAATTTATTGAAATAAACTTTCAAATCTCACCATCTTCGCCAGTATTTTTTATGACCCAGTAGTACCAGCATTTTGAGGCATGCATTTTTAAAAGACTGGTGTTGTAGCATACACATACAAAATAAAACTTTTCTGGGCAGCAGAGAAGCATTGGTATGGCCACAATGATCTGAACAGTCCTAGGCTGACCGTCCCAGAAAGTGAATAGCTTTGCACAGATGGAAAACACTGGGCAAAGCAAGCTCCCATTAATCTTCTGCCTCTCCTCCCTGCAGAAGGAAGATGGAAGAGGAGGCACAATTCTAATTTTGTTTTTACCTTTGCAACTCCACTAAGATTGTCCCTGGATCCAAGTAAGGACAGAGTTTGGCCCACTGACTACTGAGCAGGAATAGGGGCTGATGCAACTGGACCCATGTGCAGAGGCAGCTGGCTGGTAACACAAACTGTCTTGAGAGCCAGGGCGCGATGATGTGAAATGCTTGATCCAGCACAGCAAGATGTTTTCCTTCTTTGCAAGTCCTAATATGAGAACAAGGCACACCAAGTATATATAGCTCTGAGGATCTGGATGGAGAGCTTTTGTGTCCTCAAAAAAATTATAAATAAATAATTTGCTGGACAAAGGGGGACAGCATTGCCCAGCCTGGAAGGAATCTCTTTTTTTGGAAGTATCATGGGAGGGCAAATGGCACCAAGCCACTTCTAAAAATTGATTA
This sequence comes from Lepidothrix coronata, assembly GCF_001604755.1. Classification (NCBI taxonomy): domain Eukaryota; kingdom Metazoa; phylum Chordata; class Aves; order Passeriformes; family Pipridae; genus Lepidothrix; species Lepidothrix coronata. The sequence continues at coordinate 1,339,617 of NW_016690298.1, read as the reverse complement.
GGAGGGCAAAGCAAGTTTCCAAGCAATGAGTAAGCACCATGACATCAAGGAAAGGTTTTGTCAGTAGGATGAAGAATTCCTACTGGTGATGTGTCTTGGGGATGTAAAGCCAAGTAAATGGTAGAAGCTCCCTGGGGAGGGACTCTTGAAACATGACATCACATACTGTAGAAGATTCAGTTCAGACCTCTCTAGAGAGAAAGGGCAGATTATTTCATAGGATCACAGGTAAGGGCAGAACTAAAGGTCTATCTAATGCCATGTGCTAGTTCAAACAGTCAGTAGAACAAGCAGAGACCCAAAAAGGAATAAAATGGTCGAATTACCCTCATGGAATGAAACAAACTCATATCCTAAGTTACGTCTTTGTCTGTTGTTTATTAATCAAAATTGGCCTCCACTAGGTAGCAGTGGGTCTAACATCCCTTATAAAATCATGACAACTCATTCCAGTAACTGAAAAATCTTGTTTTCAACAGAAAAATCAGAAACTTCCTATTTTCCATTTAACCTTGCTAAATGTTTTTGTAGCTACATCCCATGGCAGAGTTCTTCAGTTAGCCTATATCCTGTGTTAAAAAATAAACACACACACACAGGTATTCACTCAGTCCCAGTTCTGAGTTCATGTTGCTACTTAATGTCACTGAAAGGAGTCTGTTCCCAGACTCTTATGCCCTTTGATCTGTGCCGGGGTGGAGGCAGGATCAGTCCCGTACCCCTCCGTGGCAGCGATTCCACTGCTGGAATAGACTCACCTCCCAGTTTCTGGCCTCCAGCTGCAGGGATCAGCTCTGTTTTCCAAGGAAAGCAGCCCTGCCTGCAACACCTCGCTAATTGTGCTCCCATGTGGGCGTGTGGAGTACCTTGACTCACGCTGCCAGTCAGCGCCACCAGCGCAGGAGGCACAGGGCTTGGCGGCCCTTGTAGTGATTATCTTATCTGCTGGAGCTGATGGATGCTGTCCGTACAAGTGAAGTACCTAATCCTCTTTTATCTTTCCTAAGCACTGGGCCTCCACGTAGCCTCAGGCAAGCCCAAACCCTGTATTAATTATTGGTTGCATTTTCTTAAAGCCCCTGCTCTTTTCTTTTCTTTTACTTTTTTTTTCCAGATTCAGTCACTCCTAAGTGAAATCCCATCCGTCACCCTTCCCTTGTAATGGGATCACATCTGTTTCTACAGTCTCTCAGTATAACAACAAGCTCTGATTTTGCAACAGCAGGCAGATTTGGGGGTCTGAGGGCATTTTTGGGAGAGGCAGTTTGGCAGATTACACCAAACAAACTGAACAAACTGAATAAGCCTTCATGATGTCATCAGGCTAAAAGTCAAACTCACAGAGAGCAAACCTCAACTCCTCACCTCCAATCTTGCTTCTCACCTGCCTATACTAGTTCTACTCCCCATGCTACTTCATCTACATGTGTGTCCTGGGGCTTTAGATAGCCATAGGAGCAAGAAGGAAACATCAGGCCCAGAAAATACCTTCTGGATTCCCTTTTGCTCTCCTACTCCCAGCAGCTTCAGAAATGAGAGATGGTGAGCACTGGTAGAGGGTTCAGAAGCCTGTTAAAGGAGGACCATACTGCTTTCCATGGTAGCAAAGCACAGGTGCAAGTAAGAAAACCTCATGCATGTGCATTTATTATCTTCCAAATGTAAATCGTATCTTTGAAATAACCCTAGGCCCAAACCTATAGCAGCTCCTCAAAATGAATGTCTTTTGCTGTGCCTGCCTCTCTGCAGCACACAGCACCACTAGCACACAGGATCTCTCAGCTTTACACCTTCTCCTGTGTGCTTTCTATCACTTTCCAACCAACCTCAGAGAGATCACATCACTGTGTTCACTTTAGCAGGGCCATTTATTCCAGATTTGGGATGAATTCTTGCCCAATTTTCCCTCACCTCTAGATCAGGCACTCAGGTCTGCCTTGGCTATTCTCAGCTGGAGTTGGATTTTCAAGAGTAACCTTCACCTGAAAACTTTGATCAAAGCACTTGGGTCACCTCATTGCCTCTGCTTCCAAGGTGAAGAAGTTGGAAGTCTTTGAGGCTCTTGAAAATGCCCTCCACTTCTGGAGAAGTAACCCCACCTCTCCTGACCTACCCTGTGCCTAAGATTGACCAGAGCAAAGGAAGCCCTGCTGAGCAGAGATGGCAGACCTTATTCCTCCTATCATTTACCCCTATAAAAGACTCACTGAGTTTGTACTGTCTTCTGCTTCTACTGTTGAAACAGCCCAACTTCATCTTCCTCCCTTGTCTGGCTACTCTCGTGCTGATTCATTGCTCTGCACATTCCTGCCCCTTACACTTCTGCAGGAAGGTTACAAGAGCCAAAAGAGACATATGACATGAATCTGTCTATTCTCCATCTCCAGAGAATTTCTTAGTGCCATGGTGGAGAGGGATAAGGAGTGGAAATGTCCAAATGTTTACAACTTTTTACAGCACAACATGAAGAATATATTCTTAATCATCCCCCAAGACATGCTGTAAGGGAGCACAACCCTTACAGAAAATCTACATGAGACAGGACTTCAAGAAGGTCCGAAACACAGATCAGAGCAAAACAGGTGTGCTCTTCCTTAAACAAAACAGAACACAAGTAGTCTTCCTTACCAGAGCTTCATGTCCTTGAGTTTACCAATTCCACTACTCAAAACCTCTTCTGTTTAGTTTACAGTGTTCCACTGGGATTGTGCTGGTTCTTAAGATGTCAGACCTCAGTATGAGCCCATGTGTGTGTGCTCCAGGTTTTAGAGAGCAGTGCTGACAAAGGTTCCCAGAATACCCTGGCATTGTACTGAAGCAATGCTAAAAAAAAAGAAAAAAATCCTCCTTGTCATTTTTGCAGCAGAGATGTTGGGTCCCATGCTGTCAATTCTTACTCTGTAGCACCATCTTTTGAGGGGATGCTGTACTCCCAAGCAAATACACTGAGCTCTCCCCAGAGGATCCCCATGGGGCCTTGCTGGCCACAGTCAAAGCTGGCTGAAGAAAAACTGTGACAGAAGCTGTTTTCCATTGGAAAGGGATGTTTCAAGGCAAAATGTTTCTTGGGAACATGTGATGCTGAGTAAATTTGTGACTGAAAAATGTCAGGCTGCTACAACAGCAAGAAAAACTTAATTTGTTCCAAGTTTCTCAAGTCGTTCACTCTCAACTTGTTTTTGTCCAGCTCACATTTATATTTGGGCAGAGGGTACCATGTGTGTTGATACTTTCTATGCAATATTTACATTACTATATTTAATGTTTTAGAATAATGTTTTGGCGTTGATAAAATGTATCATTTTGGTGTTTTCAAATGGTAATTTCAATTGGGGGGAAAGAGAGAAATGTTGACCTCCGTCATCCATTCTCCCTCCCTGTTGTTAATAGCTTCATCATCCATACAAAAAGAGCTCCACTGTCCTGGACCTGTTACAGTTAATAGCAAATAATTGCTTTATGTTGCACTTAAGCTCTGAAAGACTTTGCAAGAAGGCAGTGAGTGTCTGTGTGCAGTATGTGCCTCCCTGGATTTCAATCCTGGATTTCAATCAAGGCTGAGGGAAGGGAAGACACAGCAGTATGTACAATGATGTCTTAGTATACTGCGATGATGACAGGGCTATGCACATAGTGACTGTTTAGGCAACATATCCCTACAGGGCTCTGGGGTGAAATATTCATACCCAGAGATAATGGGGAAACTGAAGCATGTGAAGGGGATGTGATTCTGCTGTACTTATTCTTCAGTATCTTCACTTTTTCCTTTCAAAACTTCATGAAAGGCCATGGAATAAAAGAGGTCTGTTTCAGGGGAGTAGTTTCATATTCTCGTTTAGGTAGGCACTGGGTATTGGCTCAGCAGTGTTGCTCTGAACCACCTGCAAATTGCTACTCAGGCACGTGGAGCAGGTGGTCACCTGCTGAGCTGTGGGAGATGGGCAAGGTCACTGAAGCCATAATGCAGAGCTTGGCATGGTGAAAGCTCATGAGTGACAGGGTAGTGACAGGGTGCAGGTAATAATGGCAGCATCTTCCAAAGACTAGCCATGTCTAGAGAGAAATATAAGTGAGGAAAAAAGTTTCCACTTTCCCTTTATTTTTATTTCAACCCCTTTTATCTGTGTTGTTTTATAGCTTTACATTGGAAGAAAGCCCATTTCCTGGTACGTACAGCAGCTTGACTGAGCATAGCTTGGCAACAGTGCCTGTTGCTTTAGGGAAGAACAGAGCATATTCTCATTGTGCATGTTTTCCCTTGGAAACATTTCATCCTGTCTATATAATTCTATATGTGGCTCCTAGCCATGCCACTACAAGCTGCAAAAACACTAGCTCTTATACATTAACAATGTCAGACCTATTTAATGACTGGATCCAGGGCCATCAAGAAATTAGCTATGATTCTGTAGATTGTCTTCCTCGGGCAGATTTAGGATTTTTTTGCCCAACATAGAGAAAGGAGCTATTTTGCCTTTTTGGAGGAGACCCTCAAAATCCTCATTTCTTCCATGTTCATTGCATACCTTCTTTGCTGCTTTTCACAATGGTAAAAAAATTAATTTTGGTGTCCCAAATAAATTCCAGTATTGCTAATACTTGTGGTTCTTCCTATTCTGAAGAGTTTCTTTCACTCAAGCAGGTCATGTGGAATGCCTGGGTTCCTCTCCCACAAAGCAAGCTGCGTTCTTCTCTTGGGTTGAACTGGATATGCCTACACTGAAAGACCTAATTCAGTCCTGTTCTTCTGCTAACAAGCTAAATAGAAGTAAAAGGGAAGGACTATTCCTCAGAAAGAGGGATGAGATTCTTTGGAGTCCTATCTCAGTCCAATAGGGAAAAAAATGTTACATGTTAAGTTCAGGCCTTGTTTCATGTCAGTTTTGCTGCTAATAACTCTGTCAATGTCAAAACATGAAATATAAAGTTTACAAACTTTCTTAGTGTTGAAGTCATACCAGCTCTCTCATACATGTAAGCATGAATTTCATCTCTTGTTCAAAACAGCTGCACTATTCAGAGAAGTGCTATTTCTCTGAATACTTTTTGGCCCACACCATCTGAAAGCACTTACAGAGCTGAGACCTTTTATGTTTTGTTCTTTACTGCGTCACACTGAGTGTCCTCAGTTCCCAAGGTTAGTAATGGGAACTTCACACTGCTCCAGAGGTCATCTCTGTAGGAGCTGTCAGCATAGGGAATAAAGGCTGTGAATCCTGGAAGGATATTTCCTCCCAAAATGGGCAGGTTCAGCTCTACATCTGCCCCTGACACTGCAATCCTTGCTTGACTCATGCCGTCTTCAGGCATAACCTCAAGTGCCTGAGACCTCCTCTCTCTGGACTCTTCTCTGCTCAGTGGAAGAGCGCTTCCATTCTGAAGTTAGTCTAATTTTCAGATGGTTTTCTGTTCTTCATTTGTTCTGTCTCCCCAAACTGCTTGTTCAGCAAAAGCAAGGGGAAGGGACCCCTCAAACCTTTCCTTGATGTGCTCCCTGCTGTCTCTTTGGCAGCTCTGTGGATGCCACGCTGTTCTCTAGGATGTGGTCTTTGTCTGGCAAGAAGGGATGATGAAAAATAGCAATAGCAGCAACAGTAGCAATAGATGGGGCTAGCAACCCTTTTCTGGGTGAGTATGAGATCTGTTACTCTTCTCAGCTGTTTGGTGGGTCATTACTGGGTTACATATCCAGTGCTGTTTCTTTGCACTGCACTCTGGTCTGATATCATATATGCCAGATTCCTCTGGTTCTCCCCATGGTTTTGCTTTGTAGAAACAGCAGTGTGCCCAAATGCTCAGCAGAAGTTTTGCAGGCTCTGAACTGGAGCAGCCAAAAAATGTAATGTCCTAAAGTCTGAAACTTGTTCAATTCATGGATGTGTGTGCATATATACACTGTGTGATTTCTTGTCATTCAGCTTTGGCTCCTGCTTTCTGTAGCCACCAGAAGTCTCTCCTTGAAATCCTGTTTTCTCCTGGGCATGATAGGTTGTTATCTCATGGGTGACTCATTATCTGCCTGGATTGGTTACCAGAGGGCTTTTTTTGGTGTGAAATCTTTCTGGAGTGGAGTCATGGATTATGAAGCCAAGGAGGACCATTTTGGAGCACCTCAAATAACCTCTGAGCTCTTCATGTATTGAGCTGCAAGTGTTGGCTGGTGACTGTAAGGGTTTTGCATACAGGAATGGATACTTGCGTTTTCAGTGCAAGTTTGCACTTGTCTGCCTTCCCTCAGTAACACTTTCCTGTTTTCATAATATGATGGATTCTAACAGTTCTTCAGTGGCCCAACAATTATAGAGTAGAAGTCCTTTTCCCAAATGACCATCAAAGACAGTGGACAATAAACATTAAAACTGTCATGGACTTTGAATGGCTTTGATTCTAGAGAAGGACAGGTTGCATGGTACAAACAAGTGACCCAAATCTTCGTTCACGAAGCCTGGCCATTAAACAAACAAGTGAAGGACAGGGGTATTTTTACTAGAGCCCCCAGAGGTGACAACCACATGTCATAAGGCACCACAGGAACGTTGCCTTTTCATAAACTGCCTTGATAGCACAAAGTCAGTTCCAAAACTGTAAGTCCAGATTTTCGGTAAAGAGGTCACACCTAAATTCATCCAGGGACATCTGAGACAGGAAGTCATGTTACAACACTCGCTGTCCTTGGTTTGAGTTCCGCCTCAGGGCCAAAATGTTTTTCCTCTGTCCAAAATGGCCTGCCTGAACACCTGAAGTCACCACATCAAGCCTGCTTCCCTGCACAGCACAGTCTCTCCATGGCTTGCTGCTCCCTGTCTAACCCAGCCCTTAGAGAGAATGAATGCCTGTTTGAAGACTGACTGTGCCCTGAACTAAAAGAGTAGTCAATTCCCACATATCTGGATGCCATACTGCATGGTTGGAAATGTTTCTTTTGACCATGATTCATCCCTCTTCATTTCTTCACTCTGTAAGCTTCTGTGAGTGACTCAAATCTGACACCCATGAAAAGCCTTTATTTCTTTATAATTCCGGTCAGACCACTAATTAATTGCTGTGTTTGTTCTTTAATACCTGACCAATTAACATAAGTAAATAACATGGGTAGAACAAGATGACATGCAGGGCTAATAAAACTGCTGCAGCGTTTTTAGTTGCCAGCTTAAAACCTTGTGAATTCTTTAGTGCAAAAGGAGAAGAACAAGAAGGAAATAGGCTGAGTGGCTAAGTTATGAGTTATCTCCATGGGCTACACTTCCAACTTATGGACTACTTGTAAAACATCTACAAATAATAATATTTTTAAAAAAAATTGTAATATTTTCAGCCAATATGAAATCAGGAGGGCTCATGAGTCCACAAAGGTTAAAGACCAGCCTCAAAGCAAGACCTATATCTGGGTCCAGATCCTCAGTACTGGGATCACTGTACTTCCAGGCAGATTCCTATGTCTGCTGTTCATTTATTTTACTGGCTCACTATATAAAATTACAGGGTGGAAAGAGCAGGAATGTCTAGGGAAACCTTAGATGTCACTGTAACAGCCCTGCTACATTTCTGTAGCTGTATATGTGCATTAACACAGTATTGCTTTCAAACTAAACCATATCCTGCCTCCTAGCTTGGCTTCTTACCCCAAACTCTGGTTTCAGCAACACAGGTATGTGGTTTCTGAAACAGAACCACCATATGCCCAAACTGTTTGCAGTAGGAGTAAGGCTGTTCAGGTGTGTCTGTGTGGAAGTGCCCTAAGTGATGGGAAAAGGTAACAAAACCCTAGAATCTACTTGGAAACATTAGAAAAGAGGGTGGGATTTTTGATGTGTTCAGTGACAGACAGGAAAATGGAGAGGTATAGGTTTGGGTTAAATAAAATGCTGGCCAAACATGAGGATGACATTTCTCACAGTGAGAGCTTAAAGCTACATAGCTAGCTTGAGGAAAGCACCATCACTGACTCATTTCAAACTAGTCTGAACAAATAAAGAGAGAAGAGAGAAACAGGCAAGCCTGACAACAAGATTTGAGCTGACAGTGTTGCTTGATCCAAGAAACTGTTGGCCTTTCTCATCTTGAGTTTTCTTTGATTCTGCAGAAGCTTTTAATAATTTTATGGATTTTTGCATAAAACAGCAACAGTGTTGCATAAGGTCTCTATTAACAGCTCCCCCTCTGAAGTTGTGTCAGCAGTTCTAGTACTACTGCACTCAATGGGGTTGGGGCTGCAAGCGTTGCATACACCATGGAGATATCCCCCATCACCACTCTTTTTTGAAGATGGGCTCAAAAATAAGATTTATGAATTTGCTCCTCTTTAAATGTGAGTCACCTTTCTCTGTTTCAGAAAGCAGGCATAGGTGTTAAGGATATGATTCTTTCATGGTTATCTTCAGCTCAGACTTCGGAGCTGCTCCAATGCCTAGCTTGGGTGTTCAGATACAGTTCTCTTAGCCACAATTTTAAAGGCCTTGAGAGTCTGAAAGCCCTTAATGGCTCTGCAGCTTATTTTTTGAGCTAAATCCACCATTTTTCATGGAAATTCCCAGGTGTGAATCTGTGGTACTTTCCCTAAGCTGGGGATTTCTGGAATTTGCAGAGTGCCTTTGGGATGGTCTTGTGCTCTTCCCTCTGTTAGTTCTAGTTAGTTAGTTACCTGCCTACATGGATACTTGCCTGAATCTGCGTGGAGACCTGGCAACCAGAGGAGCTGGCTACCAAAGCAATACACAGCAGGCTTTATATGTTTGCAGGGAGCATCTTACAGGCACACAGTTTCCATGCTTATGTGTGTAGACCTCATGTGAAAGTTTAACATCAGGTTTGACCCTTCAGTTACAGTACACAAGAAAGGTTGTTGGAAGCAGCAGAGCAGTTACAAGGAACATTTGGTATGAATTTTCCCTTGTTTTGCAGTTAATGAATCATTCCTGAGCTTACCCTTCCACTGTTCTCATTATTTTAGTTTAGACTGTTGGGAAAAGAGCTCTTTAGGAGATAGGGCAGTCTGGTTTTATGTATTTAATTTGGTTGGACAGAGATAGAGGGAAGATGGACTGTGTATTAACTGACTACATTCTTGTCCAGTACAAGTTTAAGCTTGCTCCCCAGGCAATCCACAGTTTATCTCTAAATTCATAGGCTGCTGTGAAGCTATAATGTTGCAGGGATCCCAGAAGGTTTTTCCTTTGCTGTGACCCTGGCACCCCACCTTTGAATGCATCCTGTAAAGAGTTGTAAGTATGGCTCTTCCAACAGAGTAAAGTGCACAAGTGCTTTCTCTTTATCTTGTCCTGGGAATTGCTTTCTTCAGCACTGACACTCAAGTGTAATGAAGCTGATTCAACAAAGCCACATGGTAAAATTTCTATCTTCTTACTGGTCAGTTAGGGAAAAAAAAAAAAAAACTCCACCCACAAAACCCACCAAAATGGCAAGCTAAGGCATCTGAAAAATCAATTAGGCACTTTGATAGTGGGACAAGGTACCTAAGTACCTGGGTTTTTCCTAGGTCTCTGTAAGCATGGCACATGAGACCCTCTCTGCTGCTGTCTCCCTCTTGGTTTTTTGTGATGGGGATACAGATAAGGACGACAAGTCTGTAGTTATTTTAGTAATTTTTGTGTTCTATAGGATTAACTCACCTTTAAACGTCCCAAGTGCAGAACATCAACAAGACAGGTAAAAGTGTCTTTCCGTTAATTGCAGGTTTTTCTAAAGGAAAAACAGACCCATTATTTGTCTAAAAACATCAGCAGGACTTAGCTGATATACATACGTGTTTGAAAGCCAGTTGAGGGCACAACCCCACAAACCAGGAATGAGTTAACTTTAGAGAACTATTGAGCTAGGCATGACCATTTATGCTGGCCTTCTTCTAGGAAATTCCCTGCAAGAGAAAATTAGAGGCAGAGGACAGTGTGTAGCCATAATCAAACCTTATTTAGTTTGGCACTTTCTCTATCTATCCCATCTCTACCAATCTGACTTGCTCTGCTGTTTTCCTTGGCTGGATCACTTCAGCAGTTATTCCATAGATAAATGTAATATTTCAACATATACAGCTAACTGCATTTGTTGCTTTGTCCATCCTTGTGTATCAAACTTCAGGGTATGATTTTGAACGTGATGAATGTCCAGGTTTTGCTGGAATTCTGTTTCAGGTCTGGGTGGATACCCAAAGAAGAGGTTCTTCTAAACTTTGCATGAGAGATGGGGAGAGAGCTTCTTCCTCCACGTCTTAGACGTTATCAATGCACACATGATCATCCCAGTAAGACTGAATTACGCTCAGCTGAGGTAGCAAAGAACCTTTTTCATGTGTGAAAAGATGACCCATAGGCAGGAATCTCACCAAAACCAGCTGAGAATAGAATCCAGGGCATGACAGTGTTTTTCTTCCGTTAGAGAACAAACTTTATATTTTAGTATCTTTATTTTTTTCCAGAAGTGATTGCCAAACCCTGTAAATAAACATAGTATTCTGCACACTAAGGAACTGGATTGACGTTCAATGGTATTTCATACCATGTACACTTTAATTAAGACACGATGACCTGGATTCAGTGGGTTGACACGAGGGAGAATTAACTCTCCATTCTAACAGTTCTGCTGCCAAGGACAAATTCTCTGTTACATCGGTGTGACTCAGTTCAAACAACAAACAGCCTTGCAATTTAAAATCCCTACAGGCTCTGGTCAAGTTTCCCCAGTTCTTGGATAACTTCCTCTTTTCTCCTTGATGTTTTTCCTAAAGTGAGATATTCTGTTGCTTTGTCCTGATTTTCCAAGTAACGGGTGGGTCTTTATACTCCTGACAATAAACTTGCCTTCCAAATATTTATCACATCGAATAATGCACTTTTCCATGTTAATAATCCTGCAGAATCTCCATCTTCCCATGTGGTGAACTGTGTTGTCTAGTATGGACAGATATTTCTAGATTAAATGTTTCTGAGATTTCACTTTCATAACATGCATTGAAAAGTGTATGAGGAAAAGAAATAGGGTTAAATTCTGCTTTGTTCACTTTCTGTTGTTGACATTCACGTGATTCTGCTCAAGTCAGTGGGTGTAACTCAGAGCAGAACTGGGACACATTTATATGAAACTGAGAGATTTAAATTGGAGATGGATGAACCTCCAGAGAAGCCATACATATAGTCTCCTGAGAGATAGAACTGAAGTTCTTCTGGATTCTGGCTGGCAGATGGACTAGCCATTGAGCTCTGTCATGCAGACTCATATAGGCTCATACTGTCATCGTGTTTCAGGTGCCTTCAGCATGCTATGGAATTTACTGAGTTAAAGCAAACTAAAAATAAATGTAGTCAGAACTGAGCAAGTTTCTCTACTGCAACTCTGTGCTACTGAAGTCTGAGCTTGCCTCCACAAATCTCCCATTTTTTTCTGAAGTCTGCCCTTGCCTTCCTCCGAGAGGACCAGTAAAGGACTCTACAGTCCTCTACTGAGAATAACATAAAGTAGGTGAAATTCAGTGAAAGACTTCGAAAGCAGTGATGAACTTTTGTAGTTGTTTCGGGTCTTGATGCTGAAATAATGCAGGAAATGAGAATCTTTTCCCCAGATCTTCAGGCTTCATCATATAAGTCTTCCTTTGGTTCAAAAAGCATAAACACATGGACAGACGATGAAAACTGTATCAGAAGGACAACAGAGTCCTTGCAATGTGTCCTGCTCCCAGCATTAAGAAGAAGGTCCCAAGGAAATGTGAGCAATTTGGTGACTTGACTCACAATGCGTGTCTACCTACTTCAGTGAGAGCAAGCATTGCATGAGGTGGTTTGCTGCAGAAGTTACTAGGGACAATCTGCTGCCTGTGATGTGAGCCTGGCTTCACTGTCCTGGAGAGTTTACAGGTTTCAATGCTCTTCTGGAAGGCTTTGAATCCACCTGTGTGGCAAAGCCATCACTAATAGTGTAAGGATGGGATCCACACATTGCATCTGGCTCCCTGTTTCCTAACCACTGTTAGTAGCAGAGTTTGGATAATTCTGTTGGCAAAGGACTTTGAAATCAGGCCTATTTGTAGCCTGTGAAGTAGGCCAAGAAGTGGGGCTGCCCTCTCTGCTGGGATGAGTGAGGGCAGAACTCCATGAAATTACCATAGGTGAATTCCTTACTCCCAGCTTTTCCTCATCTGATTCACAGATCAGAAGCTTCGAAGAATCTTTTACTTTGTTTTTCTGTTTTAAAGATGTAAACTTTGCATGGCCTTTTTTTTTCTTGGCAGATTCCTTAAAAAAGAAGTATTCCTGAAGCTCCAGTAACCCTTACCTTACCTCTCCAGGAATAGAGAGCTCATGTACACACACAGCTTCCCCTCTGCCAGAGATTTTTTTTATATGGCTCCCCATACCACGGGAACTGGCTGCTTCTGAAGTCCTTCCCAATGGATACAGCTTGTGTACAATATGATGGTTCCTGCAAGGAGGGCCAGTAGCCCTGCACAGTCTTCTGTTATCCTGCTTCTTCGAGGTCTGAGGGGTTCATGACAGCTGATATCATGGAGTCTGTGGAGCTCCGGAAGATGTGGAGAGAATAAATTCTATGGAATGCACTTGTCTCACTCCTCCATCGATAGCTTCAGACCACACACCGGTCTTCCATGCAGGACAGCTGTAAACACTGCCTGCGATAGAGCTCTGGCAAAGGCCAGTTGTCCTCCAGTGAATCCAGATGGGTCTCGGAGGAGAACAGCTGTGTGTGAACAGGAAGGGAGAGCTTCCTCCTGCCTCTTCCAAAACCTACCACTCAACCGCTAAATAAATCAACATCAGCAGTGACTCTTCACAAGTCAGAGTGAGCCAAGCCCAGGCTGGGAGTTTACCTCAGTACATAGCAAAAGGAGAAGAGCTGTCTGCAGCAATCCAAGCCTTTCCTAACACAAATCTTTAGGGCATCGCCAACCCATTTCTGCTGTGTTTTCATATGGATTCTTTCCTAATGCTGTTTGTGCCGCTTGAAGTTACAGCAACAGCACAATGTGCATCACTGTATGGAGACAAGGAATTCAGAGTGTAGAACAGGTGAAACAAAAATCACTTTCAGCTATACAACAGTAAAAATACTAAGCAGAGGCTTGGAAACTTTTGGGCTGGGTAACGCGGGAGGTTTGACCCCTCCTGTCACTGTCAAGAGCAGTGGAAGAAAACCTCTCCTGCCTTTGCACAGAACACGAGGCATGTGTATAGGTTGCAAACAGTCTTTTATTTCTGCAAGAGAAAGACTTTTGGCAAGTCTTTTATTTCTTCTGTTCTTGAAAGAAAAGAAAAAAAAACAAGCTAGACTGTTTGGATCTGCTATTCCTCAAACAGAAATGTACAGTTTGTCATTAGACAACATCTGAAGTGACAAAAGAAACTGCAGTTGCTCTGGAGTTTTCATAGAGCACCATACTGATCTTTCATCATTTTAAAACAGAAATTGAGGTACTTTTAGCATGAGTGTCATGTAATCAGGCCCTGAAGCCTCATACCTGATAATCTCAATTTCATTTTTGGGTGTGTAGTTACAGGTGCTTATTTCTCATCATCATCATCATGAATATAATTAAACTACAGTAGGATAAAGGGAATTTGATGGGTTCACTATATGTTGTGTTTGGCATACTGTGGTTAGAATAACAGTCATTTAGACTGGACAGGACCTGACATATCCTCTGGTCCAGCTCCTATAACTTAGGACACTCATACAATGTACCGAGGCAGAACTGTGCAGCACACAAAGCAAGAATTAGACTGAATAATACCATATTCACTAAGCTCTCTGGAGGCATTCATATAAATGGCTAGATACAACAGCTTGGTCTTCCAAATGCTGTATGACATGATCACTCCTGTTTGTCTGAAGAAGAGATCAGAATACATTTTTTCCAATAAAATATTTTCCTGTTTAAAAATTCCATTTAAAAGAAATGCATTTTCCTAGAAATATGTTGGTTTGGACAGTTGCTTGTTTAGAAAGGAGAGTGTGAAACATGAAACTCTAAAGCCAAGTATTCTCAAAATAAATCATTTCAGCCTATTTGATTTGGGGGGGGGTTACATCTTGAAACAACATTTTAGCCTTCTCCTTCTAGGCTGATGATTAGACATGACCAAGAGCTGGAAATAAAACAAACAAACAAAAGTAACCCAAAGAAATTTTTTACTCCATGAAGTGGAGCTAGTTTTCTTTCTTCAGAAGAAAGAATTTTTGTAGAATCTTTCATATGCGTTTTTGTTTGTCCCCCACTCAGAACTCATCTTGGTGTGTATTCAGAAAGTTTCATCCTTGCTTGGAACTTGAGCTGCAGCAGCTCAAGAGCCAAGGTTCCCTAGCTTGGGTATTTCTTAGTCTTCAAATAGTAAGACGATTTCCAGACTGGAGAGGGGTTATGATGATGCCTTTTAATCCTGCCTAAGTTCTATTGTGAGCGAAGGTGGTCCATCAGGGCCACAGGGAAATGCTACAGCTGGTATCACAACTGGGTTTGGTTTCCCAGTCAGAAAGTCAGGTTCCCACTCATAGTTGGGTGAACTTGGGCAAGATCAAAGCAAGGCTTAAGCACAGGTATCTGGCTTCTAAGGAGTCTGTGCCATACAGCTCTCTGATACCCTTTCTCTAGCAGCTGAATTTCATCACTGCAGGACATATTCTAGATTTCAGGTAACTGCAAATTTAAAATATTTCTAGGGTGGCTTTTATTTTGAAATTTCGCCAAACTTCACCATCCCTGTCTCCCTGTAGGACAACTCAGCAAAGAAAATTTTGGCCCTTTCTCATTTGTTTAGATAAAGGAGCAAGAAATAGGCAGGAAGAGGCTTGGACCTTTTTGTTTACGGGAAAGCATATTTTTCCAGTCAGTCTGAAGCTGTCCTTCCTCATACATCCCAATAAAATTCACATTCAGCCATGGACTATGTTTGGAAAACTTCAACCAACAATGCAAATGCTCTGAAAAAGAAAAAATTATGAGAATGAATAAAAGAGGGGTTTAGCATGAAAACTGTTCCACAGCCTTCACCTTTTGGGTGTGTAATTACAGGTGCACTGCCAGATGCCTCCTCTAAAAGAATTCATACAAGGTATTGCTCACTGGCCCCTTTGAGTCTACGAACATAAATTAGGGTTACTCATGTGAGTAAAGCATTGTGGGATCAGACTCTTCTTTTGCCCAAGTGTAAGCATCTGTAAAAAACCCCTTTGGGATAAAAGACACAAAAGAACTATAAGACCCTTATGGTTGTCAAATGCAATTTCCTTTACTTGCATTTTTCTCTTCCATTCAGGCTCCGACCTCCATCTGTTTATGGAAATATTTAGATCCCTCTGGTGTATTTTTAGCAGATCATTTTGCTTTTGCTGCTGCAATATCATTGCATCATCATTCTCGGGTTGCTCAGCTCTGATTCCTTTGCATTTTTTCCTTTTTTTTTTTTTTAATCCTAAGTTTCAACCATTCCAGCAGACACACACTCACAAAGTAAATGCTACACTGTGTTTACACTCACACAGACATGCTGGCAAAGTGCACACAGAGACACACACAGACAGCATGGTTTGTTGTGAGTGTTAATGCTGGGGTTTTTTCAATACTGTTTCCATTTGTGAATCATCCTACTGGAGACATTATGGGATCGTTGCCCTGGATGTTGAGATCTCAGGCTCTTTAGAGATATCTCCCATAACAGCTGAAGTCTGAAGGTAGACAAGACTGTTGCTGTCCTTTGAGACTTTTGGTATCACATTGTTCAGCCAGCCTTAAATACACATGGTCCTGACACATTCCCTTTATCAGGGTTCTGCAGCCCTGCACACACATGGGCATATGAATCACCTTCTCCCTCAACTGAACACTCTCTCTCATGTGAATATGGACCTTCCTTTGACAGTACACAATACTCCTTTCCTACCATCCCTGTTATTCTGCCTGGAGACATGCCACGGCTTCAAATCCTTCCAAAATCAGGAGTCGTTGGGGCCTAACTACTTACAAAAACAGGAGAACACCAACCTGATGGCAAATATTAAGGAGAACACCTGCAGTCTGGAAACCAGCTGAGACCCAACAACTCATTAAATAATCCTCTTTGTCCCTCTCCATCACATAACACTCACTGGGTTTTACAATGTCATTACCTACAGTCTGAGATGACCAGACACAACCCAAACCCCAGAAGTTTTTTGGTGGACACTGATGAAGCTCTAGATAAGATCCATAGGAATACAATTAGAGCTGATTTCTGCATGAATGTTTGGGAGACATCAAGAATTATGTCCTCTGGGTGAAAAGCTACTCTTTTTTTGTGATAACATAAGGGAAGCAAATGTACAACTTGTCCCTTGGATCCAATTTGAGAATCCTGTATTAGGTAACAAGGTAGAAAATGGAATATTACATCATTGGCAGGCTATGTCATTCTTTGGCCTAGCTTTGTTAGTTTTAGGAGAGACAGTAATTTGTGACTCATACATAAGTAGATCTGTACTCAGAAGGTCAGGCTTCTTTTGCGCACCTGAAGAGGCTCTGACTAGGCACTAATGAGCAAACCCACAAAAAGTTAAACCATGTTCAGCATCTGCTCCTCCTAAATGTCTCAAAATTGTGTTGCCATTTGCAAAATTTCAAACCACAGTGGTCTATTTATCCTTCTTAGCCCAGACAGAGAGTGTGTGATGCTTTCTCTGGACAAATCAAACCGTTGTGCCTCTCCAAATGATTTCATCATCATCATTATTTATTATTACTTATCATCGCTGCCATGTGTTATGTTTTTTCCATGCACAAAGAACTGGCAGATGTTTTCCATCTGCATGATTCCTTAATTTTAGATATCAGAAAAAAAGGGGAAAAAACGGAAAAATAAATAAAGAAAAAAGAAACCATCAAGAATGAAGAAATGCACAGTGTGTCTGGGAGTGGCACTGACCCTCACGTAGAGATATGTGTACACATGAGGTCTCCGGAACCAGAGACAACAGATTCCCCTTTCCTCAGGTTCTTGGCAGACTCGAAGGAAAGGCTCCCGGGACTGCAATGGGTGTCTTCACCAGAGCACAGAGCTCTTCACCAGAGCACCTAGAGCGAGCTATAAATCATGGGAACAAAAGACCTTTTGGGGAGGTTACTCTGATCCAAAATGTTGGGATGATCTTGCACCAACCCAGACCAGAGTTCAGCCTCCAATTCCTTCTCAGCTTCTTTCCCTACCTAGGCTTTGCTCTTCCTTATTACCTGACGGCTCAGATGAGCAAAGCTTTTGACTTTCCTCTCTATGTCATGTGAAACTTATGCATCAAGTCAAGTGGCCCAGGACAGTGCTGTGGCAGGAGGAGGTGGAGTTGCCCAACAGTCTCACTCAGCTTTGTCAGAGCTTTGGCTGGCTTTACTGGGAAACTGAAGCTTTGACTAAATGTACATTTTCTTGAAAAGTGTCTTCTTTCCACAGGAATTTTGACTTTTTGACGAAGACCAAAAAATTTTGGCCCAAACATTTTCGGGGTTTTGAGTCTTTTTTTGGAGTATATGGAAGAAAAGACATTCAAAAATTGCCACAATCAAATTCCATGGGGATTGGGTTTATTTTGGTTTCCTTCGGAGTTTTCCCAGAATTTATCTCTCTTCCCAGAATCTTTCCTCTTTAAAAACTTCAGTGTTGATGTGAACACATAGCTATGCCATACCATCTACCAGCAAGGGAGCTGGCAGATACCAAACTGAGCCAATAGAAAGGTGAGAGGACTTGTATAATAATTCAGTCTCCAGAGCAATCTAGTTGCCTGAGAAAAAAAAAAATGCAAAAATAATAACAAAACAATGATGGGAACAGCAGTCATATTAATAATAATGCACCATAAATACACATGACCTTTTACAGCCATATTATTAAGAGACCATATCAAAGACCCTGCAAGAACAGCTCAGTGCCTCTAGGGCATTTGGAATACAGAACAAGATTTTGCCAATAGAAACTGATGCGATTCGTGAGGTGACACTTCAAATTCAGACATCTGGTGGGTTGTGGGGAAAGGGGGACTGTGACTCTGGTATTAATAGAACGTTCCCTCCATTCACTAGTTCAAACAAGTCGCTGTGGTGTTGTTAACTTCAGAAAGCACTCAGGCTTGTGAAAAATTAAGCTGTTTTCTTTCTGCTTGACATATTGTTGAAGAACTGAACAGACGCAGTAACAAGTTCAGGCACTCTGAAGTGTTTTGGTTAGTGATTATTGCTATAAAGTCCTCTGTTTCTTTACCCCCACCACCCTTCTCGCCAAAATGAGAATTTGATGACAAGGTAACTTGACTCTACCTCGCCCTTAGAAAGATAGAAAGATTCAAAAATAGCTTTAGGCTTCAGGCTGCATGGAAAACTTGCAAAGAAATTTTACTTGAACGAGTAAAATGAAAATTTGTTATATGGAGGCTCTTTTGCACATGGTTGACCCGAAAGTCATGAGAAAAATTTGACTGGGGTGGTAGGTTGGGAAGGGTGTCAGAGAGGGTTGGATGCTTCCTGCTGTTGGTTGTCTTTTAGGTGGATTAGAATTCCACCACCTTGGGGTGGAACCTTTCTGTTATTTTTCTCCCCAGTAAAAACTTAATGAGTAAACTTCCAGCTTCAAGAAGTGAAGAAAAAAGAAAATCAGATGAAACACCTTTATAAAAGAGTAGAAAAAAGGGGTAGGGGGAACATCTAAGTCAAGGTGAAAGTGACAGAAGGAGAAGCCAAAAAAGGTGAGGGGGGAAAAAAAAGCAAAGGCTTCTTTCAAGAACAATTTACTTCATGGGAACTGAAGTAGGCCATCAACTGTTACACTGATTTACAGAGGTTTGGATCAATTTTCTCCCAAGAAAATTCTGATGAGAGAAACCACTCTGAGGTGATAACAAGTCTGACAAGAAGAGATTTCTCTGACTTTGGGTCTGTTTTGCCAGGTTGCTGCTACAAGATGAACCCACAGTCATCTCCTGAAATGGTTGCCTAATCTCTTACCCTGCCTCCCAGTCAGAGCCTGTCAGTACCATCATGCCCAATGCACCAGGAGCAGCACTGGGCACCCTGGTAACGTTGCCTCTGTGCAGAGCCCAAGTACAACTGAATCACTGCATCTCATCTCCAGCACCTCTTCACTGAACTGAGTTTTGGTCTCAGTTCTGTTTTCTCTCTGCCTCACCTTCCCCAATGAGTAGAGATACGTCTGCCAGGTGGATCTGATGGAGAAAACTTGTTTGCCACCTTTGGCACCACAGCAGCAGGTAAGAGAGCCTCTGATGGGTACCCTGAAGTATTGTCTTCTGAATGTTTCCATTCCTTTGTCCAGCTGCCTAAAGGCAAGGGTGCTAAAAAATAGAAGGAGAAGGGTTTATACACTGAACTTGATTTGGATACTTGAGCTTGATTAGTTTGCTCTGAGAAGCAGTGAGACCATCATTTTACAACAAAAGACAATGGAAATAAAAACAGAATATGGAAATAAATATACAAATTCGCAGTGTCTACCACTCCGCTTTTCTGTGTGAAACAGCCTCCCCACTCACCCATTTCATTATCCTCCCACGCAGCTCCATTTTAAGCTTCCTCCTGCACCACGCCAAGCAGGACTTTCTTGGTAACGAGGCAGCTGGTGAGGTGTGACCTTTGCAGATCCAGCAGGTCTGAAACCTTTCAAAACCAAATTCATCTGCCCTACCACACTGCAAACCTTCAAGCCTGCCCTAAGATATACCTCAGCTCAAGAGCCAGAGCTTTCAAAATGTTCCAAGTGAGATGTGTTGTGGAGGAGGCCAGTGGCAGAGAGCAAGACCCTGGTCATGAGCTGAGCATGTTGAAGGCCATATCTCTACTTTGTAGCATTGGCCTTGGCAGACGCACAGAGTCAGTCAGCACAGCAATTCTAGGTATGCAGGGAGCAGAGGGAGCTGACCCTGGGAAGTGGAAAGTTAATGTTTCAACAGGTAAGTGGTCCTGTCCCAGTAGAAAGAAATTCTTTGCATTCAATATCTGTGAAGCTCTATTCAGAAGAGCATGACAAATATCATCTGTCTGCACTCATTTCTCTTATTATTTCAACCAATTTAGAAAACTTCTCTTTCCCTCTCATCCTTGATACATCCCTGTCTCTTCCATGATTTTTATTTCTTTTGGGGCTGCTACATCTGATTCCCTGTGAATGGGCTGTGTGGAGAGGGTCAAGGGAACTTCTTCACAGTAACAGAAGAGGAAGAGGGTCACCTTGTTTGATATTTTTCTTTCCTCTCTTCAAGTTGGGAGTATCAGTTCATTCTCCCAGCCTTTTGACATGATGGCTTAACACTGTCCATGAGCTAGAAATTTGTTTATCAGCTTTGTGGAATTTCCCACTTCAGTTTACCTTAGAAAATGTGGGAGACTAAGGTATGATTCGATCTATTAAGTCTTTCCAAGTGGTGCCATGATGCTATTTAACCTTTCCCCACAAATGTATAACACCGGAGCTGCCAACGTGGATATAGCAAGTCTCTGCATGTACTTACTGCATAGACAGAGACCAGATCTTTACAAGAAAATGTCTGCATAAGCAACTTTGCATTCACTTACTGGTGATTAATTTAACTGTCTCTCTCCTGAGATACATTTTCTCCTCTTTCTACAGCAGTATATATATGTTTGTATGTAAATATATATATATATATGTTTATATATAACTTTTATGTAATGTCATGTTCCCATTGCACTAGTTGAGTCACCTAATGATAACAAGTATTGCAGGTCATTCCTTAATTCTAATGATGTAGCCCAGGCTTTGATGTTAAAGGTCACAGGTTCATCCCTTTGATAAGATGAGGGTAATATGCAGTGGCATGTGAAAAACATCTCATCTCCTAATGTAGTAAGTACAATGAAGTTATAGAGCTTAAATTACTTTTCAAGACTGTTTTGCTTTGGAGTTTTCTTTTGGTTTGTTGTTTTGTTTCTTAAATTGAGCAAAATCTCATTTTTGAGAACACAGTTTTATTGACCATTTTTTCATTTTGATAAATATAACTCACATGAACATGATTGATTTTGAGGAGAGTAGTGAGCTGGATTTGTCTTCCCCCATGTTCCCTGACAACAAACCAAAATATCCCCTAATGGCACAGTTCTGGGTTGTGTTTCAGATGGACTGAAATCCAATCCTGATCTTGCTACTATTTCTGGTGTGAACATGGGTATGCCATTTCATTTCTCTATGCATCTTCTTTTCCTGCTGACCTCTGTTTCATGTAGTCTTAGCCGGTCTCCTGTTTTTACAGCAACTATCAAGAGCTGAGTCCTGATATCACCACTCAGCAGATAAAGATACAGACCTTCCCAACAGATATTGGAGTCTCAGCTGGGATGAATGACAGTGGAGGCTGGAGACCACTTTTAGGGAGTCTATTTGCTTTGCTTGAAACATTTGTGCCTTTAAGGGAAAATCCAAGGTGTGTAAAGACTTTAAATCTGGAGCTGCTGAGAAGATATAACCAACACAACTAAATGTTCTTGAGTCATTATCGGATCAGAAATCTATGTTAGGTGAGCAGTTTAATTGGGAATAAACTAAACCGATCAGAACTACAAAGAACAGGAATTCCATTTCCATGGAAATCTCAGAATGTCTTTTCCTTTGCAAAATGGAATAATTTTTTTTTTAATGACATTACTGAATCCTCTAGAATGAGGATTCCTTACGCCATTTGGTTCAGAAGAATATGAATAGGACATTTGGTCCTGAAAACAGAAAATATTTCATATGGAATGTTTCCCAACCAAACTGATTTAAATAGATGATTCTGCATAAAAGAATGTGGCTCAGTGCTAGCAAAACACCATGTAAGCTAAGAGCACCTGCCTGAATAACTGTTTCACTACTAGCCGCTGCTACATGGTAAAGAGGATAAACCCTTCTTCTCTGGTATATAGTCTTCCTTCACATTCAGTGCAGAGATAGTTTTGAACCCCAATTACTTATAGGTTCACTGAAGGATGTGGATGTGTAGAAGATGGGGGGTGGCAGAGTAGAAGGGATAAAAACATCTTTGTAGAAGAAACACCATGTTTCAGGACCACAGGCACGGTATGCATTACTTTCCATATCTCAAACAGTTTTGATTTTCTTTTCTAAACCAAAAAGGAGAAATAGAATAAGGCAAAGAGCAAAACTAGGATTTTTTGAAAGGGATAAAAGATTGAATTCTCAATGATTCTCAATGCAAGAACAAGTTAGTTGAGCATGCTGATCTGAAGGCAGGCAGCCTAGGCCAAGAATGAGAAAGAGAGAAAGAAGAAAAGCCATGCAAAAGCCAGCACATCAGCAGGATGCAGCCAGGGATTAGCTCACAGGGATGTGACTGCCCTCCCTCTGATGACCAGCTCTAGTTGATGTCATTTCATTTCCCACCACACATTCTAACGAACATGATGCAGATGGAGGTTGTCCCTTTCTCTTCCTATTATTATTATTTACTTTTTAATTTTAAAATTAATTCTGTAATAACAGCAATTAGACCCTCCTGCCAGCCTGTCCCTGGGGGGTGATTCTAGTTCTAGTGCAGAAAAAATTTGCTCCTAAAGAACATCATAGCAGGCATGCAATAATCACCCAGAAATGCGCAGCCTGTCGTGTCTTATTGCTTAATTATCCATCTTACCTTCTTTCAACCCTCTTCTTATTGTACATCTTGTGATGCCTGTTTGTTTTACATAATTTTCCCCAACTGCCTTTCCTCCCTGCATTAAGATTATGAGAGTTGAAAACATTTTTCCCTTTCATTCTGCTGTCCTGAGGTTCCTCCTGCTTGGTCACCACTGATCATTCCCATGAGGAATTGCAAGTTCAACAATCTCTGAGAGTTTTTCACACTTTTATGTTCCTGGAGACCAATTCTACCAGCTATAACATCACTACATTGGAGTTTCACCAGGTGACAATGTGGCCTTTTGGTTTTATGCCCTCAGAATACAGTTGACTGTGACCTGGTTCCTAAGAAAAACCTCTCTTGAAAGAAAAGTAGATGAACCCAAAGAAACTAACATGCAGCAGCCAAAAAAACTGTATGAAACTGTGGCTAGGAGTTCCTTGCCTGGATGTCCTGGGATTGGCTTGGTAGAGCATGCACAAAACTGTGCAAAAAACTACTTAATGTTTATTTGCGTGTGCCTCGAGATTCCTTGAACTAAAAGCTGCTCTGGTTTAAGGTAGTTGCTAACCTTTGCCAGATCTTGAAGTCACAGCCAAGCATCTGAGTGGTATCAGAGTGGGACAGCTCCTGCCCCTTCCATCTGGTCACAAGGAAATATTAAAAAAAACAGTTCAGTTTGCATCGTTTTTCTCTCACAGATATAAGAGACGTTCTTTACTGAGCAAAATCTGGGACTCCATATCACATCTCAGCAATATTCTCAAGATAGTTTGAAAGTAGTTCAGAAACCTAAGTCTGAAGCTGAAGAGAGGAAAGAGCTGTGTATCTCACTGGAAAGCAGTAGTGTTTGCTGCTCCCTCAAAAACAAGAATTAGTCTATGAAGTTGCTGGAGTAAAACCATCAAAATTGATCAATTTTGTATCCATATTGCAAAGTCTCCTTGATAGTCTCATTCCCTGTGTTTTGCTTTTGGAATCGAACTAGGATCAGGACAGCTGGGTGCAGCTCTTGAGCAGTTCAGCAGAGACACCCATGCCCAGGGGACAGGAAGGGACCTGTCTGGGGGTGGAAGAGCAAAGGTGCCAAAGGGAGCTAGGAAAAGCCACTTTGCTCAGAGATCCCAGTGGAAGCCTCATAGACAGGCTTCACCATAGGTAAAGAGATTTAGATTGTATTTGACTTTCCCCTTTCCGCTTTCTTGATTGTTTTTTTTTTTTTAGATTGATAAAACAAAACAAAAGAAGTGGAGAGGAGAGAGTTCCTTTTCTGTTTAAATTAATTTTTAAGAAGATTTTTACCAAATGAGAGTGAAAATAAATAGGCATTTTTATACCGACATTTTAAATTCAGTGTTAGCCATCTTTAAACTCGTGTAAAAATACAGAAAGGTAAATTAACTAATTTATTTTTAAATGAAGACCTATTTCCAAGGCAAATAATGGAAAACATTTATTTTCCAACCTACTGGAATGAAATGATTGGACGGGAAGGGGCTTTGGTATTATTATTGGGTGCTTTTTCCCTGCCTAAATTAACTGCTCAGGGGAAAAGGCATGAATTCATAAAACATTTTGGTACCACTAAATCAGGAGGGGAATTTTTTTTTCTTTTTTTCTCCCGATATAAAAAGCCTTAGATGAAAAATATCACCTAGCTCAGTTTTGGCACCGTGGCTGTCTAGCATTTGCTGGGGTTTGTACCTCAATCATCACCCACCATGTTTGCCCTCACGGAGAGCTGGGAGGGGAAGCCCATAATTCTCCTTGGCAAGTCCCTGCTCAGCCTCCCTGAAGGCCAGGTTTGCTGTCACCAGTGCTGACCATGGAGCTGCACAGACGGCCACCCGCACATGGGCTCCCGCCTGCTGGGGCGCTGGCAGTGCCGCAGAGGAGCCAGCGCGTGGCCAGGGCTCACGGCAGCTGGGTGGTCAGCTCTGGGTGGGACAGGGAGTTCCCAGTGCTCACATCTGCACCCAAGGCAGTGCTTTATGTACAGTATGGACATAAACCCAGCCAAGGAACATCACTGGTAATTCCTCCCTCCAACCTACCAACTTTATTTTTGTTCCCTAAGATATGCAAGATACGTCAAGGCTCAGCTTAGGAAGGGCTTTGAAGAGATCTTTACTGTTCAAGGCAGGCTGTGGTTTCATTATTTTTATTATTTTGGTAGAATGAGTAACAGGAATAATAGTAGCTGAGGGTTGTTTCTCTTCATTGACTCTCTGTTGGGCTTGGAAGCCATTCGACAAGGACAGTCAAAACACAGACAGGAAATAATCTATGATAATGTCCAACTGGGGTATCAATTACGGCTTTGGAGTTTCATGTTAAAGGGATATTGTCAGATCAAATTTAAACCAAAAGTTGTGGGTTGCGTTTTTCAAATACGTAGATATACATATAGATATGTATATATATGAGAGAGAAAAATGGAGACTGTTGGAAACATTTCTAACTCTCTTTTCTTTTTAAGTAAAAAAAAAATTCTAAAGCAAACAGTCTCCTCCCTGCCATATGTGAGCCTTGACTGCTATCCTTAGCCAAGCCTGGCCTTATGAGCTTGCTTGGGTTCTTTTAACATCCTCTCCTAAAAGGCTCTGGTGGGTAGAGACTCACTCCCCAGAGACTAGAGGAGACACTGGGTTAATCTATCACAGTGCCCCATGGCAATCTCTGGCGCAGGAGTAGACAAATGCCTGCACAGAGGCTGGGCAAATGCATCTCTGACCAAGGTATGGTGCATCCAAGCACAGACATTGATGGGGCCTTTCCCCAGTTCATGGAAGCTGAGAGAGGTATCGCACAATGAAAACCATGTCAGCGTTTTTAACCTGAGCACTTCAACCCAGCCTTGCTCAGCATGGACAGCCTTTCTTTTGGCCAGGGTCAGAGAAATACATGGGACTGATGCTGATGCTGTTCAAAACCAGCTTCTTTCTGGACATCTGTTGTTAAGTCTCATAGAGATAAGATGGCAACTGCTGCTTGGTGTTAGAAAAAGAATCACTGGGTGGTCCCCAGAAAACCATGAAAAATTCCTCCATATTAGGATCACATAGTTAAAAGAAACATCATACACTATCATTTTCTTTCTCCTTCTTCCCTTCTTTGTCAAGAACTGGCAGAAATAAATAGAAGGAGATGTGTTCTCAAATGAGTTTGTGAAACCAACCTCTGGCAAACATGTGAGAATAAAATCCTATGTCCAGTCCTGGAGCTGGCACTTTAAAAAGAAAACTTGGAGGAAGCTCAAAGAAGAGCTGCCAGAAAGATTTATAGCCTGGCAAACATGCTTACCAGCGAGAGAGGAGAGGAGAGAGATTTGTGAGATGGAGTATGGACTAACAGGTTAATAAGTGATCAGGGGACTCATGGAGTGAAAAACTCTGATATAAAATGGATCTTTGATCTAGCAGCCAGAGGCATGAGAGAATCCACGAGTCTGCAACTTGGAAATCAGAAAAACCCACAGAGGAAATACGCTGTGCGTTTTTTTGCAGAAGAGTAATGCAGTACAGGGAGAGCTACACCCCAAGGGACAGGGTGGATTTGCCGTCATTTGGAGCCATGGGATGACATCCCTGGTCCCGGCCCAAGTGAGCATAAAATATTACATCCCATGCTAAGCACAGGGCCAGATAAACTGGTGAGAGAGATGTCTTCCAGATCATCATTTTGAAAGGTCTTCTGGGAAGTAGCCATCAGTGCCCTGGTGTCCTGGCTATGTGACCTCTTCAGTGCTGGAGCAAAGTTATTTTCTACATTTATGGAGAGACAGGCACTTTCACGTATGTGAGCAGAGGGAAGGGTCTGAGTCCCCTGATAATGCCTCCATCCATAACAGGTCACAGCTGGATTTCGCCCACACGCTAGCATGGCTGATCAGGCCTGAGGAAGCTTCAGAAGCATTTGTCAGGCACGGAGGCCAAATGGGAGGCTCTGAAGAGAGAAGCTACTTGTAAAGCCTTCCTGGTAGCTAAATATGGCTGGAGCAAGCTCCTTGGCTCACAGAGAAGGGACCTGAGGCATTGTTCAAGTGAGGTTCTGTGCTGGCATGGTAGAAGTCTTTGGCCTCACGTAGTGACTTGCATGGATTTGGGACCCTGTTGAAGGAAATGAGAATCATTTTTCAGCTCCAGGGGATTGATGTACACAGAGGTTAGTTAGCAGGCTCAAGGTGAAGGTTAGAACAAAGGAAGTTTTAAGCATACAATCACACATATAAGACAGTAATTTCAAGTAGGAAAAAGCATCAAAATGAGCTTTTTTTGCTCTTTCTATTCTCTGAGAGACCTTTCACTAATATTTTCATTAGATCTCATTCTTTATAAAGGTCATGCTACAAACGACCAGTAGCTACCACAGACTCATCTCTCACAAATGTCTATCAGGCTTCGGAGAGAGCCTTCCATCCTTAGGAAACCTTTAAGTCCAGCATGATTGCAAAGCTTGCTCAGCCTCTAAGAGGAAAGTGTGAAATTCCAGGGGCATTCCAGAAAAGCTGACTCATGTGGAGCCAGATTTTGACCCCAGGATTTGAGTATACCTAAGGATAAGGGAAATAATTCTTTATATTGTGGAAATACGAAGGAAAGCAAATTTCCAGACTTCCAAAAAGTCTAGAGTTTTTTTCTGAGATCTGTATGTTCTCCCCTGCTCCCTCTTCTCACAGGTGATGTTAAAATCTGTGTTAACCTTCACAGGCAAATCACCTAATCATGGCAAATTGGGAGGTTTTATGTAGATGATGACTGAAACCCAGAACTGTGTTCCAGGATCTCAGTGTAGGTAATTGGACCAAGATGTAGAGACTGAACCCACCTGGAGTATAAGGGCAGATGTCATCCATCCCATATTCTTCCCCATCTAAGGGAACAACCTCCCAAAGCCACTAACTGTGACATTCAAAACCCCAACCTCAAGTGGAAAGGCTACTGTTCCACTGTCTGGCTGTGGAGCTTTCCTGTCCCCAGTGAGGAAACTTTTTGTCTAAGCTCCCCTTCTTTTTCTCTCCTCAGTCTCTCTTAGGCAGTTCATGTTCCATGTGACTAGAAACTGGAATGATTAAAAAGGGAGCCTCTGATTATAATAAAACAAAAAAGGCAGTTTGTTTTGTTTTCCCTGAAAGAAGATCCGGTGGTTGGCCATTCTTTAAAGAGTTGCAATTTGGACAATTTGTCAGTGTGCTCAGGGCAGAGGAAAGTATGTGACAATGGATTCAGGGACCATGACCATAGCTTGGGACAGTGAGGGGATACACAGTTGACTGATCCCAACAACTATTCTGCTTTTCACCGAAGCCAGTAAACAGCCCACAGTGATAATTAAGTGTCAAAAACACATTTTAAACTACTTTACCAGTTTTTGTCCTTATTCTCAGCTCAGACAAAACTTTATGTCAGAGCCCTGTGTAGAGATGCTCATGGTTTTTCACGTAACCTTAAGGACCATCCCAAACAACCCACCTGCTGAAATGAGATATATCCCAGACTAGCCAACAGAAGGTCGAGTTTTAACCCTTTCCTCAGAGTTAGAGTGCCTGTAGGACAGGTTTCTTCTCCCCAGGTTTAACAGCTAAAAATCACGCTTCTAGCTGAGACTGAGCACCTCTGAAAGCAATTTATCCTACCTGGAGTTATCTACAGAAAATTGAATGCTGCTTTCCATTGACTTGCTAATAAAAGGTGGCATCTGATTTTAGGTGGCTGAGGTATAAATAATCCCACATTATTGGGATGTATGCATATATATACCTAGATGTATGCACACATCTGCTCTAGGTATCAGGACAGAGGAGCTAAAGTTGTCTGAAGTTTAACTTTGATGATAAATATAATTACACTTAGGAGAATTTCTGGAGAGCAGAGTCGTGGCCTAAATTTCCAAGATAAGATACCCAACCTGGGCCCTCATTTCCATGTCTAGACATTGGGTTCAAAATGCTGAGAACACCTGGGTCTCACAGAGGTCAGGCAAAAGGAAAAGTGAAGAGAATAGTTTTGCCTATCACAAAGAGGGGTGAATTAAAGTAACACTTTTTAAAAATATAAAAGGGACAATCTGTCTCTGATAAGGGAAGGCTCAGCCAGAAGAACCAAAAAGTGACAAATTCCATCTTAATGGAAAGAAATGAATGTTTTGTTTTCATGGAACAGTGGGACTCATTGCCACAGGAAGGCTGGAATGCAGAGAGCTGAAAGTTTAAGCCATTGTCTAGTTATGAGCAGTTGGGAACTTTTCAAGTAGAAAGGGAGGAAAGGACTGAACAGACTATTCAACAACTCTGTTTTGGATTGCATGACCTGCCTTCTGGTGCCAATCATGACTGGAGACAACCTCATGTTCAAATTAATCGAGAGTACCCTGTGTCCCACTGATCTCTGCAGGAGGCACATACAAATGACTTGACAAACAGACACAGGGAGAAAAGCTCTGAAAGAGGCTCTCAGATGCCCCTGCTTTACCCACCCCATGCTCACCACTTTTGTGTTGTCAGGCACCAGATCCTAAAGCTGAGATCCTCTTCCCAGTGTATGAAGACAAGTAAAAAACGGCTGTATCTAGTAGAGGAAAGCATAAGGGTGGGAGACAAACTTGGCATCAATAGAAAACTTGGCATAGATTTTCAAGGAGCTCCAGAAATAGCAGACGTTGTCATTGAAAGTAAGAAGAGGAGGGGAGTGCAAAAATATATAGGTTTTATGGGGGATTTGGAAGATTAGAAGAACAAATAAGCAACACAATGGCTGGATATTGACTCATAGAATACTTGAACTAGATTTGACTGGCAAACAGTCCCAGTCTCTATTTGCCAACTGCTTGGAATTGTTTGAGCAATGACCTTGAAAAACATACAGCAGATTCAGACTGGGAAGCCAGAAGGCCATACCACACTGGTCTGATCCAATGCCCTGCACAACAGCGTCCCTCCAATGTCACCTAGCCTCAAGTCTGACAACTTTTTAAACCAGCAAAAGTGGCTCAGCCACTTTAAGATATTAAACTGGTATAAAGAATTAAGTCCTCCTAAATCTTGAAAGCAGTTTAGCAGATCATGCTGCTTTTAAGACCCTAAATTCTTAAACCACGTTAACTCTGATGGAGGAGCTGAGAGCTTAATACACCGGAGTCATGCTAACTGAAGAGTTTAAACTCTTAAGACACTTTTAACATTATAAGCCCAATTCTGGATCAAGTTTGTGCCCACATTCTTGGTTGGTGTCAGTTCAGATGTTCAGCATTGAGTGGGCTTCACCCCACTCCAGATTAAGAGAATCAGGGCTGAATGTCTGCTTTAACTAATTGACTGCTTTGCCAAATCACTTGTCTTTCAAGAGATTTTGTTCATATCAATCAGTCCTAATCTATAAAGTTTATCTTTCTCTGCAGATGTTTTTTATGTGGTACAAGAGTACATTGGGTAAGGGTTTTTAAGTTCAGTTTATGTTGAAGTTTTGGGATGATAAATAAAAATATAAGGTCATATCCAGCCCAGCTGAAAAATCCTAGGAAACAGGTCTGACCCAAACACGTTTTAAGAAAAGGCTCCTGCAATGCCTTTGTAACTGAAGTAGCACATATGCAATTAGGTTTAAAGAATGGGGTAGTTCAGCAACCTTGATTCTTCAGCAAACACCAGTCCAGCAAACTCACCTTTCAGCAGAAAGTTTTATGACTGGTCACAAACTACCTTTACTCTGGATGTAGAGTGTCCATACTTACAGCCTCAGAGCTGATCTTTCTTGGGACATGTAAAAGAATGCAGAATTCAATTTTTACCACACAAATGGGCTCACCTAGGATAAGAGAAATATCCTGTTGTTTAGGGGAATATGACGACTCCTACTCCACAGTAGCTAACTATGGTAAAGAAAAAAAAATGTAATTTACCAAACAGGCACTATATAATGCACAAAAGAGTTTGTATTGTATTTTGGAGGTCTCCATGTTTTCTAGAGTGAATGATTTAAGAAATAGAGAGAGAGAGGCTCTCTGAAAGGGTGGTTCAGAGCAGAAGTGTGCTCAGACTATATTTTAAATTGGGGCATGCAAAAGCTTGCCCATACAAATCTGGGTAGTTTGGAGAGAGATTTGTGTGTGCATCAGTCCTTACTGCAACTCCAGTGCCACCATTTCCATAGGAAGGAAACCAGGTATGTGGGACAGAAGGGAGCAACAGTATTCTCAGTTTGGACCGTCAAGAAACATGGATTTGCGTGTACTCACCACACAGAGTGCCCCAGAGTATCCCACACACACACACTGTAATTGGCGTCAAGA
The DNA here is from genome assembly GCF_001604755.1 of Lepidothrix coronata. Taxonomy (NCBI): domain Eukaryota; kingdom Metazoa; phylum Chordata; class Aves; order Passeriformes; family Pipridae; genus Lepidothrix; species Lepidothrix coronata. The sequence goes on along the minus strand of NW_016690298.1, from coordinate 1,308,696 downwards.
CCACCCTCTGGAAATGCTTTACTGTTAAAGAGTCTTTCATTTGAAGATCAAATTAAGGCTAATCTTCTACAGTTTGGTAGCAAGACTCTCAGATGATACATGTTGTGGTCATGTACTAAGTAGCTCAGCCCTAGACCATATTTTCAGCTTGTTCCTGCCACACTGGGGTCAGTGGTGTAGAGCTGATGATCTGTCTGTCCATTTATTAAACTCATATACTTTGCAGAGTTGTTTAAGAAGAAAGTTAACGCCAGCCACAGTTAAAAGCAGCTTTGTTTTCTTGAGGTAACAGGTTTGCTCTGTACAAACAGTATCTCTTATCTAATAGCCCTAGAAAGGCATGTAGCGTCAAGCTGATACTGTCTTCATGCTTGGCTTACTTTTGCATTTCAGCCCTGAGATATGCAGGCAACCTGCCATCAGCTGTAAAACCACAAACCTCGATCTGTGATGGGGACTGATAAGGGAAAATATATGAAAACAGACTCCTTAGAGCTTTACTCCTTTCCAGGAGGCTCTGGACTGAGATCTGGCATTTGAAAGCGATTGTTCATGCGTAAGAATCAGTAATTTTTTTATGTTTCCTTTTTAAGGCTGCAGAAATGTTAGAAGAGGAGTGAGTAGGGGGGAAATCAACATGATGTTATTAAGCTCTCATCATGACATTAACAAGTGCAACATACAGTAGAACAATGGCTTTGACCTTTGAAGCCCCTGTGCTCCCAGGAGCCTTCTCCCCATTTCAAAATGAGAGGAAACACCATGTCAGTGGTTTGATGTGATTCACAGGGACAGAAAATAGAACACAAAACTGTCAGCTTCCACTCTGATGGGCTGTTTATCAATCCATCTTTCCCTTGCTTGCTCATCTAAGCAGCCACTTACTGACCCTAAACTTTGGAGTCTTCAAGTTTTCTCAGAATTCCGTCTTTCAAATAATACTTTGTTTATTGAATATAGGACTTAGGTAGCATGCCTGGGTGATTGCTCATGATGCTGTTTGTGTTGTAACATTTCAAGACCAAGAGAAATCACCCGGAGTACCTGCAGTACCCGTCGTGGACATGGTGTAATGGTGTGCATGCTCTCAGGCCCAGGGCACAACCATACCTGACAGCTTCTTTTGTGTTGTTTGTCAAACTCTGCTCTTTCTCACAGGATTTTGGCCTAAAGATAGAACCGAGATAATGGAGGAAGAACTCTCTCTGAATCCAGAAATAGAAACAGCAGGTACTGCTGCCACTGATGTGTGAAATCTGCTGCCCAGAAGGAAGTCTTTTAGCTATTATTTAGCCTACCTCCACCTCAAAGATTCCCCTGCAATTTGAGCTAAGAGGGTATTTCAACCACCTTGCAAAGCAGAACCTTAGAAAATCTCCTAAGCTGTTTTGTTGCTACCTCCAAGCCAAACCACCCCCACACTCTCCCCTGCCTAATAAACATTTAAGTCCTTGCATTTCTTTCTGGGAGCAAGCCCCAGCTATGGGTGGGGAGTAGATCTTCCACCTTGTTGAACTTATGGTATTGACCTATCCCCATACTTTGCTTTTCCAAACTATGGAGAAGCACTCAGCTGCAAAGCAATTTAAATGGATGAGGAGCCAACAAATACACTAAATGGCTTATCTGATTCTCTGGGAATCCATCTGGAGCCAGAAGCCTTTCCCCATATGTGTAACAGTAATTACACCACATTCTCACCATCATCCTCTATAAACTCTTGTAATCCTCTGCCCTTCTATCCAGACAAGGGCAGTGATTCTCTCTGGAGCAAAATGAGCTTTCCAAGGGACAACTTTGCCTTATCAGGAACACGCCAGCCTCCATGTTTGGTTAAAAGGCCACCATCCAAACAAAACCTCCAAGCACAACTCTTGCTGCCTCAGATAAGGTAAAGGAATGATGAGTTTTGCTCTGAGAATGCTCTGGATGCACAAAAATATTCTGAACATTTTGATGATCCTGTGACAGTTGCACCTACCTGGCACTACTCTAGAACATCTTTTCTGCATACCCTGGACACTTGAATTCTTCAGTGCATATCTTGCGAAGGACTGACACCTACTTCCCACTGTGCACTGCTTATAGGTGTTAAGGACATGTTCTTGACCTCCACTATACTGGGGAGAAGTAGTTATTGCCATTCATGTGGCTCTATTTGGTGGTTCTCTACTGAATATCTCCTCTTTCAACAACTCTGCAAGCAAAAGGACCAAGAGCAGAGGTGAGAAATCCAGAGTTGAGGATAGCACTAATGTACAGAGCCTAAAAGAGCTTTCTTTCTTTGTGAGATTTGTGACAACTGCAGGAGCTGTCCAGTGCCAGCTATGGGCCACTTTCCAGCAGGCCATGGGCAATGAAGAAACCCAAGGGAGAGTCACAAGGAGAGTGCAAGCATGTAGTGACACCTTCCTAGAACACTACCTCAGGCCTCTGATATTTCAGGCTTGTGGACTTCCTGATCTGCCTTCATACTGAACGGCTCTTGATGGAGTTGAAGAGATTACTGAAGAAAAATCTTTAGCCACTTACTTGCCTTTTGATTTGTATGATGCCCTCCAATTTTTCTACCTTTTGAGTAACTCCTCTTTTATTTGTGGTGCTTGACCCAAATGAGTTGCAGAAGCTCTTTTTAATTAGTTTATATAGAATGAAAATCTTTATTTGCATGTGGAAGTTGCAAACAAAGACAAGATTTGGACTGGTTTCCTCCTGAAAAGCCTATGGTTGCCCAAACATACCTAATCACTTACCTTCATCTAGCCCATATTTTTCTTATTATAATGATTTTCTGTCTTTGACTGTATAAGACTTTATTTTTGTATCCTGGGGTAGCTAAATGAATTTGAAATTAATATGGATTTCCTGCTGATCTCACTTAGCTTTGGTCTTCACCCTAGAATTGAAAACATCAATGCCAGGGTGTGTTAGAGGTACACTTCTGGAAAGGCAATTATCCTGTAAATGCTCAGCTGTAACTTATATAATAATTATTTCTTCAACTGAAGTGCCTTTTGAAGTACTTTCCAAAAACTTACAATAGCCCTAACCCATAAGCATTTTGATGAGGCAGGGAGACCAAATTCTGCGCTCCATCTGAAACCAGTCTGCAGAAACTCTGTCTGAAGTGCATTGGCATTGGGCATAGCTGGATCTCTCACATTAGGTGTTTGGAAATGTGTCTACAAAGATGTATGCCCTGCAATGTTTACTTTTCAAGTATTACTTGGAAATTATATGATGGATAACTGATACTTTTTTTCAATCCCCTCTTGGCTGAGGGTTTCCCTGGAACTTGAGACATGTCTCTGCTGAAAAAAATCACTCAACATTTACGAAGAACAAAAGAAAGAGAAGGTTATTCAGTGTGTCATGTAGTTTCACCTGAGCCCCAGTGGTTTCAGGGTGTATGAGACATACCAAGCATCTTGTTCAAGTCAAAATCAGACTGCTTGTAAAACTTAGACTAATTCTAGTGATGCCAATAATCTGCATGAGCTGTTTGAATAACTTCTCTCTAATACAGCTGTTAACTGAGGGGAGAAGGATATGGGCTAAGAATCAGCAGATTCGGGGATCAGTAATCTCTGCTGATTCAAGTAATTTTGGGAGCCTCCCTTCATTTCCCTGGAGCCCTTCCTCTCTCTTCTTGTCTGAAGCTTCTTCAAGTGAGAGAATTTTTTCCATATTTGTTTTGCCTTGTTCTTACATAGCACATGGTACAGGGAGCCTTCAGCCATCACTGGGATCCACTGTAGGCACTGAGTTAATTTAGAAATAGTATTAGGCTGCAGCATCTGGACAAATGACATTGGTGAAGAGCAGCCACTGGGGGAGGTTGGACTGCGGCATGAAGCTGAACAGCTGGAGAAAAGTAGAGTCTGGTGTTTTGAGAAAAGGCCTTTTAAAAGCCAGCATGTGTTTAGGATTCAGTAAATAGTCACTGAGGGGCAAATTCACCCTTGGCAAAACCCCGACCCACGGTCACATTGGAGGTAAGCGTGCTTCCCTTCTATCAGAGGGATTTGCAAGCAGAAAGAATTTTAACAAGGTCTTCAGACGTGACTAAAGACCCTGTTTGTTTTAGATCAAGCTCACTCCACCCCAGAGCCCTGAATATATCTCTTGTTCATAAAATATCGAAAGCGTGGATATGTGTTTGTTTTCGGGGGAGACTCCTCCCCCACACTCAGCCCAGTTCACCTGTTAAAAGCTCGTGAGAAATTGTATCCACGGCATTCCTGTCCCTGTAACACTGGTGCATGGTGAAAGCCAGCAAGCTGGTTCTCCTCATGTGAATATGCTCTTTTAAGCCTGTCTTTATCTGAAGCACACTGACTCTGTTCCAGGGCCAGAACTTATGCATCTTAAAACACAGAAAAACACTCTCAGAGGCTCTCTAGGAAACAAAATAATAACAATGATAATAATGATGATGATGATGTTAATAGTAGTAATAATAATAGCCTTTGAGTCTGCTGCTGTACCCCCCACAGCTCCTTCTGTTAGTGAGAATCTTATTTCATGGGCTCAAATGAGAAGTCACAAACAATTCAATTACTCGAGAGTAATATCCTTCATAAAGAAGAGCCCTTGCTGCTATTCCTTTGGAGGGTTCTCCTTTCCTGCTTTAAGCAGCTGTGTTGGTATTTAGACATAGGATACCAGCTCAGACTCTACTTTCAGCACAACTTCAACTTATATCCTTCAGGCTTTATAAGTCCCCAGATGGTCCATAATGCTTGTGTAGCAGTTACCCAGCCAAACAGTGCTTGCTGCTTATCTGGTGTATAACTCTCTGGAATGCGTGTGTGGGGAGAATGAGAAAAAATGCCAGATCATCTTCCCACAGAACATTTCCTTTCTTGTCCTCAGCCTCCCCTCTCTAAGCCCAGACAGAAACAAAACACCAGTTAGGGAATCGGCCACATTTGCGTTGCAATGGACTTGATCCTCGTGTCTTTTCAGAAGCAGCCTGGTCTTTTGTGGCTGTGAACCTTTGATGCCAGGGCATTTATGCTGATCTCTGAGCGTGTGACAACCTGTTTAGCTCTAGCTTAAATGACAGCACCAGATGGAAGTTAGTAACAAAGCATGTCCAAAGCTAGCAATTTTCAAAATAATGGAAATTCAGAGGATTCCGGCTGGCAAAAAAAAAAAAGAGGACAAGAGAGGAAGAAGTTACGGGAAAGGGTGCACCACACTGCTAACTTTCATAAATTTTGTGAGGGTCTTTTGCTAGATTACCCTTTAGTCTCAGCTTTAGCTTGGATCTTCCTTTACCCTATATAGAGCCACACTGGTAGCCCCCAGCATTCCTGGTTCAGTTCTTGAGATTGGCTAGCAGATGTGTCTAGAGTGAAGGAAATATTTTGGGCAATGAATAAATCAGGAATACCTACAGTGAGTATAAAGATTACTGAAGGTGTCTCCAGTTCCAGTTTATTCTGCTCCCCCAGCAGAGACCTGATTTTGCCTGCTTATTTGTTCTATTCTTGACTTAGCAGTATTGGCAACATTTGGGTGATCCCCATCCTAACTCTGTGGGCAAATGAGACATTTATTTCTTTTGCCAGTGTTGATCTGTTGTGATATTCAGCTACCCTGGAGCAAAGTAAGGGAGGCCAGGGGAACACACGGAGACACAGATGGAGGTTTTCATTTCAGATTCACAGCTTCAGAGATTCCACACTTTAATACAGAAAGGGAAACTTCTGTTTAGTGTGAAAAACAAATTAGTAAATGTTGCTGTTGTTGCTCAGTTTTTTGTTTTCATGAATAACTGCTGAATTCAGAAAGTGTTGGTCTTGAATGCCACTTGTGGCTGGGCAAGTGGAATGAACAGATATCACTGGTGGTGGACACCTCAGGAGAAAGAGGAGGTTGTCATAGAATGTTTTGTTACACAAGAAAAAAAAAAAACACAGGGTCAACACCTTGCCCTGGGTTCCAAACACTGCGACATTCCCGAGTAGGAACTCTGGACTCTAAAGAGTATGACACTGATTAATAAAAAATACAAATGTACTAAATAGAGGACAGCAGCAGCAAAAGAGCAGTTTCATATTCTCTTGGTGTGATGGTGCTTATATATATTGTGACATTCCAGTAGGTAACCATCCCCAGCCTCATTACCAAGTTTTGCATAAACACATGAAAACGTATTCAGCCTTCTATTTCTTAGTGGGAGTTCCTAAGTTTCTTCATGATTTTATCTTCTGTGGTTAAGACCTTAAATAAGAGGGACTGTGGACAAGGGTAAAGTGGAACAGAAGATGAGTCACAGAAAGATCACTGGAATATTTTGATTTCTTTTTCCTAGTATTTTCAAAGGACTTTAGGACAACATTCACATGATACAGAATACATAAATCCCCAGTTGTAGGTAAGCAAGGATATTTAGTTATCTAGCTTCCATTTTACTCAGTGCCTGAGTCTCCCTGGGGTTTGCTGTCCAGAGCCCCAATGACAGTATGTTGGCCACCAAAATCTCTCAGTTGTTAGTTGTTCCCTGATGGCTGAATGAGTGCATTGAAAGAGTTAACTCAAAATATATCCCATTGTCTTGGTGTTTCCATCTTTTATTGTAACTTTTTCTTAGTGCCTGCTGAGTGTCTGTAAAATGGTCCCTTCTCTCCCACACTACATGATCCATATCTAAGACATCAGACAACTGAGCTGGCCAATGATCGTTCTCTCCCAGCAACACAGCACTCACCTAAAAATACAAGACTTGCACTACCACGCAGCAGTCCTCTTGCTGACATGTTTTGAGGGTGGCATACTACTTCTTCCTTTTTCCTGAAATGATTCCACAGGCTTTAAGCCTCTACCAGGAAAACAGAGGGAGTAGAGAGACAAAAAACGTGGCATTAAAATTCAGATGCCAAGTTCAGTAGCATGAATAAAAATTGTCTTAACCTCTGAGGTCAGGAGGTCACCAGCTGGAAGCGGAAAATCACCACCAGTAAATTGCTGTGGGTTGGAATGATGAATGCTCGTTAGTACCAGTGAATTTCAGAAGAATCTCAGCTGTAGGGAGACAGGGCATCTTGGAACAAGGCTGAACAATTCCCAACTGTGTTTTCTTTCTTCTTCAGTCTGTCTTGTGCTCTTTCTGCTTCCACAGATTTCTCAGTTGAGGCAGCAGAAGATTAAACCCTTGTGGGAAAGTCTTGTGGCACATAATAGGAGTGAAAGCAGTGAGATTCCATAGGATTGAGTGGTATTTTAAGATAATTGCTCTCAGATCCTATGGATCTCAAGAGAGGGGGAAAGTGCTTCAGAACTTGTGATTTGCAAAGTTGGCTGGAGCACAGAGGTGGGTCCATTGCCCTAGTAAGCTAAGATCACTGCCACTTATGTCAAACTACAGCCCAGTCCGACCGCAAGCACCCTGTACCATGTACATTCTCCTTGCTTGAGCCTAAGTTAGAAATAGTCCAAGTTAGGAAGGTGCTGAGTTGATCTTGATGGACTCTAACAGTCCATCTTTATCTTGTAGGGTAAACATGGGCACATTTTGTCTGGGTTCCCCATTTTGTTGCGATCATTCATCATTCCATTGCTGTGAATGTCAGCTTGTAGCCTTGTGGGATGTCACTGCTTTACCACTATCTAGAGTAATGGGTTCTTGCTCTGTTCATAAGATGTAAAGCAGTGAAGTAATACAAATTAACAAATATCTATACAAGTGAATAAATGTGTCCAAATCACTCAGGCTAGTCCAGAATTCTAGGGTGGGGAAGATTTCAGGTCAAGGAGATTGGACCACACCACAAAATCCTCCAGTAATGATACAATTCTCTACAACACTTTATGGGACACTTGAATATAAGCCCTTACTATTAAATTTGGTTTGAGGTTTCCATAAGGGAAAGGGGCCAGCTTGCATTTCAGATGTCATTTGTGTAGGGGAAGCTGGACAAAAAGCAGAAAGTTGGCAGCAAAAAGTACCAGGCTTATTTCTCCTTCCTTCCACCCTTCTCCAACCTCTTTGGCTAATCCCCAAACCATGGCAGAAGCTGAACACTACTTTTCATTGAGTGACATACCTGGCTCTAGAAGAACACGCCCTTGTGGAATTGGCACTCGGGCAACATTTCCATTCCTGCTGTACAACACTTTTCTTTAATGCCTTCCAAACTAAAACAAAACCATGAGGATTTGCTACCATGTTCTGCTCATTATATTGGTTTTATGAGGGTGTGGAGTTTTCTTGCACCATGGCAGGATGGATTTGTCACTGAAACCTAAAATACAGCCATCCGGCTTTTTATGGTTTTGGTTTGTTTCTTGAATATTTACCATTTCACCCCAAATCAATCCACAATCATTTCATGTGCTTTTTCAGGAATGTGTTCAGCCTTTAGAGCTAGAACAGCATTGGGAAATCAGACATCCTGGACTCCCTATGTGGAAAATACAAAGGATCGTAGCAAACAAGACTGCCAGAGACCTCCAAAAGTCACTGGAAAAAGTCATTCCAGTGCAGCATGGTTATACCTGTGCCATTTCTATCCTCCTCTTCCAGATTTTAAGGTTTGTAATTCCAGAAGCCCTGATAGACATATCTCCCCATGTGATGTGCACATTGTCCCCAAGTCACTAAAGCTGTTTGTTTCAGTTTTAACCCATTGCCTCTCACTCTCTCTGCATTGACAGGCAAAGCAGGTTGTTCTTTTTTTTTTTTTCAGCTTTGTGTGTGCACAAAGACATCTATCATAGATCCCTTCAGTTTCTCTTCTCTAGACTAAACAACCCTACTTCTTTCAATCTTTCTTTCTAAGTAAGATCTTCAATTATTCCTGTTACTTTCCAGCTGGTTTACATCTTTCCTGAAAAGCAGCAACCAAAACTGCACTCACTATTTAAACTGAGGCCCTACTAATGGCTATATGAGCGGAAGAATTGCTTCATACTTACAGGCAGTTGTCCCACTTATCCATCACAATATGGCGCTTGTCTCTTTCCACACACCATGATTATGTTGGATTATGCCCAATATCCGACCTGCTCCAGGCAATCGTACTCCATCCTCTGGCAACTCAGCTGATCATTCTGCTTATGGACAACATCCTGCATGTTTCTTTATTGAAATTTATCTTATTTTCCTTGTACCTTACTCAGTCTCCTCTGAAGCCAACAGAAAGAATAGAGTCTGTACTTACATTGCGATGTGTAATGAGGCTGGGATCCATCTGCTCTGTGAGCATTCTCCATAAAAGACATGTGACACGCAGAATTTGCCAACTGGACATTAGAGGAGCATTTAGAGACGTAATTAAGAAAGTCATGTTCTTGACCAGGATACACCACCCTGCTGTTGCATGGCACTTCATCCTGTTATCCTCCTCAAGAACTTCTGAAGCCTGATTCAACCATAGGGAGATTAAGAGTTCATAGGGATATAAGGAAATTACTTTCAGGTCTTATGGGCTGCAAGGGGGACTGAAATAGTTCCTTGAGCTAGTTGAGGGAATCTTTCTAGTAAATCCATAAAACGTGTGTCCCAAAGGACATCTACCGAAGCCATGAATTTTGAAATTAAACTCACAGTTACACACAGGGATTCTGTTGACTTTGCCACTTCCCACGCTGTGCAAAGGGCTTTGAGATCCCTGGGTAGGAAGTTGATGTGGGAAACCAAAGTTCTCATTCCTTCAGCTGGTTGAAGGTCTGGATTTCAATTGAAAGGTTTTTATGGTACATATGTTTTTTAGTGGTGGGACAGGTTATTCCAAGCTCTCACATGAGTAAAAGACAGGAGTAAAAGTAAATTGAGGCAGATGGTTTGCTTCCCTAAGCTGGCATTCCTAACAAACAGCTGTGTTTGCACAAAGCTTCAATAGACACATGGATGGGGAACAATATAGCTGGAAAGATGTCATATTAGTACTGCCACCTTCCAGCTCCTCCATGGGTTAAAGAGTCCAGCATGGTCCATTGCTCCTCCTCCTTCCTTCTTTTCCTAAAAGTCTTGTAATGTGTTTCACAGAAAGTACCTTTTCTCTTCCTTTTGGTGTAATATTAATCTTGGGGGGGAGGGAGGAGGGGTTGGGGGAGGGGACATAGTGTTTTGAGGTTCGTATTCCCCTTGCAGTTAATCTCTTTAACAAACTCCTTTAACAAATGAAAGGTCTGACAGGAGGCAGAGTCATTAAAATGAATTAAAATGCATCCAGGAGAGATTTGTAAGGAAGCCACTCACCAGACAATGCCCCTTTTCTTCTCCATGTGGACTGCTAGGAAATATCCCAGATTACAGAACAAAAATAACAGTTGAAAATGCTGATCCTTGAAAGATGCACTATGTTCTCTTCTCCTGTCCTCGTCTCCTTGCTCTACACAAGTACATCTGCAGCCAAGAGAACCAAGCATAATCTCCTCAGGGGGAGAGTCAGAGGGATTAGATTTAAGTACCATAGAGCTTGCAAACCCTTACACACACTGAGGACAGGTCAGCAGACAGTGATAGTGAGCCCAGTGGTACACAATAGTGTCTACCATGCTGGTGTGGTAACACACCCAAACACATCTACCCCACTGAGGACCAGGTCCAACGGATAAAGATGGAGAGTATGGCACAGGAGGGGGGCCAGGATGGAGTCTGCAGTGGGTGCTGCACACAAGCTTCAGAAGAGAATTTTGGGGAGGGGGGGAGGAAGCAGGCAGGGGAGGAACAAGAGCAGTCACCAGTGCCTTGGGGAGGAACAAGAGCAGTCACCAGTGCCTTGGGGAGGAACAAGAGCAGTCACCAGTGCCTTGATGGACATAGACAATGGTAATGAGAAATGCAGCTGTAGGGAGAGAAACTAACTGGAATTTGAAAATAGGTTTTCCTAACTCATACAGTGGTCATCCAGTATTCCAAAGGAGGCTATACAGATCCTCTTTGCTTCAAGAAATCTGTTATTTAGCCGAAACTATCCTGTGTTCTGGTCCATGATGGAGAGAGACCCCAAATACAAAGCTACATGCCATATGTAACAACACTAACAAAACCAGCGATATCTGGATGATCTTTTCCTCCAGCTCCTGTTGAAGGCGGAGCCTTGTGATAAGGTGTGGGAGTGTAGCCTGTGCTGTCAGGTGTAAGTCAGTCAATTTGTGACCCACATGCTCACCTTACCACCAGCAGCAAAAGAGACAAGACAAAATCCAGTGCGCTAAAGCTGGTCTGCAGGACTCAAGCCTTCATAGAAAGGGTTGAGAGGTCAGAAATCAACAGTAGGTTGAAAACAAGTCCTCTAAGTGAATGATAAAAAAATAGATAGATAAAACCTGAAGGGAAAGAAATCAGATTTCAAAATCTCCTAAGATTTTAAAAATATTATTTTCACTGTGGGAAGGTCTCTCCACCACTGCTCTATCTCTGTTCTTTCAGATCTCTTCTGCTTTTCTTTACAGTTGGAAAAGGGTGCAGAAGTTCCCTAACATCCAGCCACCACATTGGCAGTTTCTACAAACCAGAGCAAAACCACTTTCTACTTCCCAAGGTGATAAAATAATAACAAGAAAAATATCTTTAGTTTTGAACAGTCGAATACAGCTGATAGAGCCTGAGTTTCCCAACTAGCCCACATTTCTGCCTGGAAAATTGCAGCTCCTGCATCTCAGGTCAAGGCTATTGATGAATAAAGATTCCCATCTGCAGCTGGAAACTCAGCAAAACTTCCAGGGAAATAAAAAGCCATAATAAGCTTCTCCGCTGACATGAATGAAACTCTGAGCTATGTCAACCGAGAATATATCCCAAAGTTTGCTGCTGACAGAAAAACAATGAGATAGTGAATTGATGAGGGACCCATTTCACTTGTGGTCTGCAGAGTTATTATATCAAAATATGTCTGGCAGAGTTTAATAGTGTCAGCATTTAATGTTCAGCGTAATGTCATTCCTACAGACCAAGACAGACACTTCCCATAGGTAATTAATCTTTTACAAGCAATTTAGCCATCGTAAGCAAAAAGGGATGAAATGTATTAATGGGGGGAAAGGCTAGGGGCAAACCATGCATGGAGAAACATTTCTCTGCATTAGTCCCACAAAATTACAAGTGAGTTACAGCTGATAGATTTAGGACAGTTCCTGTTGAGTAATTGTATTCCATGAGGGTTTTCAATACAGTATGATATTCATTTTCACTTTATACAGTAGAGACAATAATGGCTACAGGTGCACAGGCTGTCTTGCTGGGAGGAATAAAACTGTGATTGTTTAACATCTGACTTTTCTCACACAGTTACAGCCTTTAGATTCGAGCTATATTTTGCACATACCTCAGACTTGGATTGTTGGGGGTTTTTTATACTCCAAGAGTCTAATTCTAAAAAATGCAGGCTCTAAAGACCCATTGTCAAATGAAACACATTTCCCTTGTTTGATTTGTTTTTTCCTCTCTTGCAATATCAGCTTTCACTACAGAAATGCAGACAACCCCATGTTTGGGTAGAGAAATGAAACCACCAGCACACGCAGGATGTACAGGTGCCAGCCCAGGCTCCCAAAACCCAAATCCCAAAACAGGAACTTTTGTGTGCACTTCTGAAAACCTGGACATCCCTGTAAACATCTCTCCATTCTGCAGGACTTTATACTGTTGCTTTTTGCTTTGGCACCTGATCACAGTTCTACTGTGTCCTTCTGGGACTTCCTGGTCTCTCAGACAAGAATAACAATAAATCCAACAAGCCAAGCAAAGAGAGAGTCTGAACTTTCTCCTGGAGAAGATAATATGGCTATTCCTTGATTTTGCCTACCAGCTGCCTCCTGTCTCAGAAATGAACTCCTCTTCCTTCTGCTCCCCAAAGACACACCACGCTCGCTTGTGACACAACTGCCATTAACCACATCCACCTGCCAGGGTGACTCTATTTCCTTACAAAGGACACAGCAGTGTCTAGCAAAAACTTCCTGCAGGGTTTTCTCTCCCCCAGAAAAGCTGTAGGTTCATTCTGATCAGGAAGTAACTCAGGACTTTTTCTTGTGAAAATGCTGGATCATTTTATTATGTTTATACCCGATATTTCATTTTAGGGAGAAAATCGATTGCCCCAAAAATTGTTGTGGTTTCCTGCCATGAAACACTGAATTATGTCTTCCTTCAAACTCAGAAAATTAAAACATATATTTAAACACTAACCTTTTCTATTTTGCTGGGAGGTGGGAAAAAATGTGGTAAAAATCAGGTTAAGAAGAACTTTATTTTTTCAAACAAAGAGTGGTACTGTTATGGCAAAATGGATTTTATTATTATTATTATTATTTTTTAAAGGAAAAAAAATCTCTCCCTCAACTCCTTTGATTTAGGGAAATACTGAGTTTCAACAGATTTATCTTTTGTAAGTGTCTCCAGGTTAACTGCCTCTGGACTTTGCTCTTTTGCACCTCTCCAGGAAGAAAATAAATCCTGTCAGTTTTGCTTCTAGGCTTGTAGGGACCAGCAATAAAACTTTCCAAACCATCTTGGTGGCCTGGGAACATAAGCTCTCCATCCACTCCCTGGGCTGAGTATCCAGAGTTCTCTTTTGACCATTTTCCTTGTATTCTTGTAACTCCTGCTACGTGCTGTTCACAGCAGCTCTGTAAGAGATGACACTAGTGCTGATTTCATGTACTTTTTTTCTCCATCTCTGTGCCTTAAGGTCCAAATTCCCATCACAGTTTTCCCTGTGGATGAAACAAAATGTCTTTGTTGTGTGTGAGAAGAGGCATCCTCGTCCTCCCGCCTGCACTGTAGTGAGAGCCGGGGTCTCTTCAGCTGCCAAGTTTTCTCAGAGCTTTTAGGAATGTAGCATTGTTGGTAGCCATGCTTGTCTCGCAGATGGGAGGCAAACCAGGACTCAGAAAGTCCTGGGAATGGCACAGACAGAGGGACACACACACAGCCATGCATGCACAGAAAGAGCCAGGTAGCACAGGCTTTGTTTCTTTAGGAAACAAGGCTTAAAACAACCAGTAAAACCCATGCACCCAGTGTAAATCATACAATAGCATTCACTCATGCCAGGATTTCTGAACCTGTTTTTAGAGCATTATGCTTAGGCCCAGCATTAGCTGAGGGTCTTGTTGCTCATCTGAAACCATTAAGCTGTTCCCCTTGTGAACTCTAATCAACATCTGAACTCGTGTATCCTCAGCATAATGTGTCACCTTCCCCACTCTTGGGAAATGAAGCCCTCCAACGAGTGCTGAGGGGATGAAATATGGATTGCAGATGTTGAACCAAAAAAGGGCTCAGAAACAAGTTTGTGGAGCTGAAATACAACTTCCAAAACCTGTTTCCCTCTAACATTTCAGTCAGCTGTTCAACAAGTCTTTGGGGGAAAAAGGACTGCTGTTTCTTCCCTTCTTTTTCCTCTCCCTTTTCAATTTTGTATTTTTGGACAGTTTTTTATTATCTTTTATCTCTAATTATTTATAGTCTGTGCTTTAACATCAGCATACATTTTGGAAGTCATCTCCAAAGTTTAGTTTTGTCATTGCTTGTTGAAATGTGGGAACCTGAAATAGATCTGCTGCTGCGGTGCAGGCAGAGAAAGTGCTGGGCTCTTCCAGACCCTATGCATTTGTTTACTTTAACTTAAATTCGTCTTTTGTAGGGAATAATTCTAGTGGACACTAAAGGACACATGTGGGCATGCATTGCACACATCCAGGGCAGGAGAAGGCTCCTGAGCTGGTCAGGTATTTCCACTCATACAATCCAAAAGCAGGACTCTAGTTGAAGGCATTTTGAGCAGAACAGGCTCTGGAGCCCAAGCAAGTCATTAGCAGTCTTTCAACTGACTTTGAAGCAGGTCTCTGAGACCAAATCTGTTTTATATGGTGGAATGTGGAAAAACAACCACTGCAGCTAATAAAAAGAAGGGGAACAAAGCAATACTCCTGTGCGCCTGCCAGCCCTGGCTTCTCCTGCCCCTTTGGTGCCTGCAACTGGCCAGACTGCACCCCTTCCCCACTTGACTCCTGTAATTTTCTGACCAATTTAAGTATGACCTGTAACTTCCCTTTTTACATCACTCATGAATTTGAATGCCTCCTAATTTTAGTTGCACCTTATAAATCCAGTGGAAGTGATTGTGTGATCATAAAACCTTGGACTGGCTCCCAGAGGAGCTACTCTGGTTGTGAGCAATACGCCTGACACCAAAAATGGATCCCTTTGGGACTAATGTGCAGGCACACACCCTGCACACTCTATACATGAGGACATACTCACGCACACTCACATGAGCTAAAGCTACAACAAAACCTGAAGCAGGAGGTATGAACCATGACTGCACACATGAAGCTTCCATATCATACACATGTTTTTCCACCTCTCTCCATTTCACAGCCAGATCTCTCTGGACAACTTCACACCTTTGTAAATAAAGAGCATTTAAAAATAGCTCTCCTGAAGGCTCGCCTGAATGAAAAAGATCAGGGCTGAGGGCTGATACGGATCAGAGGAGTGGAGGGAAAAGGCACTGCCCTTCCAGCCTCGTGGCCTGCGACACACACAGAAGTGTCAGCAGTCAGTGCAGGTAGCTGGAGGCTGATGTTTATTTTGGCACCTGCCAAGGTGACTTTGTTGTTGGGATCTGGGCTTGGCCAGCAAACTGTGCTGGTAGGACAGCATCCAGACTAATGTAATAAGCCGTGTCTTGAGGGAAGCCAAAAGAAAAGACAAAAAAGACCACACACAACTTGGGGTTGGTGCCTGGATTTTACAGGAGATTGTGGGGGGCGGTTTTTTTTTTCTTTATTGTTTTTTTGTTTTTTGTTTGTTTTTTTGTTTTAAACTACTGTCCTTATTTTTCTCCTTTTTGTGAAAATACTTAGGGACTTGGGAAAAGATTTGAGTCATTATAAAATGTAATTCTATCTCATGATACAGCTGTAGTGAACCAGGGCAGCTAGATCTGGGGGAGTCAGCAAATCAGGCTCTCTGATTAGGAAGCAGGGAGGCCTTTGGTCAAATTTAATAGAAATAGATTTGTTATATTTGGAACATTTTATCAGAGAACATGTTGTCTCTTTAATGTTTTGTATCTGCTTGTCAGGCACTGGGACACTTCCCGCAATAAGAGCAGGCTCTCAAGAAGACTCAGAGATGTGGCTGGGTGGGGGAGAAGGAGCTGTTAAGATGATTTCTGGCTATCAGAAAACTTTGTCCAGGCTGAGAGGAAAGGCTAATGTCTACATAGTATGCGTTGCCTGTAGGAATCTCTCTCCCTCCAATAACATAGGGGGAAAAAAGCCTTTTACTTGTCTCATCTGTCAGCTAAAATCAAAGCAAAAGACACCTCATGATATTTACAGGTTAGGTTTTAGACAACTGGCTCGTCTCTCTCCTCCCTGGTGAACCACTGCTATTGATTTAATGAGCTTTAATGCAGCAAGTAAACAGTAAAAGTCAGCCCAGCTAAAACCATCAAAACCACTGGGAAATCCTCAGGTCTTTGCAGTGGTGTTACCAGCCTGTACAATGATGGACAGAGACTCTCTGCCAGTCCAGATCAGGGGCAAATAAGAAAAGATTTGCACAGCACTTAGCTCTAAGTGACTGTCTATGGAAAGCAGAAATAGCAAAGGAGACAGTGAGGCAGAGTAATTTTAAATTATTCCAGAAAGTTATAATTTCCCTCAATTCTTTACTCAAGAGTCTCCATCTGAAATACTTTGGACAGTTTTGGGCTCCCAGTATGAAAGAAATTTAGAGCAGGTGAAGAGGAGTCAGTAGAGAGCCTCTGAGGTGGCTGGAGGGCATGAACACAATGTCCAAAGAAGGGCAGAGGCAGGAGGTTGGGCTTGAGATGTCCACCAGCTTCAGAGCAGAAAGGGCAGGCTGGTGAACATCCTTTAATAGGAAGAATCTATCTTCCCAGACCCCAAAAATCCCATTGGATAGATTGTGCTGGATTCCACTGGAGAACTTCCAAAAGGAGATTTTTCTTGTCTGATTCTCTTTTGGTTGTCTGTTATGACAGACCTTCATGGAGTCTATATCTCCTGTGTCTCAATCTTGTGTTTGGCCAGGAGCAATCTCTCTAGACTTGCCATCCACTCTGACCTCACAAACTACAGGAGGCCTCCTGTGAAAACTTTTTTGAGTAGGAAAAAAATCTGATGAGTAACTGCAACATTTCATTAGAAAACAAAACTAAGCTAAAGGTGGAAAAACTAAGTGTTTCACCTCACAATAGAGAGTATCCACTGTAAGGAGCTGCTTTATTATCAGTTTATTTTAGAGAGCAAATGTCCAAAATGGAAAGACCTTGACAAGTTCTTCTTTATACAGTTACATCTGACAGCAGAGGTGTCAACTGAATCTTTCAGTATTTTACTCCTGAGGGGCTCCATCACCTTCAGACACAAAGCACAGGACTTCTCTTGAAGTTTGGGACTTTCTCTAACCTGCAGATGCAATTGCCTGCTGGATTCTTAATACCATATATGAAGAGACAGATAGTAACAACTTTCCCTTCCTTCTCTTTCCTGCCTATTTTTATCTGAGTAGTCTGAAAAGTCCATCGCCTGAAGGTATAAAAAAGGTTGGTGATAAAACTGTGTGTATTTCCATCTGTTGTTGTTTCTTGCACTCAGACATTCTGCCTGTTCAGAGTTAATTGTACGTTGGCTTTACTTCTCATAAAGGACCCAAAGGACCTTGACCTTTGGCACTTACACAGGTTTTTTACTGTGGTCTTATGCACATAGATTATGCAGCCTGTGTGGAAAGGAAGTAGTTTTCTGAACCTGACTTCGGAAGTCATGAACTCCAGCGCATGGACTGGGATATAAGGAGACCCTAGGAATTTAGCATTTCCATCTCATTTTGCAACACGAGTATCCCCATTCTGATACAAAACACCTACAGACTTAATCTACCCTTGGGTGAAATGAATTCTCTCATAACTGTAGCTTAGCCCAAATAATTGTATGTGCTATAGACACTTGACACAGTGGGGTAGCTTTAATAAACCAGAGCTGTATAGACCATTCCTGTGGTTTAGCTTTAGAACCTCTCTATCGAAAACTTAGGAAATGAAGAGTTAAAAAGGAAATCCACATGTGTTTATAGCCAAACGGACTATAATGAACGTGTGAAATGAATTACCAAGAAAAGCCTTTGGTAAATTATGGTTTAAGCATAAAGGCCAGTCAAAAAAACCCAGGTTGAATGAGAAAATGAAAGACATAAAGTTCAGAGGGCGACAGTTACAGGCAGCTGACAGGCTTGTCAGAACCAGCATACTTCTTCTCTGCAGTGACTCACGGTTTTCATCTCTGTTACCATGTGTGTCCTCTCAGAAAGAGAGCAGACCACCTATGCGATGCTGAGCTTTCCCTCCACATGCATAGAGATGTGCCCATACATTTATAATCAGAAAGCTGTGTGGTCTAGGATTTCAAGGGGGAAATAAAAGTTGGATTCAAGATCCTGAGTTTTAATCCCAGTGGTTCCCAAAGGCTCATTGCACCAAACCTGAGAAAGTCACTTGCTTGTATCTGCAATTAAGGAATATGAGACCTTTGGGGAACCATGTTTTCTAATGAGTAGATCTTTCTTGTTTCCTTGCTTATTTCTGACAAGGATAATAAATACAAAATGGGCCTATTTAGATAGTCCATCTTTATGTTTCCATTCATTCACTTCTTTGTTTTCTTGCTTTGTCAAGTGGTCCAGGCTACAAGTACGAAAATATTTTAAGAGATGCCCAGCTTCATGTACAAAACTTCTGCCTGAAGATTTGGCTTCTGGTCCTTGTGAGTCAGTCCCAGACCTTAAAACTACCACAACCACGTACCTTTACCTTACTTGCCTGACTCTCCTGAAATCAATCAGAGCTGCTTACCCAAAGTCCTGGCCTCCTTGTTGTTGCTGATGGCTAAAAATTCGTGCAAGTCCCAAAAGAAGCAGGATAAAAGACATTTGTTACCCTTTCATGCTAAGGCAATCTTGTTCCCCTTAGGTGCTTTCTCTAGGCTAGTTTTGAACAGCTGAGTAATAAGAAATTTTCATCCCTGCAGATTACAAGGCTGCAGACTGATGGCATCTTCTTGTCTTGGCTTAGCAATGTAGTCAAGACAGTCCAAACTGTCTTTACATCATTTTCTTGAAACTGATGGCCTCCAGAAATGTACAGGTGGATTCCCTGGCTGACACGCATTGGAGGCTCCTGGGCATGCTAAGCCTCATAGTATGTAAGAGTCACTGGAGGCAGAGATGGTGCCAGGCTTGTATTTGTATTGGAAAGGACAGTTGTTTCTCAGGGCACTCTTTTGTATCATGCAAAATATAAATTTCTTCAAAATTTCCAGCCATGGAAGGAAGAAAGTTTTTCCAACTGAAAACATGAAAACTTTCCATTAAATGCCAGATTGTGTGATACAAAGCACTGATGGCCCTCTGGCCACAGCTGCTTCTGTTTAGTCATAGTGTGAGCAAAAAGACACTCAAATAACACATTTGCACTGGAACAGCCCTTGCTCTAACTTGCGTTACTGCAGCTGGACTCACATCAAAACCCAATGCACCGTGTGGAAAGCAATTACCCACTGCAAAATGGTGGAATGAAAAGCACTCTTCAATATCCCCTTTCTTAATGGTGCTGAACCAGATCCGGCAACCCAACAAAATACTTGAGACTCTTTCTCTCTCCCCCTCCTCCTCTTTCTTTTCCCTCTTTTCCTCTGTTTTCAGCTGCATTGCAAGATCCATCAGGCATGCTAAGCTGAGAGCAATTTTACCAGAGCTTTTATCGTCCCATCCAGGTTCTTGACTGGCCTGGCAGGACTTGTGTAACTCCTTGTAAAACTGTGAGGATTCTGGTTAGGGGCCACATTGCACTAATTTACAGGATATAAACAGATATTGTGAGACCAACCATGAGATATGGGGAGGATTCAGCTAAGCTTCTTGAACAGACTCTGGGGCCCAGCTGGTGGCCAGACGTAACCCGGACACATAGTTTTGAATCTGGGAAGGGATGAGTCTGGGAGCTGTGGGAGCAAAGGTCTGCAGAACTCATGGCAGAAAAAAACCACTATGTGAAGCCTTTTATAAGAGATGAGTTGTTAGAGGTCCCATTTCACAAAACAGGTGCTTGTTTTTCTTCAGCAAAACACATACATGAGAAAACAAATTGCTGTAGACCAAAATTACAGTCTTGTGATACAAAAGAGGGAGTTTGCTGAAACAGCTTTGCATCTTCAAGTGCGTCCAATGGTGTGCCTTATTTGGGAGATGCAGCCTGTCAAGTTCAAGTGAATTAGATCATTGATTTTCTGATGCAGGAAGCATAGCAAGATTTCCCAGCAGCCAGGAGGGTGGTTTGTTTGGGTTGGGGTTTTTTTATTATTAGAATTCATGTTTTTCTTTGCTGATAAAATTTATGTCAGAATACAATGGCATTTGTAATCCAAATAATTTATAGCCTCTTATTTTTTTCAATTGTTCTCCTTATTTTGTTTCCCACCTTCCTATGGGAAAGGACCCCACGTTTGGAGTAAAACATCTCCATTCAGTGGCTTAGGGTTTTCTTTTGCCACCTTTAATACTATATGTCACCTACTAGCAGGTTAGAAAGCTAGTGCCCTATCAAAAACCTATACCTCATTCTAGATGATACATAATCCCAAATGAAAAGGTAGTTCCTTCCTCAGAGATGTTGCTATTCACCCCCACAATAAAAAATGCAATATAGATGAGCACTAACAAAGCAAAGAGGACACAGAATTAGTACTCCACATGGAGAGATATTCAGGTCACCCAGTTTCAGATACTGCCCCTTGTTGTCCTGCACTTCTGTCATCTCAGCATGGCCCATGACAACACTCAGATTTCCCATTCCATAGTAATTGCTGGCTTGCCAAGAGTATAAGTCTTGATGTAGTCTTACCCCAAAGGGCAACACTTGTAACACACCAACCTGTGTGGCACACCGACCCCATGAGTGCAACAGAGTGTGTGCCACCCACTACAAGTGATAACCTGGGGTGGCAATTTGCAGAACACACAAACTTTTCCCCACCAGCTGGTGAGTGGACTGGTGAGTACGAAGTGGATCTGCTTTTTCTGAGCTGCTGTGGTGGCTGGTCATCATCAGGGGTATCTCCCCACTGAGAAGTGACTGTGTGATGGTTAGGCAGGGCCAGCACCAATAAAGAGCTGTGGAAGTTGCTAAAGGCATTTTAAATGAGCGGGACATGAAGAATATATCTCTGCACTCGAGAGGTGGATACTCAGCAGTTTTGGGGACAGGCACAGAGTAAAGAAGAGGAGCTGTGTCTCAAAAGCTGCCATTGAGAAGCCCTGTTGTAGTGAGTGCACAAGGACTTGGGGGAGGATTAAAAGGAGAGCCTGCTGGGAAAGCAGAAGGCGCTAGCGAGAAGAGCAACGAACAAGCGCACTAATTGCAAGAGCAGCAAGGAAAATATGACAGGGAAAAGAGTCAAGGGGAAGCCAGAGGGGCCCCATCAGCCTGCTGCTTTGTCGGGTGCAAATGGTTTCAGCAGAGGCAGCTCACAGCTGTAGGGAGCAGGTGCAAGGGCAGACGGATGCTGCCCTGGACCTGGGGAGAAGGCTGTAGGCAGGAAGGAAACTGGTTTTCCCAAGCTCCAAACAACAGCACGCGAAAGAGGGAGAAGAAAGGAGAGCAACATTCAGACAGAGGAGAAACAGTTCTGTCACTCTCCACTTCAGGAGCATGATGGGCAGATGAAAGATGAATTTACTTCAGCCAGTCCTGTCAGATGTTTCTGAGCTATGGGACTTATCAGCTGTCAGAACAGAAAAGAATAAGCTAAACAAAAAGCTTTCACAACCCTCATTCCCAAATCTGTGCGTCATAGTGTGCCACAAAAAATGATTTCTGGCTTTTTCTTTTTCTTTCTTTTTTTTACCCCCTTTTCTCTACTACTACTAAATACTTTTTCCTTTCTCTCACTGGACAGCTGGAGAGAATCCAGACGGCTGCTGTTCTTGTGCCTGCACAGTGAATGCAATGTGGGGATGCTTATAGGTAGCTTTCCAAGTAGCCAAACACAATGGTAGCAAGGGGCAATGTGTGTGGGGAGCAGAGAGCTTTCTCTGGACTGAAATGGCAGAGGCAATGGCAGTGTGGGAATTCAGGGCTTCCTATCTCTTCATTCTTCCTTTATCTACTCCAAAACCTTCTGCTTCTCTTCCCCTGTGCCACCTCCTTTCAAGGGCCAGCCTGTTCAGATGGGTGCCACCACACAAAGCCCGGATGTCTCTGCACAACAGTCTCCCTGTGGATTCAGCTGGTGGCTTGTTCTAATTAATTCCTTTTAAGCTGGAGTCTGGAGGTAATTGTCAGTCCAGATACTCTTGATTAGCTCAGATGAATACTCAGTACTGGGCTAGAAGAGAAGGAGGTAAAAGGAGCTCTGCTGTGACAGATCAACACCCCACTGATGCCCCCAAATCAACAAGTAGATTGAGTACTGAGGACTCCTGAGGACTCTTGTAATTGAATTATCTGATGATCCAGCGAAGTGTCGTCTCTGCAACAGAGGCCTGGGGCAGGTTGCTGGGGAATAGGACTTGCATGGAGTAGTCCTTCCCTTGCACGGTTCATGTCTAAGCAGAAAAATCTCACACAAGAACCTCTGAACCACAGGCTGCTGAGACTTTTAATCATTCCTGACTCTTCTGATAGCATTTTAAGGTTATTTTCTAGATTAGCCCTCACTGAGTGTCCAGGAGAATCTGAGTAGCAGGGTTCAAAGAGCAGAAACGCTTAACAGTTTGACCCAATGGGGAGCCTGGCTTGAAGAGAGAAATCAAACCTCACATTCTTTATCCACCAGACACAAAGGGGTAATGCTTCCTTCCAGTTTATCATGGCTTTATGGATTACTAAGCATCAGCTAAGCTACTATATCAGTCTACATCAGCAGTCTCAGTGTAATAAACACAAGGGAATGTGGTAACCTATGTAAAAGAAGGATCTCAGATAAGCTGTGTTACCCTTTGCTTGGTTCAGGCCAACAGTAAACACCCAGGTGGTTCCTTTAGCTCTGCTGATGCCTGGTAACTTGCCATGCTCTTTATCATTTGATTATGACCATCACACTCACCCTGTGGACTTGGTTGACAAGTTTCCTTCCTTGTTTTTCTCTGCATTTTGGCTGTCTTCATATCCTGTCCCTGGTTTGTTTCTGTCAATTCTTTAAACAGCTGCTGGGTTCTGCTCCAGAGGTGGCTGCATTCCAGCAGTGGGGAATGTGACTCCTGACATATGGGAGAGCTGGTGCCGTGTGTCAGGAGCTGTGAAGCTGAGAGATGTGACACGTCCATGTCAGCTTGTCAGCACTGTGCAGCCCCAGAAGAGGTCCCAGTTTGGACATCCATTTTATTATCTTCATGTACTTCAGCTTGGTTTCAAGCAACAGTTCCTTGTGTTCATTTCCCAGCCTTTAACTTAAGTCATGCCCTCTGAAAATCTCAGCAGTTGCCGTACACTGAATAGGCTTCACACATGAAATCCCATGCTGGAAATGACTCTCAGTCATCAACTGCAAGCAGCACCAGAGAACAGAGCTGCTGAGTGTGATACTGGTGTCAAGTATCCAAGCAGCTGGGATGCTCTTTGCTTTCCCCATGCTGTGTTAGGAAGGGTCATGCTGCATTTGCCACGCTGAGTTGGGTCCCCATTTTCAAAATATTTTCTGGGCTTCTCAGGAATCTCCCTCTGGCTCCCTCAGTTATTGGCAGGTGCTTCACCACATCCCTCTTCTTTCTCTCTTGCAGTCAGTTGGTGCCAATGCCCTCCACAAACAAGGGCATCTTCACCCATTCACTGCTGCCCCTTGCGTCCAGCAGGTTCCAATGTGTCTGAAGCCTCCTCTGCTTTTTTTCCCAGAACAGAAACAGGATGTTGGCTGTGCAAGAAAGCATCTGTGGGTTTGCTGCATTCATTTTTTTCTCTGCTGTTTCACAAGCCGTCATCTGAGTTCTCATGGACCAGCAGTGATCTGTGAGCCATCAGCTGGGAGAGTCAGAAGCAGAGAATAAAATCTATGACTCAGTTTCCCACAACTCAATTCCTTTCATGTCATTACTGACCAGTATCAGTATCACGAACTCCAAAACTCCACAACCTACTCACACGCTGTGGACAGTGATGCTACTAGGATAGAATAACATTCCAGTATGGAGAGGAAGCTGAGAACATGGCAGAAAAGCTGAAGTCACTGTATCTAGCAGAAACGCTTAACAGCTTGACCCAATGGGGAGCCTGGCTTGAAGAGAGAAATCAAACCCACTTACAGCAGAAGAACATGAATTTGTAGAGCTCCACCCTTTCCAGCTGAGAAATTTGCCACAGTCCTTTTACTTTAGCCAATATACTGTCTCTGCATCCCCTTCCCTCTAGAAGATCTCTTTCTGACAGCTGCTTAAATGGACCCTCTGCTTAGTCCTTTTTTCAAGCCATTCAGCCCAGCCTCACCAATAAAGCTCATCAATTAAGCCTCAGAGAGCGTCATCTGCTTCTCCCCAGGAGTTGCATGGCCATTTCCATGGATTAATATCCCTATTCCACTGAAAAATCAGCCTACAATTAGGACAGTTAGGACACACTGTGTAGCAGACTGTCATGAAAGCTGTTGCTGGCCTTAACTCAGCTTGAGGGGAGAGGAGGAAGAGGATCTTCAGCTTGGCCCACAGAACAGGTCCTACTGCCATTCCCTAGGGCCAGGAACAGACTTTGCTCAGATGATTCCAATGCCAGGACACATAGAAGAGAAACAAGCCTCTACAGCAGGCTCAAACCAGGGTCTAAGCTCTGTATACCTGGAACATGCTCCAAATTGCTGGAAGTAGAACAAAGACCATTTTGCTAGCCAAGAAGGATTGTGATCCCCAAGCACTGGGGTGGCAACCCAGAGAAATTATGTGAAATGGGAATCCAGTCATGCAGAATGAAAGAATATAACTTCTCTTTCTTTTCAACAGAACATGTTTCCTATGCTTCACTTCTGTCCTTTAGCTGGAATAGAGCAGAAAGAGGCAGCCTCTGTGTGCTTTAGCTCAGAACAATGAGGACATATGTCTTTGGGGATGAGAGAGAAATTCATGTCAAATTAAAAAGTAAAGACTGTTGGAATAGCCCAAAGTACAGCTGTAAACCAGAGATATAAACATGTTTCCAGCCTCCAGGAACAAGGAAGGGGGAAAAACAGGCAAGCACAGAACCAGGAGTCACACATGGGCACCCTGCACTTACATCCATCGCTTACTAGTACCACTAAAACCCAGTCCACTAAACTTTTTCAGCAGGAAGAGGAAAACCACGCCTAACCAGAGCCATTTCTTGAGACATTTCCACATGAGCCTCTCCTCCACCGAACCAGCAAAGACTCTTCCTTATTATTCTCACATGTTATACCTCTACAAACTCTGGTCCTTGCTTATTTCTCTCCCCTCTGTTCGTTCCCCTGCATGGTGAGTGACAAAGCCCTAAGCTCCAAAGATAATGCTGTGCCAAGGCACTTAGACACGGCTATGTCTGGACACAATATTTTTCTCTGATTCTCAACAGTGTTGTCTGAATATGTCACTGCTTGCATGGAGACAGGATTTCTCAACCTCTTTATAATACAGAGCAGGGCTTTTGCTCACCCAGGGAAGCTAAGGCACAATAGAATCTACCCAAAGTGCCTCCCACAGACCCTGAAATAGACTTTAAATCCTACTGTGATGTCAAAGTTCAAGAGAGCAACTGAAGGTTTCTGCCTTCAAGAGTTTTGGGGAACCTGAATCACGTCTGAGATTGATGGTAAGGCTGATGGTTGCAGTCATGGTCGTCATACCTTGCCTTGCTATCTCAAACACTCTAGAGCTGGGAGGTTATTAACATCTCCTGAGCAGTTATATTCATGTACACAACAAGGGGCTTAACTTCAAGATGGCCACAAAGCCAAACAGAAGCACCTCTGGTACAAACAGAGACGGCAAAAATACAAAATCAGTCAGAATTAGTTGGAAGCTCTTCTGGATTAAAAGGATGAGGACGGGATTTTGCATATGACGAAAAAAAACAGAGAGCAGTAGCACCTGTGTCTTATCTTAAAATTTTTTTTATACTACTGGAGTGTATGCAGATGAAACACAACTCAGTATCACAAACTAGCAACAGAGATGTTCATGATACAAACACGATTATTATTACATTATACATATAACAGTATACATACAGCAAGAACAAGAGGCTGTAACTACTAAAGGAAAAGTGTAAATTGAAACTATCAGCACAAGCCACAAGCTGCTGATCTGTGTTTCCTATAGCAGTGATGAAAACATCACTGCTGGCTCACTGCTAAATACGTGCAAACGCTTGCCAGAGGTAAAGTTGGTGCTATAGAGTACCACCTGTAGTGGTGTCAGTGCTATACAGTTTCTCTCTAGCCCAAGAAGGTATATTCCATTTCACACCAAAGGATCAGAAGATTAACTGTGTACAGCTATTGCAGAGTCTACAAGAAAATAATACACTACGGCACAATGCTGTTCTTGTGGAGTCAAATGGCAGTAATTTCTTTGCTTGCCAGTGAAATCAATCCTACATCTACAGGACTGCTTTCTTGGGCCAGAATGCTCAAGCATGATATTAGACAACCAGAGATGCTGAGGGGCTTTTTCTTATACGAAGCCAAGACAAGGATAAATTGCAGTTCATGCATTATTTTTCCTGGTTTGTCTTTACATTGGCTTATCAAATTGTGAACATCATCACCTGCCAGGATGGAGGAGATGTTTTCACAGACAGATCATCTAATTTATATTTCCTAGATTCCTGGATTTTAGGACCACTGTGATAAACTATTCCAGTTTCCTTAGTAGTACAGATTAAAATCAAGAATGGTGTAAAATATCAATACCATTGCAAGTAGGACAAGAGCACATCTCTACAACTGCAAGAGGGCATTACAGAGGTCTAAACAAAGAAGATTGATAGGAGATGATTGTAGCTTGGCCCTTATAATGTAAGGCTGAAAGGAGACAGGCTCATAACAAAGAAAACTAAGCCCTGCACATAATTTATCACTGAACAGTTCATGTCTGACACCAGACACTGAGAAAACGGAAAGCTTGCATGGATTTAATAACTGAATGGATAGATTAATGGAAAAACAATCCATCAGGGGGTCCTACTCACAGATACAGCACCTCTGAGCCACCAGATGCTAGCAGAGTTACCTATGATACATCTTCCTTCACCAGGCACCCACTGTTGGCTTCTGTCAGAGAGAGGGTTTGGGGCAGCTGGACTTTCGGTTTGATATGGCTCAGTCTCTCTTATGTGGAAAGCACTGACAGGCCACACTGAATTTTCAGGACCATTCTGAGCCTGTCATCAGACTTTTCATCTCTACCTGTAGGCAGTGGATCTGTCAGCATAGTCCAAGGTTATACTGAATCTGAGGCTGGGGCACCATGTGTTCCATCAGACTTGATCCCTGCTTTCCCCGGAAGTTGCTGAACAGGTGCGAAGTGGGTTGATCTGGGATCATCCCCCAGTCATTCACAAAACTACACTTCAGTGCAATGCAGACACAGCCCCTGGGACTTGTGCTCCTCTGTTTGAAGTACAAACCCTTCACATCAGTTGTCTTCTAGCCTTGGAAAAATACTTAAGGTGCTTGAGTATGAAACCAAGCGAGTCTCCCCCTTCGTCCCTGCCAGGAAGCGCTCCAGAGGGGTGAAATTTGTTTTTCTGATTAGACTTCATGCAGCACGACCTTTGCCATCTCCAAGCCAGGTCAGCCTGATTAATGGGCTGTTGTCCCAGCACAATGAGGACCAGAGGGTGTGAGGTTGCTAGGACATTCTCCTAACAGCTTATGCAGAAGAATCACTCTTGGATTGCTCTGCACCATTAAGCAAAGAACCTGGGGGTCTTTAATTTATCAGGTGGGAAGTGAGGATAATTACTTTTCAAGCAGCCAATATACCCAACGTGCACTCACAGCGGAAGCAAAGCAGGGAAGCTGGGGGATTCAGACACTGTTTACATTCCAGTGAAACTGGATCTCAGAGCTATACACCAAAATTGGGAAGGGAGTGTCGGACTGGGATGGAGAGGAGGACAGGCTGTTATATAGAGTGACTGACAGATTAATCTAATAGTCTGGACTCTGAGGCTCCACAGGTGTTCAGACCAGTGATCAGACCAGCCAAATTTGCAGACAATAAATCCCAAACCTGCATGGGGCCATTGTGACTAATTTTGCTAGGGGCAATGTCAGGTGTGCGATAGGATACAGGGCCCCCCTTCCACACGAGGACTGAAAGGATCCAGTGAATATTGAGAGCATTTTGAAAAATTAATTTCTTGCTCCTTTCCTACCTCTCTCTGGTTTTGATATCACACTTTATTGTCAGGATCTTTGGTCATTACATAAACATAAAGAGAATCAAATCCTGAAGAGGGACAACACTTTCCCTTCTGAGCAGAAGGCTGGAATTGTTTCCTGTCACAACAGGACTGCAGTTACTGTTCATTTAACTTTCAGGAGAGGGATTGAAAGCATAAATGTTACATGATGGTCTCACCCAAGAAAAGCTTGCCTTATATCTTAGCCTGGGTCCAGGAATTCTCTGTACTCTTTTCCTAAAATGAAGCAGTCATTTGACCAGTGACTGGTCTCTGGAACTGAGGTGGGTCAGGTGTACCCCACCTGGGAAATCATTTGGGATAAGCACAGACAATGAGGGATGATAGATTCCTCCCAGCTGTCTGAGAAGGAGGACCAGTGAGGCTTGCTGTCATGCTCAGGAAGATAACCATTGGGAAGGAAGCAGCTGAAAAAGAGGAAAGCTAAATGTGCCTCTAAATACCAGAACAGCTCCAAAGCTGACCAAGAAGTAGGAAGATCTTTGTAGGACGCATAAGAGGGTTGGAGAAAACACAAATCTTATCTGAGAGGAAAAGTGACTGAAATCTTGCTATGAGTGTTGCTGATAAGCCTAGCATACAGTCTTTCCTCACATTCTATGACCAGAAGACACAAGTCTTCATATTTTGAGTCTCTCTGTGTGACATCCCACCACTGCATAAAGGGAGCTATCACTGAGCTATCACATCCCTCTCCCCTTCTCTGTATCATCTCACAAGAGACATGTAAACATCATACCTCTTCCAGCCTTTAGGTGAAACCAACTCATCAATGATATCTTCATAATATTTAGCAGATGCTTGCACCTCTCCTGGGCTCAATAAATACATTCTGGGCTCATCTCCTATCCCTCTTAAAAGCACTACTTAAAAGAACAGAAGAGGGGAAAAAATAACCCCAGATGCAGTGCAGTGCCCTGCGGTCTCAGAGCCTTCCTCACGCTGAAATCCCCCACGAATGAAATATGTCTCACCTGGGGCAAGAGGTAAAGAAATGGTGATCTATCAGCTGCTAAAATGCGTCAGCACCAAGCAAGGAAGGGGAGAAGCAGGCCCTGTGAGGACAGGCGGGGATCACTCAGCAGCACAGGCAGCAGTGCTAGCTGCAAAGGCGTTTACGGAGGCCATCAATCCTCCTGTTTCTAGGCCTGGGCGGCCCATCAGCTGGGATCCAGCAAGAGTTTCCTCCCCTGCATCATGCAGCACTGGTGCCAAGGACTTGAGTTATGATGCTGAGTAGTGTAGGGGAAAAGGGCTTTTTGTCTTTTGTAATATACAGTGTTGGCTCTCCATCAAAAACAGTATAACAGGCTGCACAGAGCATCAGACTGGGATGTCCAAGTCTTGAAGCAGCAGGATGGCTGCAGGTGGTGACAAGACAGTTGTATATAAGCACATTGTATTTGTGTTTCCAGCTCCCTGGGAGAACAGACAGGATGATATCATTATTCCTTCCTCTGGAGTGCCAACAGAGGTCCACAGGAATCACTCCATTAAATGCCAAGGGAGGCTCTACTTCTGTGGTGGTGAAAGGAGCTCCTGATCCATGACAAAGACTGGGCTGCAGGTATCCCTTTCACCCGTTGTCCTGTTTCCCCCATTTTCCAAGACTGCCCTGTGAACCAGCTGCTGTATGTGAGGTCTTTAGGCATAGGACGAAGGCTTTGCCATGTGCTTGGCAATGTCTGGCAGCTAAAGCCGTTCTCCATGCAGAGCAAAGAGGCACTGGCTCCCCAGCACTAGAAATAGTAAAATACCACAAGGGTAGTGTAGTTTCAGTAAGGAAAGGTAACCACAAGTGAGCAGGGGGAATTCAGCTTTCTGGTGGAAATAAAAGGGTAAAGCAATGCTCTTAAGACTAATGAAATTATCCTGGCTGTCATCAGGGCTGGCTGAAAAAAAGGGGCTTTTCCTGTTGATTTTGCTATTTCCTCTAGACAGTACTTATGTCCTTCATTTTCTCTAAGCTGTCACACCTTAGCCTAGTAATCTCAGTGGTTGCAAGGATCCCACTCTACGTATTTGAAAAGGTCCATTTAGACACAGAAAACTCTGTACTTTATATGAGCAAAGTCATATGGGTAAATTGTCAGTTCTTTTAGAAATTTATATGGGTAGAAAGTCAATTCCTGGTAAAATGGCGTTAGATAGGCATCTTTAACTTCCTCAGTTTTTCTTCTTGCCTAACAGTAAACTGTCATATTTTCAGGTGATTAGAAAGAGATGGGCACCTCCTACACACACACACACACACACACACACACACACACACACACACACACACAAACACAAACACATGCAGTTTGTTAGCCTGTGAATTTAACTGAATCATGAATTTACCTGCTTGTGATAAAATGGGATCCTGACTTAGGATTTTCCAGGGACCTTACCACACATCACACTCATCATTATGCTACACAAAGCTCTAGAGATTCAGCTTACTAAATCACCAGTTATCTCCATATTACCTCTGACATTTACAGATCCTGACCAGCTGCAAAGAGTTTGGTTGGGTAAGGCTGCAGATAACCTCTTGCCCCTCTGTCTTCTGAATGGAGCAGCCACCTGGTCAAGGTAGAAATGTGACCTCCACAAAGGCATTGAAAATGGGCATTAACAGGGTAACATGGCACTTGACAAGTTAGGGAGAAAGACTCTGTTAAAAAAAGGCCTAAAATGTTTGTAGCCTAGTCAAGAGCTTTGAGCGAGCAGATGGCCTGACTGCAGCTCTACTAAGTCAGTTGAAATGGTTTCATGGCTGTGAACAACTTAAAGGAACTGTTTGCAACACCCGCCACGGTACATATGCTTAAATAACACCACTTGACCTGACGACTACACAAACAGAATCCCCTTTAGAGGACCATCTTGTAGCACCTGTCAAAGATCCTCCTGATACTCTAATGCGAGGTCTAAGTGAAGAGATGGGGAATCTAACACCACACCCACATGCTGTCTAACCCCATAGAGAAAACACAGGCAATGTGAAATCCTTCCCAATCTGTCATCCACAACCAACCTGCCAGAAAGCAGCACGTATCTGTAAATACACTGTGGGAAGGAAAACTCATTGTTGCTACACATAAAAACGTGTTTCCATCAGGAGAGAGGACTGAAATGTGTTCAAGGCTACTCAGAGCAAGAGGGTCTCCAAAGTACATGCTTCCTAAGAGATCTCAGTCCTTTCCACTGTAAGCACCGAGCATGGCTTGAATCAATATTGCCAGTGCAAAATGTGTTCTTCATCAATGGCACAATGTTAAGGTGAGCCTATGCTTTGCCTTGCCTCTCTGTAAGAAGGGATGTCAATCATCAGCTGCTAGGATCATGATTTAACCCTCTGGAAGACAGCAATAAGATTCCTGGGGGCAGTTCATTCATGTGGGAGTTTTTCTGCATTTGTCACTGGATGGAGGTGGACTTTTGCAATAGATCATATATTTTACAACTTTACTTTCTCTGGGTAAGTGATGTTCCTGTCAGAGCAGCAGAATTTGGCAGTGCTGCTCTGAACCTCTTTCTCTCTAGCTCCACCAGTTTGATTAACAAATGCTGAGATGAAGAGTTCAGGTTTTTTCCCTAGTTATGTTCAAGGTTTAGCACAGTGGGGCTTTCTGATCACTAGAGATTTTAAGTGTTATGTAAATATCATAATACTTTATCATGTCATTGATTGCTCTTGGGGATGGTCTGGGTATTTTCAGGGTTGGATGCTACTTACAGATGTGGAACCCTAAGTAGTGTCTACATGCAAGACATGAGACTAAGGTCCCAAGTAGTTAATGGAAATATAACATGAACTGTCAATACATGACCAGAGAACTGGTGAGATGACCAAACTTAGGTGCCTACTCTGTTTATAAAGCATACAAATATGTAGCCTAGAGAAAAGAAAGAGGGGATGTGATGTCTAGAATATCTCAAAGATCTGTGAAACAAATATATTGACTAGATAGAGAGATGGCAGCAAAAAAACTCCCACAGATGAGAAGTACATTCCACAGAAGATGAAGTACTGTCACTGTAAGTAAGGGAAAGATGTGGCATCCTGCAAAAAGAGAACTTTGCCTATATATTTGGCCTTAGTATACTGTACCACAAAAATTGGCTGTATCGTTGATCTGAAAATGCAGGACTGGCAGAGCTCACTGGGGAGAGAGTTCATTCATAGCAGAGGATGTTAAGTCATTTCTCTGAGTTAAGCAGTAATGGAAAAAGGACACCTGTAAGGACTGTTTGTAGGCATCCCTATGAAACATACCAGGGAAGAGATGGAAGAGATTACCCAGTTCAGACTACAGACAACTCCATCACCAAAGCTGTGAGACCAAGCCTGTGTTCTGGGCCTAGGAAGGTGATCTACCCTTCCTTTCTCAAGGCTCCCCACTGCAATGGAAGAAAGCCATTTCCTTTTAAAGTTTCTTTGCCTGGTCTATGAATTAAGGCACTATTCTCCAGGGATATCCATCTGGAATGCATCTGACATATTTCTCCAGTGTTGCATTTGGCTCATGGGAATTGCTGTCCTCCCAAATAAGATCAGGGGTCCATCTACCCCATCTGCCTGTCTCCATAAACAGACAACACCAGATGCTGGAGGTGAAGCTGCAGGAAACCCCTGTGGTCAGGAGTTATAGGATATCCTACCTAGGGAGACATTTTCCTTCAAAAATCCTATAGCTGAATGTTAACGAATGGGCAGGAACGTGAGGTTTCTGCCTTCTCTAAGAATATATGCCTGTGCATGAACACAAGAAGTTACTATTTATGGGTTACTCTCCCTCAGCTGAGCTGCTGTAAATAACCATATATGCCGATAGCCTGCTCCTGCTGAGAGAGAATATGTGTTCGCTTAAAACTCAATGAACTCCTGGTTCAACCCTGGCTCTTCCTAAAGAAATAAACTGCAATAAAATAAGAGTTTGGCTCATGTTTGATCCATTTGAACACACCCCACTGTTCTTGAATCAAGTATGCATTGAAGCAAGATCATACTGGAATTGCACAGCAAGTGAAACTGTGAGAGCTGGCTGTGTTAGGTGCAGTGCTTTCACAACAGGACATAAATCTTCTCTTCAGAGCAGGAGGACAAAGGGAAGTTAAAAAGAAAAGGAAAAACAAGGTGATGTTCTTATTTTCTATGAAGAACCCAGACAGAAAATGCAAGCTTGAAGTCTTGACATGATGTGCTTAGGTTCATATTTTTGTTTTACAGAGTGAAAAAAATAATAAAAGCCTTACATTCCACAGCAGCAAGTCAGGACAAAGAGGAGACTGAAACCATGTCTGCAGGAGGAGAAACTGCAAAGATGCAAGACAGTTACCAAGTGAGAAAAGGAGCCAGCACTGTGGGAGTGTGAGCTGTAGCTCCGGGGCTGACTACTGGGAGACTGAAAGTAACCTTCCAGTACAGGCCTGATCCACAGAGCAGTGTGGGTGCCTGAACCCAGGAGTTCCCACTAACTCCTTCCTCTGAAAAGGAGTTGACTGAAAATAATCTCTAGGAAACAGAGGGAAAACGCACCTTCTGCAACTCCATGAATTTCACATTGGATGATGTGGAAATCATTCTACAAGACTCATCAAACTGCGTTTGATTGTTTGCATCTACTATAAGGCATTGAATGTCTGAAATCATGTCAGCAGCAGTGAGAGCAATGGCTAGAGTTCCAGAAGGAGAGGTGTTACATACATGATGGATGAGAAAGGGTTAGGTCTGATACAGTGCTCTTGGACTTGATCACAATTATCTACCTTGTGCCAGTTCTGATCAGGTAAAACCAAACACAACTCTGTGGCTTTTCAGGTGTCAGCAAGCGTCCTATCCTTGGCACCACTGGATGGAGTCAGGCTAGCTTAGCCAGCAGGTAATGCGTAGCTAAGCAGGTCATTTGGCAGACACGATGACTGCTGAATCCCGGGGTTCCTATGGCTTTGTGCCTCATGAGTCATCACCCATCCCAATTAGCTGGTATTAGAAAAGACTGAGCTTTCTCCAGAAATAGGAAATGAAAGAGTTTCCCTTTTCAGCCAATTTTTCATCTCATAATACGATTCAATACACATGAGATGGTCAAGCATTGAAACAGGCTGCCCAGAGAGGTGGTGGAGTCATCATCCCTGGAGGTATTTAAAAGATGTGTAGATGTGGTGCTTGGGTACATGGT
The DNA here is from genome assembly GCF_001604755.1 of Lepidothrix coronata. Classification (NCBI taxonomy): domain Eukaryota; kingdom Metazoa; phylum Chordata; class Aves; order Passeriformes; family Pipridae; genus Lepidothrix; species Lepidothrix coronata. Next base: position 1,274,114 of record NW_016690298.1, on the reverse strand, counting down.
TTACAGGTAAACATGGCGGTCCTGTATTAATGGTTGGACTTAATGATATTAGAGGTCTTCTCCAGCCTTGAGAATTCAATGTTATGGGGGAAGAAAGACAAAGCCACACAGTGTAGTCTTGTTGCTCTAGGAACAAGGGTGAACAAGACAACAGCCCTCCTTGAAATTACTGCCTCTGAGAAATCACCCACTCCTGGTCTGCAACTGAGACAGAGCCAATGCTGCCAACCTCTGCCAGACAAACCCTCTGGCCTGCTCTTAGGGAATCCTAGACTTACACGTATCCAGCCTCTCCCAGCAGCTTGTAAAGTTTCAGTGTTATCCTGCCCACCTGAAGAAGAAAACATAAGATTGAACAGAATAAGGCCCTGAGCAACTTGACCTAACTTTGAAGTGAGCCCTGTTTTGAGCAGTAGTTTGGATTAGAGTCCTCCTGAAGTGCCTTTTAACCTAAACTGTCCCAATATAGACAAAGCACCTCCAAGGGGACAACCACTGCTGGAGATGTGTTGCAAGACTCCTGCTGTTGGGATGCAATCAGGCATTGATATGATGAGCCTCCACAGCAATGCACTGGTTTGATTGCTGAAAGACAACTGCCTCCAGCAAAGGTGGAAAAGGCAGTCTCCATTTATTGGGTTTATTTAATCCTCCCAAAACTTGTGCCAATCAACACAAAAGAGCTTCTCTCAGCAGGGGGAGGGGGGGAAAAAATTACTTAGCCCTCATTCAAGGAGCTAATTGTCTTGTCAGCCTAACACTTGAAGCTCCTGAGGACTACCTTGTATCTCATCTCTCCTCTTGCATTTCAGCTTCTGGATTTCTCTTTTCCCTCCTCTCCCATTACAACAGTCTTTGAGCCAGTCCTGGCATCTCTCTCCCTCTTGTGCAATGTTTGCCTACTACATGATCCGCTTTCCAGCAAGAAGTTTCTCCTGCAGTAATGAAAGCTGACAGCAAACAGGGACCAAGGCTCTTTTTCTGCAGAAATGCACACACCTCGCAGATTCCTACATGCTTCTTGCTGTTGGCCATAATAAATTCTCCTGGCAGTCATAAGCAGAATTAATGTACATTTGAGTCCCCAGCTGGGGGGGCTGATGGCACAGTAGATAAAACAAAAACAACTATTGTATTTCCAAAACAGCACTGGGGGAGATGTCTTTTCATGTGACACCACATCGTAAGAAATCACATGGATTTTCTCTAATGTGAAGCTTCAGGGGATTACTGTGTGAAACAGAGAGGCAATGGCTTTCTACAGCTCTGCATCTGAGTCATTTCCAATTGTCCATGCTCTCACACGTATCAAAGGCTAAATCTAGAAAAATCTAGGCATGATACAAGGCATTCAGGAAGGAGATATTTCCAGAATAAGATCTAATAGGTATCTGAGACCCCACAGCACAGAGCTTACTAGGTAAATCCAGCGATGTCCAAGATTGCTTTATGCCCTCTGCACTTATTGCAGAGTTGACCATGAGGCAGGGATGTATGTTCCTCTGCCTTTCCTTTCTCCTTCCAGCCAGGATAATGAACTGAGCTCCCACAACACACTCACTTCCAAGAGATTCCACAAACATTTTCAATAGCAACCCTCTCCTCCCTGCTGGATACCATCTCATGTTGGTGAAACATGGTGGGTGTTTAAACAGTGTTGACCTCATAGAGCAGATTAACCCAAGGGGTCAGAAGCACTTCCTCCAGCCAAAGAAGAAGGAAGCCTTTGGGAAGAGCAGCATGCAGTTAACCAGGCAGTAATAAGGTAAAGGCAACAGAAGCCTTTCCTGAAAGACTTTTCCACAATGCTTTTACTGACTGAAAGGAGACTGTGTCCCTTTGCTACATATAGATATGTGCCTCTAAGCAAATATCCATCTCTCTCATCCACTGCATGAACAGCTGAGTCTGCACGGTAGGAGGCCCTACCAACACACACTGCAGAGCTCTCAGTGCTGCAGTGAGCTGTTGAGCACTCATCTGCATGAATTAGATGCAGAAAAACAATAAACCAAGTTCAGAGTTCCTGGAGCTAGCTCCTGTTCACTAACCAGATGAAGACTTGACTGCTTTCCTTGCAATCTACACTGCAAAAATTTATTCATTGGGATGCTCGGGCCATTTGCATTGCTGTACACTGTGCTACAACACTCCTGGGAGACAGCATCTTCTCTTTTCCAAACCACTAGGCTAGCGATGCATTGACCTACAAGACAGTCCAGCCAGGCAAATCTAGCACTTGTCTCTAGTAGATTTTAGGGGAGCGATGGCAAAATGTCACCAAACACCCAGGGTCTAAATGAGTTGTGCACTAAGCAGATCAAGTGAGAGACTATCTTTGCACTGAAAACATTATAACAGTACAGAGAGGTTAATTTAATGAAAAGATGGTGGTATTTCCCCAAGGGAAATGCCTAGCTGTAGGAGCAGTGGTGAAGGCAGGTTTTGGAGATACCTGTCTCTCTCATTAGCTTGAACCTCAGAGGTCTATTTCAACCTCACCTATCCTACAATTCTATAAGGAGTCCACACTACTGGCTTAGATTAGGCATTTGGTTTGTAGACAGCAAATCCCATGGCTAAGTGACTTTCCTGAGCTCCAGTGAGGTTCCTGGCTGAATCATGCACTGGATCCCCGTTCTTCATATCTAAGTCTATCCATCCCTCCCATCACCTGAATTTGCTGGTTTTGTCAAAGCTTCCTGAAAATGAACAAAACTGCAGCTTTCAAAGCTCTGTCTCTTTAAGCACCACAGTTTTCCCAAAGGACAAAAGTCAGTCCCACACAAATGGCTAGTACCAGCGGTTAAATGGTTTTCTGAACTTCTGCTAGTTCCATCTTCATGTCTGACTTCCATCTCCAAAAACTGAGCTTACACAGGTCTGTGTTTCTGCTCACAGTGCCAACATTTTGCCCTTCTTCTTTTGTTCAAAACTGCTGGAAAAGGAAGACTGTTTCTTCATCGGTTATTTGAAACCTTGGTGATTATATTTTTCATTTCACAAGAGAATGGAAGGGGTGGGAATTAGACACTGCCTATAGCAAACTAGCAGTATTTCACTACCTCTGCAATGACAGAGTTTACAAACTTCCATAATCTGCTCATGAAAGAACACACTGACAGTGAACTTATTTCTTCCAATATAATTTGCTAGCTTTGACCTTAGACCTTCCTTCTGGTTTGGGATATTGGCTGAAATCTTACTGTTGGGATTAATATCTCTCTCTCTAACTGAACTCTGGAAGGGAAAACAAGGTTTGCCTTACAGGGAATTAAGAAAAGTTTTGCAAAACACCCAGAAAACAACTAATGAGCCTTTTCCCTATGCACAGCAGTGTCACTGAAATAGAGATATGTCACATGATGACTCAGACCCAAAAGGAGTAGGGAGCATGAAGCACTTTTCCTGTTGGAATCAGTTTTCTCATTTTTATATTTTATCAGTTTGGCTGGGAGAGGAGAATGGGAAGCACAAGTGGTGTGTCTGTAGCCACAGAGTGACTCAGTCCTGGATCTGAGACTACGAATGCCCCTTCTTCTCTTAGCCTCCTGTCTTACTCAGTCAAGGCAACAAAATGTCCTTAGGCTGCTGACAGTTCCTCAGCAGCTGAGCCGTAGTTTATTCCTATAGGCTTTTATGGCTACATATATCATCCTGAGACAATTTAATCTCTAAGTATCATCAAGTTTATTTTCTTTGATCTGACAAATCCAACCTCTTTTTTTCTTTTCTTTTCAACAGTCTCTGTGGTTAATCTTTTGCCCGCTGCAATGTTGTTTCTCTGCAACTGTAGCAAGTCAGGGACCTCAGCTGCTGACTCTGCAGACATTGTTCTTAATCACTATTTTATGTGTTTTCATCCATAATGACAGCCAAAAATCCATGAGCAGAGATCCTGTTCCATCATATGAGTTACCTGACTTTGGATAGTTAGACCGAAAAAAACTACAAACACACACACAAAACCTACAGCAAGGACTAAGTGGCTGTAAGAGAAAGCCACTTTTTTCACAGCAACCTCCAACCAGGAAGCTTATGCCCAGCTGGTCAGCTGAATTCCCTTCTTTTCAATGACCCAATTCACTCCTATCACTTATGAATCAGAGGCATCCTTCAGGATTTGGCAAGAGAAGGGGTGCAAGATTCTTGGTCCAATCCCATCTGATGAACCCATAGTCCATTCTTCCTTCGTAAGCCCCAGTCCAGCAAAGCCCTTAAGCACATGCAAAAACCCCCTTGACTTCAGTGGAATTTCTCACTGGCTTAACGCTAAGCATGTGGTTGCGTTCGTGCCACTGCCTCAGCGTGTTTCTCCAACAGCTCTGTAACGTGCCCATGACCTGGTAAGCAGCTGACACATTCCACCCAGCAGCAGTTCTCCACTCTGCAAAGTGATTCCTGCATCCAGAGAGTGGGCAATCCTTCAGCACAATAAAAGCCTAATTGCTAAATATCCTTTTATTTCTTATCTTTGTGCCCAGTCCTCAGCAATATATTGAATTGTCAGAAGGTAAGGGAGAGGGGAAAATTCCTGATTAGTTTGCTTCTTATCAGTCACTGAAACAGGCTTGTAAGAGGAGAGGCAGCACAAGAACTGGAGTAAAACAGACACAAGTAGGTCCACGCTGTGCGAGAATCATAAGGATGTTACATGAGGGAGGGAGAAAGAGATCTAACACCTTGAGGAAAAGATACTGAGTTTAAAGAAATCTCCCCATAGGAAACTTGCCTGACAGCTGAGAAAAAGAGAACTCAGCAGATGACAAATCCATGGCCAACACTTCATGTCTCCTTGATCTTTTCTTTTAAGAGCAGCCATGCTTTTTCCAGCTGCTTTTCTTCATCCTTTTTCCTTAGGGTCCTTTCGGCCCCCAAAAAAAGTTTTGGCAGAGATTTTCTCACCTGCAGGGCTTGTCCTTCTCTTCTCTCCCATAACTGTGTTGGACAAAGAAACATCACACTTTGGAGGCCAGCTACAGAGATGCCTAAGGAAGCATTGCATGGAAATTACAACAGGGATGGATGGGGCAGGATTAAGAACTTGCTACAGAGAAAAAGACTGAAAAGTTCTTCCAGGAACATTTTATTTAAAACGTTGGTCTGCCTACAGTTTAAGCCCATGCCTGTTTTGCCACATATCCAGTTCCATCTCACCAACATGAACACACCGAGGAGGATCTTAAGCAACCCAGACTAACAAGATTTGTTCAAATGTTTCCCACAGGAGAGAGCTGAACCTGGCCAACTTCTATTGATCTTTCACCTGTACCTGTGTCAGGCGACTTAGTAAAATACACTGACTTTGTGTTGCCTTTATTTGTTGACCTCACTGGATTTCACTGCTACAGCTCTACTGTCCAAGCCATGTGTATGCTTTGGCATAGGGTGAATAACTTCTAAACTGCTGACATCTGCCCCATGTTTTCTTAGCAGGGTTTGGAGTTCAAGGGCAATCTTTACTTTTGGGAAGCTGTGGGGAGAAAAATTTTGACTGAGACACAATGACTCAACAAACAAAAGGCTTGAGCTTGAAATGTGAGGTATACCGAATTCTTCCCCTTGCTAGAAGGGCTACAGTAATTTTTAAGAGATAAGAAATCATGTAAACTTGTACAGCCCATCCCCACCTTCCTTCTATTTGCTTTGCAATATTCAAGTTATAAATATTTAAAGAGCTTTGTGTAGCAAGAGCAGTCACAAGGCGAGAGCAGTCACAAGGCTTGAATTCTTCAAAGCCTTTCTGACTTTCCACTGACCAGTTCATTTAGAAATTATTTTGCCCTGTGAAGAAACATCTGTCATTAGTCACCACTGGCAAAGTAGTGACATGAACATGGGGGGAATACCCCATTTTGACATGGTGCTTCTACGGACCCAGGGAGCACAGATATTGACAGAAAAGAACAAGACTAGGATAGGAAGCATTCCCATAATCCCCGTTCTTCTAGACCAATAGATGAAACAGATGTCTTTATGTCATGACCTAAGCATCTTTAAGCAGTTAGCACGCCCCTAGAATGTTTTTCTTACCCATCCATTCATCTATCCATCCACCAAAAATGCTACCCTACTTTTTTCTCAGGTCCAGCCTAGGTGATCCAAAGATCCACTTGTTATTAGAAAGGACACCAAACAGGACTGAGCTACTGCTTGGGTAGATATCCATGGGAAACTTGTATTTCAGATCCTATCTCGAAATGCTAAATTAAGACTTTCCAGCTGAAGATTGTGGTATATGAAATTTGACAATACAAAGGAGGTGTTTACCCTGTGTGGGTTACTGGCTACAGCTCACATGATGAACTGAAAGTTGCTGAGAGAAGGTAGGTGTGACTGTTTCTGCCATAAATGTGTGTCTGACTTGGCAAGAAGATAACTTTTTTTCTGCAGTAAAAGGATATAAAAGAATATTTTGTCATAATCTCTGCACCAGGATGGAAATACATCAAAATAAATCCAAATGAAAATTGCCAGCTGGTCACAGCTGACAAGGAAAATTTTGGAGGATAAAAATGGTTGTGTTAGTTTTTCAATTCCTTATTTCTTCAAATAAAAGCAAGTTGAGATCGTGTGATGGACCAGTGGAAGATTCAGAAGTGTAATGTTGGTCTCCATAAGAATCCCCTTCTCTGGAAGGAATATTTTCATCTGTCCCACTTCCAAAATGGATTAACCAGAAGTAGTATAGTGTGTCTCCTGGTAAAAGATCTAAGACAAACATCCTTAGAGTTAATGACTTAGCCTTAGATTAGTCTCCCAGGAGAGAAAAAAACACTGGTCCCCTTTTCTAAAACATTCTAAACTAATCATATAGCTGTGATAATTAATGATTTATCCTTTCAGTGGACAGAGAGAACAGATGAGAAGATTTATAGCTTTATTACACCTCCACTTTGATATCTGTAATTTCATAAACATGGTACTCATGTTGAGTGTTCATCAAAGTAAATAATAATGCATTTTGAAACCATGTAGAAAAATGGATAAATGTTCCATGACCACAGGTCTTCAGGGGATGGCAGAAAGCAGCTTGCTTTCAAGGGCTAGTTTCATATAATACAAGTTCAAATTATGCACAAGAGATTTACTTGGTGACTGCGGCTTTTTCTCTTAGCAACTGGTCATGACCAAGACTTCAGTATTCTCAGAAGTGTTCAGTATGGAATATTTATTTGTGAATTTCTTAAGCAAGCAAATTCTGTTCCTCTAATTATTAATATCTCCAACTGTTTTAGAATACTAATATTTCTTGACTCTTTGGCTAGCTTGACATCAGTATATGGGAAGCTTTATGAATTTTGCAAGTTTCTATTGTAAAACAAAAGAAAATAGATGGAACGTTACTATTTTGCTCTCATTACCACCTAACTTAAAAATTCACTTTAGAAGGGAGAAAAAGATCCTCTAATGGTACCAGTCCTTCACCTTTGACTATAGCATAACTCTGGAGAACAAAAAAAGATTACATCTGTTTAAAGCTTAGGATAAAGTGTTGTGAAACAAATTCCACTTCTAATTTCATCCTATGCTGCATTTTCTCACTCCTAGCTGTAAGTGGGTTTGCACTGAAGAAAAGTTTTATTTCATGGCCATCATCAAACGTGACTCTCACTGATTTGAAATCTTTGTGGAGCACCTTTCCAAGAAAGGCTAAGCCTCCACAACTCTGAGGGAAACCCTCACTATCTCACTACATTGGCCCCTTCACTAGTTGGTGTCCTTGCTGCCAGCAGCATTGCATTTCAGTGGCATATACTTTTCCACACGGAGAAACACAAGTAGCAGGTGCAGACAAAGTTTATTAGACCTGTCTCCAAATCAACATACAGATGAAAAATATGACACTGATTTATTGTTTACTAATTATTGTGCAGATTCACATAATAGAGGAGAGAAAATCCTCTGTATCTTTAATGACTGATAAGCCAAGAGCCATGAGGAATGAGGAATGAAAAATGTAATCTAGATACTACCACCAAAGCAAAAAGAGTAAATTTCTGGAACAGATGGCCTGGAAAGTTTGTGAAATCTCCGTCATGGAGGGATATTAAAAGCAGTCCAGGCAAAGGCCACTTTCAGTTGAACTGCCATTGTCTTGGCAAAGGTCAGTGCAATGAACTGCCTCTCATGATCCCTCCCATCTGTTTACCATGGCTCTAAGAGTTCCCCGTTCTCTGAAACACTCAAGATGTATTTGAACACAAGACCCAGGTGCACTAAAGTGTTCCAAAGGCATGCAGCTTTCTTCTAAATAGTTTCTCGACATATTGCCTTGTCTACACCTCTATGCCCAGCAGCTAGAAACACCTAGGCACCCTTGGGATGCTTTAATAAACACCCTGACCAAATCTGCTTCGGAAACAACAGCCCATTTCTCCTGGAGAGCAGCATGCTAGACCTTCCCGGGACACAGCAGCCATAAGATGACAGCACAACCACAGGACGCTCTCAGCCCCGAATGTCTGCTGACAGGTCAAGATCTCCCAGCACACCTCTCCTGTCCCGGGCCAGACGTGAGGGAACTGCAGCTATCCTGTTGTCCGCCACAACTGCTGACAGCGTTTCTCTCCAGCGAAAATGACACAAGCAGCAGCCTCCTGCCCTCCCCGGCTGGCCGACCCCAGCCTCCCCCCGAAGGCAGGGAGGAATAGCTCTCCACAGTTGACTCCTTCGTTCCAAGGCAGAACTCAAGTCGCAGCAGACTCATTTGTTTGCTTATATTTAGAAAGAGAGGGTGGAAGGGAGGAAAGGAGGAGATGAGGCGGGAGATACACAAACTTTTTGTTTTCACGCAGAGCAAGAGCACCCTCTGCAGCTGAATGCCCAGAGAACAGGCGGGCTCTGAACAGGAAAGTGGATGCCTCCAGCTCTGCCCACCTCAGGGAGACGGATTCAAACCTGTTAAGCAGACCAAGGCACGTGTAGGCTTCCAAGTGCGTCCACTGCCAGAGGGCCTGGGGTTCAAGGCAAGGTCACAATCACTTTGATTCATCACAATTCTGACCTGGAAAGGTATTTGTACCAGCCTCAAGGGCTGAGAGTAGGCCAAGGCTGATCTGACCTTTCAGTTATTGCAGTGTTCCAGACATTAAGTGTTGGAGCATCACAATGTGGGCTTTCCTGTACCCAGAGGATCAGAAAATCAGAGTTGTCTTGGATGTCATGAGACTTCACAGGAATGCAAAATTATGTTTCATTTGTTTATTGGACTCTGGGTGGTTTTTTTTCATTAACTTGGGTTTTTCTTCCTTATTGCAGAAGTTAGAAGATTGTTTTCTTTCTCAGAAAGTGAAAGCCAAGAACCCCGTCTTATGAAGAACACGTGAATCTCAAAGCTGCAGCTTCATGGTAGCAACCAAAAACTGAGGAATGAGGAACACAGCTATTTGTCTCCCCCCACCACTTCCCAGCTTCACTTAGGAATATAGTTTTATATCCCGCTTGCATTAAAGATTAGATTTTTTTGTTGTTGTTGTTTAGAAACAAAACAAAAGCCCCTCTTCTATCTTTCATCTGACCTTAGAGGCAGTGAGGAACTTCTCTGCTGCAGGTTTACAGACCCTCTGTTGATTGTTGATTGAAGGAAATATTGTGAATTTCACATCCAGGGCCATACTGGATATCTGCAATAGCACAGAGATGTGTGGGGATGTATTGTGATGCAGATCACCAAATCATATCCTATCCATAAAATTATCCATATCCATCACACAAAAATATCCTAGCTGTGATGAGAAAGCTAAAACTTTCTATGGTCCTAGTGTAACATTTTCTACAGCTTTTCCTGACAACAAGGGAGCATAGGGCAGTTAATAAACAGACTAGGGTCTGGTTTATTAATTAATTATGGGCTAAATACAACTAGAAAAGCCTATTTATTTAGGGGGGCAGTGTTTCCTTGGCATGTATATTTAATAAAATGGTTTGGCTTTTCCTGTTGAATCTCAAGAATTAAATTATTTGAGGTCCATGAGAAAAGAGGAGCGGACAACCATTAGCTTTTGGCTTGGAGCAGAATTGGTCTGTTTTTCCATTTTCAACAATAAGAGGTAAAATGGCACTTTTGAAACTCAAATTCTTCACTGTGAAAGAACCAAAGCCATTTTGACATTGTTTTCAAGGACACTCATTCAGCGACCCAACATCTCTGAGCTACACATCACTAGAGCATCAAAAAGAATCCATGTTCCTTGTCTGCAAACACTAGCATCTTGTTGTACCTGGTCACTTGTGCAAAAGTCCCATAGACATCAACAAGTTATTTCTTGTGAAATTGTTTCAGATCTATTTCTGAGGGGAAAGTAGACTAATGAAATAATAACCCAAAAACCCATTCTGTGGCTTTTTAGAGCTAGAATTTGATCCAGTTTTTCTCTTTCAGTGTAATAGACAATTGCAAATGGACTGACTGTTCCTGGACTCTTCTTCAGCAGAAATATAAGCTGAATTTTGATGACAGCTGGGACCCATTTGGCTTACTTGGAGATCTGAACCATATTATTATAACTAGAAATTACACAGCTGAACCCAGGGACTCCAGACTTCTAAATGCTGGAATCAGACCTGACTCATGTGTTGGCTGATCTCATGTTCAGAACCATGAACTACCCTTGCTGCTGAAAAGACAGGTTGGCTTGAAATGGACTAAAGTCATTAGGTTCCATTGTATTTCCTTCTGCATATCAGCATACCCAAAATGCTGGCATATGTCTTCTCTCTCAGAACCTTTGCATCTAAACATGAACTGAAAGGCCTATAATACTCCTTTTTCACCTCACTTCTACACACATTTTGCCTTCATGACGGGTCTTGGAAAGATGGACTATGCTTTCTGCAGCACAGTTGTACAGGCTCCTGTGGTAAGGCTGTGAACATGGCAACATGTCTATGTCTTCTTGAGGCCAGGAATTTCACCTACATCCTGCAGGTGCTCTTGCTGCTCTCCCACAGCACTCCCCAGATGTCAATCCAGGAGGAACAGAGAGGATAACTTGGAGACAGTCTCCTGCTTGCGCAGGCAAAAGCACCAGGTTTTCTGAAGGGTCAGAATGGCTGGTGCTACTGGGAAAGTCAGGAGGCCACTACCATTTGAATGCTACAAGAAAAGCATGCTGAGATTTTTTTCAGTGCTGCAAAAAGTCTGGAACTGTTTTGTTCAAGCCAGGTTCATTGATGCCCTGCTCATCTCTTGCACACACACAGAGCTGCTTGTCCCTAGTTAGTTTTATATGCAACTTATCCCTTAAGCAGGTGCTCTGGTCACAACCCCAGGCAGTACAAAGCCTCTCATCCCAACAGGGAGCAGCCCAGACAATCCAAGCAGAGAAAAGCGCCCCTCAAACCACAGGGATCTGACTGTTCTTTTCATTTAAATTCTGTGTTCTTTTTCCATAATACCTCATTTTGCATTTCAAAAGCCAAGCCCTAACCTTTCTTCTTGCAGGTAATTAGCTGGAAAAATGTCAATAAGTCCCAGTGTCTTTTTTGAAGCCCATAAGGAGTTATAATATTCCTGATCCAGCTCTGTGTATCTCCTCATTAAAATCAAAGGCATCCTCGGCAGCTGACCTTGATAACTGCATAGGGCAAGTTCTCCTTGATGTGTGCCTTAACTTTCTGATTTGGGGGTCATGCATTGGTGATGCTCTATCCACCATTAGGTGGAGGAACACTTTCAAGGGAAACCATGGAATCACAGTGCCACCATACCCTAGACAAGGTGAGGCAGCAATACTGAATGTTCACCCACGAAATGTCATCTGCAGACACCAAGCATCCTCCATCTGAGTTTCAGCATGTTCCTTCAAAAAGGCCTGATTATGGTGCTGCCTGTGTGGCTGCCAGTGGCTGCTGGGATCACAGAAAGGAGCCTAAAATCATGGGTGGCTATGGTTTAACATTAGCTACACAAGCCTCAGTTGCAAAAGAGGGGATTGTAAATTGAAGAGAAATAGACGCGTTCCAAAGGGAAAACATGAGATTCCACCCATGTTTAGGCTGTGCCTAGCTGACAAGGATAGTTAGGCATAATTACCTTCAATTTCAGAAGAAGGGAGGAAAACATGGAGGTTAAGATTTTTGTCCAAGGGCACTTTATGTTACACAGTGTTTCAAAGATCAGCATTTTGAGTTTGGACTCTAAAGCACTGGTTTCAAAACTGGGATTTGAAAGGGTTTTCAGGCAAGTATCTTTGGTAAAACAAAGAATGTCACAGCCCAGAAAACCAGCACAGGCTTTCTCACTGCTGACAAATAGTACTATTCTTTGGGCCAACCAGATCTTCTCCAAGATGCCTAATGTTTGTTAGAATTGAATGACTAGCATATCTATCACTACTACAAGTGCAAGTGATAAAAAGTAAATAATTTCTCTGTTTTCCATTTTATGGAATTCTGATAGCTTCGAAGAAGTTAGTTGAGCAATTAGATGTGCATTTTGCATGCACACTTGCACATCTATACTGTCTAGAATCTGGTTCCAGGCTAATGCTTGCCAACAGTATTGGGCCACCAGTGTTTAAGCAGGATGCAATGTGGCTCACATTCAAATGATATGTCTCACTTCTATACTGATGGTTTCTTCTGTATGTCCACATCCAAACAGCAACATTGCCAGCTCCCTGCAGCCCCTGCTGTCCAAGAGCTACTGTGTCTCCTGGTCATCCAAGGCAAGAGACCTCTCTCTCACTCCAAAACCAGCTTACATGACTCCAAATTTTGCCCTAATTTCGGTAATCAAACTGGGGATGTGTTTGGATATGATTTCTTCACTCTGTAGTCTCTCCTGTCATGGCCACATGCTCCTCATTTTGCATGACATTTTTGCTTGCACAAACAATCCTTTGTACGTGCAAAAGCTCACATTTGTGCTTGCCAGTCAAGCAAGCCATTGTCCGCTCAGCCTGTCTTTGTGCTTGCAAAAATTCTAGGGCAAATGCAAAGGCTGAACAGAAGAGCCTTTGGAACTCCCAATTTTCTTAGCAGACAAAGCCAAATGCATTTCTAACTCACAACAACATCATTGCAGTGAATGCAAGCACACATCCATCCATCCATCCATCCATCCATCCATCCATCCATCCATCCATCCATCCATTCCAGCACAAAGGCAGAAGTCCTGGTCCTGTACAAGCTGATGGGAGCCCTGCCTCTGTTTTCTGAGAGATGCCTGAACTTCCCTGGACTTCTTTTCAAGTCTCCCTTTAGCAGAAATGATGCTCCTCAGTTGCATGTGCTTTGCCACTTGCAGCAGCAGAGGCAGCCACATGACCCAAAGTAATTAAGGCACCGAGCACTCCGACCAGCTTGCTGTCGCATTCTGTTTGGTCACAAAAGAGCAGTCATGGACCATTTCGACCGAAAACAGACCTGAACACAGAGACTTCATTGTCCTGAGGCCAGAAGAGATGGCTGCTGGGAAGAATTTGAAAGGCATAGGTTTCAGTATGTATGTTGCTTTTCCATGAAACTATATACACTTTTGCAAATTATAAACTGTTTCCTGTCTATGTTCCAGCACTTTGGGCTCAAATTAAAATCTCCTTAAAATTGGACCAGCAGGAGGGGGAAGAAGGAGGAGGTGTTTGCTGGAGTTCTTGAGCAAATGGGAGGAATTTAAGGTCTTGTCCTCTGTAATTCCTCCCCTGTAAAGGAATGTACTTCACCAGGTTGCTACATACTGAAATAAACTTGGCAGCAGTGAGAGAAGCAATGTTTTCCTTCAGGTTTTTAATGCTTTTGGCTTGGACTGCATTCTCATTGCTTCTTCCTATTGCATTCTCCTGCCTTTCCATCCAGGTGCCACTTAACATACTGGCCATTTTGCCCAGGGACACAGCAATAAAAGAAACCATTCCACCAGGCTGTGATGTTTTTCTTCCCCTTTGCCACTGGCAACCAGCAGGCCTCCAGGCACCAGGCACTGGCCAAGGGATAGGTAATGTTTTATATGCCCCTTGCATGGAGTTTGCTTGAATACCAATTACAGCCTGGGGTGCCTCTGTCCCCCCAAGGACTGAGAACATCTGGAAGCATTCACAGGCCAAGAACAATCTGGCTCAAGTCCCAAATTGGAGGGAAAACAAATCAGGGAGCCCAGGAAGTCATCAAATTGAGGTTCACTGAGGCACATCAAGGACCTGTCTCCAACGTTTCTTCCCCTCTCTCTGCTGTGTTGTGGGAGTGCTATGAGGTGAAGAGATCCACCTGTCTGCTGACCCCATACTGTGCCTCTGCCATCACCGGGGATACTGTCATTCACCCAGTGGACCTATTTCTTGGACTACTTTCCTTCTGTCTTCAAGAAGGACTCACTATCCTGATCTCAAAATCAGTATTCAAACATTTCAAGCCTTGAACTTTTCCAACCTTCTGAAACTGGTGTCCTGTTTCCCAGCATCAGATTTCCCAGTGCATCCTGGGGGCCTTGAGAGAGCAATAAGCCCCACTGAGACATGGACAGGCACTTCAGCTCACAAGGAAGGACTGTTCTCTCTAAGACCAGTGCTCAGTCATGGCCCATCTTCAGGTACCTCTTTCAGCCAGTGGAAACCGTTCAGCACCTGTCAGAGGATTATTCAGGCCATGCACTTTACACGCTGATGACCATGTGATGCCCTGAGAAACTGATCTGCCTTTGCTGACGTTGCTCTGGAGGGATGGACACTCCTTTCCAAATTGATACTGCAACAGTGCCTGCAACACAGTGCAGGCAGAGTGCTCAGTGGCAGCTGGCTGGGAGAGCAGAGAACTCAGCGCACGGTAACCCACCCCACTTCTGAGGTGAGTTTTCTAGGCCATGTTGGTCTGTCTGGATCAGTACTGTGCTCTAGACCTCTGGTTTAAAAGCTGAAACTCAAACAACTGAGGAAACCAAAGAGAATACTTTGGTGTAGAAGAAAATATGGACTGGTCTTCACGATTTTTTCCTGGTAGTTGTGATCATAATGAAAAATGATGCCATACCAGAGGCATCTATGGACCAAATATGTGCATGATTTATAGCCCAGCATGAGTTCTCAGTTCAGATTTGCATCCAAGATTACAGAAACCAGGAACAGTCTTTCTAGGGATATCCTCAGAGGAAAACAGTGGGGAAAATGTGGAGAAAGTTTTGGATTATTTTCTTTGGCTTCTGTTATATTCTCACACACATAAAGGCAAAGAGATGAAGACAGGAAGTAGGCAGTTAATATGTTGGTTTGCTACTCTAATTGGAGTAGCAGAGTCCTACGAGGCATGCAGCACAACTGTGGTCTGATCCCATCTTAGTTTTCCGGACTAAGTTCAACTGCAGCAGACCATTGCTTCATTTGCAGATGGCTCAGAGTAAAGTACATTTCAGAGGAATAGCAGCAGAATCTATGTCCTCCTAATCTGAAGCAGGCAGAGGAGAGGAGAGGAGAGGAGAGAGATTTTGCAGTGTCTGATGCCTACAGCTCATGCTCCCACAGGAGACTGGCCTTGGTAACTCCAAATCTTGAGCTTTTCAACATGGTGGGAACAGCAATCTGTGTTTCTTTAAGTCATGTTGGGCAGGGGGTGTTACTCTGCCAGCTCTGTTTGACCCCTGTTGGTTTACCTGATGCCCCACCTTGCACACTCGAGTTCATAACTGAATATTGTTCCTTTTTTGACATACCTGCAACTTCAAAGGCAGAGTAGATGGTTGCTCTCATGAATCCATCCCAGGAGACAACAAAGGAAGAAACAAAAAATCTGGTGGAGAGAGCATCCTATAGCAAGCGTAAAGGAGGTGAAAAGTCCTCTACCAGGACACAGGTATCGTGATAGACAAGGATATATATTCATTTCAGACAATATAAATCAGGATTCAATTGTTTCAAGTTTTATGTGGGGAATTTCATGGCAACAGATAGGCTTGTAGCCTGGGAGACTAAGACAAGTCCATATATGAGGTCATCACAAGCAGATACAGAACCAGCAAAAAAACTGTTTCTCTTCCTGTGTTCGCAGCTGGCTTCAGCTCTGCTGCTAAGGTTAAGCAACACCAAGAATAAAGAAATTCCTTAATTTTTGCAGTTTCAGCTGGAAGGTCCAGAGATCTGAACTCAGCTAAATAAGCCAATTTTTCCAAAGCTGAATTTTATAAAGGAGAAAAACTAATACAGAGAGCACAGTAATACAGAAAACGTGCTGTCACTCCTCCATGCCATGGTGTGCCTTCTGCTGGAGAACGCAGAGGCTCAGAGTGGATGTGCAGAGCTCAAAGTAGTGTCCTTCCTACTCATCCAAAAACAATTGCCCTGGGAAGAGTACATCTGTAGGTCCACGTCTGCTCTGGCCCCACGTCCATGCTGAAGGCAAAGGAGGTTATAGCTGCAGCAGGCAACTTCCCAGTCCCCAGCTGCTCTTGGGGCCATGTTACTGCTCTGCTCCCCTTGTTCATGATCAGCTGCTTGGGATGTGTTATGCAGGTTCCCTTGCTTTGCACCTCATCACAGCCTGATGTATTACTCAGTCCTAAAAGAGCTGGTAGATCTGCCATGTTGTTGTGGGGGTTTTCCCCCCATACAAAGCAAAACACAAAAACCTCTGTTGAAAGGCCTGTCACAGACAGGTATATTTGTTAGGGTGCTCAGAAAAGGTACTGACAAAGCAGATTTTTGCCTAATGAGGGAAAGAAAGGAGAGAAAAAAAACCCTGGGGAATCCCCTTCCATTATACTTTCATTATCTTTTCCACTTGAACAAACAAAACCCAGTAACTTTTGGTACAGCATTTGGGATTTTTCTAATCAGGATGATTAAGTGATGCCCGAAATCAATGCAGTGTTTTGTCAATGCTCCACGTGCCAACCTTAAATGCTTCAACCAAGGTGGGTATTAAGTGTGCAGTTGAATTTGGTCATGCCCTTCTCCCCGTTTTCCGAGAGCACCAGGGCAAAGACTGGTCTGTGAACACTCTGTGCATGATAGAGAAGATGAAACATCCATGTGTTCCAGTAGAAGCTGAAGGCAAGAAAGATTTATGGTCCCTGTTCTAGGTCCCTGATCAGGCTGGAATTCTGGAGAACTACCACTGACCAGGGCAGAACTGATTGTTGTTATATCTGGCTGCTCAAAGCTCTGTTTGTAGACAGGGAAATTAGCATCTTCAGAGATCAGTTTATCCAACCTTTCTTGCTTCGTTCCTGAAAGGCAATGAACCCTTCCAGTCCAAAAAAAAAATTCATTCTCTATTAATTGATCCCAAGCTTTCCTATGCTAAGCAACACATGCTGTATACTCTTAATTTGATTTCAAAAAAACAAACAAGCAAGCGAACACCAGTGGACGCATATATGGACTTTATCTTACTCCTGATTGCCCAGAGCAGGAGGACTCCTTTAGCTCCATTTCCTCACGGAACAGGAGCACAACTTGAAGGTATCGAGTTCCAACCCACAGGGAGAGTTTATGAGACGGACATAAGAGCCTGAAATGCGACTCCAAGATGTGTTTTTGAGAATATTGCCACTGAAAGCCTCTCAACTGAAAATGCTTCATATAAAAACCGTCATCAGAGCAGCTAAAAGAGAATGCTGGTGTCTGAGTATGAACTGAGGAATCAGCAAATTCATCTGAAATTCAGATGCCAGCACTACGACACATATGGAAACAAGCCTTATCCTTTCTAATATATATGATCATGGGGATCAGGTTCCTTGCAGGACCCAGGCCTCAGACAGACAGGGGATTTAGGCAATGGATGACCTTGAAAATGCCGCAGCATAAATCACCATGCAAACCCAGGAGGGTGGCTCTGTTTTCCCCATATGAATATTTAAAGAACACTCATTTTTTCTAAGTGATAGATGACAAGCAGGTGGCCTGAAAACTGGAAGTATTCTTGCCATTTGTTCTGGGAGATTTCTTCACAGGTTTTGCATTTACTTCTTTATCTACTTATTTATTTATTGGTGGTTTGCCATCTTATTCTCTAAGGCCAGGAGTTGGTTTTGGAAACTTTCCTGGAGAACGGCGTTCCTGTTCTGGGACTGCTTTCTAAGCCTGGTTTTGATTTTAAGCAAGCAAGATCTGATTTCCCTGCTTTGCTCCAAGCTACCTTGCAAACCACTCTTTGGACCAGATCCTCAGTGCTTGCTCCATGGTTGGGACTGTGCTGATTTCATTAGCATGTGAGTACAGCCAGATCTGATCAGCCCAAAGGACGCAATACCTTTTCTTTGACATTATGCAGTAACAGGTGCCCAGAGAAGAATAGGCAAGTGCCAGGCAAGTGCACAGTGATGCTTTCCTGGAGTGCTCTCCCACTCTCCAGTAAGCAAGTGGTTTTGTGTTCAAAAGCTCCTTATTTATCCAGTTAGTTTTTGAAATCATGCCAGCTTTCTTACCTTTCCTGGTCTCCTGTGGCAAGGAGTTCCTTTGGTTAATTTTTGGGAGTTTACATTTGCCTCCTTGATTGTTTGTGTTCTTCAAATGTTTCCTGCTTTTACAGATATTTATAAAATCCTCCCTTGGCTACCTTGTTTCCCAGCTGAAGAGTTCCAGTCTGCTTAATTCTCTTACAAAAGCTCTTCCTTGCTTCTGACCACCCCTGTCAAAGATGTATGAGACACAGGTATGAAATCCATCAATAAGTCCCACCACATAGTGGGTCTGGGGAGTGGGGCAAGGCTCTTCATACCTCTACTACAGCAGAGCCTGTATACATACACAACACATCTCTAAGCAGCACGAACATGTCTATAGAGGGCATCTTCTAACTCAGTAGTTTTACAACATAAATAGGAACAGGAGGGAATAAAGCAAGTCACAAATCATAAGGCACAGGGCAAGATATTTTCCTCAGATAACCTGGTGACTTCAAAGTCCAATTGCAGGGTGAGTTAAGGAAAAAAATGCCTAAGATATATTATCCGAGCATTAATGGAGACATCCGCCAAGGCCATTTTCTGGACCTAAGCATAGATTTAGGAGTGGGCAGATGAACAGCACTGTGAAAGCACTCTCCACTGGAAAAAGTGGTGCTGAGACACGGCCTAGAGAGAGACTGGCAGCGAGAAAGCAGTTCATGAGCCTCAGTCTGCCCTGGCTGATTTCCTCCCCCTCTTCATTAGCATGAATAATAATGAAGTAACACGAAGAGGGGGCGTTGCTGGCAAGACTAGTGACAGAGCTACTGAGTCCCTAAGGAAAGCGTATGCAATTATCTGAATGAATTAAGACTGAAGCCAGAGATAACCAGTATGAATAAATGAGCAGAGATGAGATCAGGCTGATGTCATTCACCTCGGGCAAATTTTAGATATCTCTCCAGGCAGAAGTTTCGCTAACCAGCACAATGGAAATAGGAAATTAAAAACAAGCCTCCAAACCATGAATTTCACCATTGAGTGCTAACACAACTCTCTCCCCAAAGCCAAGGAAGAGGTCAAGTGGGGGAGAAAATATCAGGTTCCCATTTATCTCAGAATTATCTCCTAGTGTCCAGCAGTGCTTTGACATGGTTGTGTGGCTTCCAATGGGTAATTCCCTTCAGCCTCCCCTTCCAGCTTTCCTCCACCATGCTGGGCTCATGGAGGTAAGATACAAACCCCCACACAGTGGTCAAATCTAACAGTCCTGACATTTGCCAAAGCTCCAGCAATTGTGCTAGCAATTTTTTGGAAGTGTTAAGCACTACTTGACAGCAACACGAATCAGGAAACTCAACAAGCTTTTAAGCAAAGCCAGAAAAGAAAATTGAGCTACTGCTGTCTTTTTTTTTTCTTTTTTCAGTGGAAGCATATGAATTGAGAGCAGAGCTGCTGACTGGTCTCACGGTGACTGACATGCAACCTCTTGGTGAAGCCATTAGCCATGGATGCAAAAGGGAGCATTCTTGTGCATTGTTTCCTTCATTTATCTCACCAGCTGTATTTATGGATTTGCAGAATGCTTTCTACAGTTTGCAAATGACTGCCTCATACAGCTCTCTCCATCTTTAAGATTTTTATGATGTGGAGACAATCCAGCGTCTAGACCAATAATGACAGCTCACATCTCAGCCAAGCCTTTTCTTAATTGTCCATGGGGCTGCCAAGGAAATCTAAACATTCATACAAACAGCATCATTACTAAAAAGACTTTGACCAGCTGGCATCTTTCCCTGCCAGTCCTGGGGCAGCTTCATACTGTATATTTCCTAGAGCTCAATCCAGTCTGGTCTTAAAATAGCTCAAATGATGGTGGTTCCCTGAAAAAAGAGAGTATCTGCAGAAAATGTAATGCCTTCTGACTCTGTCCATTGGGGTAAAGCTTTGTTACTCCTTTACTCACATGTTGACCTCTCAGCTTTTTTGAAACCGTGTGGCAGGGCCAGAGTTTTGGAGTTCCTTCTCCCACACTGATGGAGCCACATCTCTCATGTTGAAGCTCCAGAGCCATGGGATGTTCCAGTGTCAGCTGCAAAGTGTCCCTGATCCCATTTAGGATCTACAGGAGCTACCATAGTGCAAAAATATTATTGTCTCAAAAAACTGTAGTTTGTATGGGAGAAAGTTTGGCTGTCCCACAAAGACATATACTTATGCAATCCCTTTCTTAAAATGTATTCTGTTCTTCTGGACCCTCAGCATCTCCCGAAGAAGATTATGTCCTTTGTTTGCAGCACAGATTTCTGTCACTTCTTTTCCCAGCCAGCTGTCCTGCAAATTGGTGATTTTCTCAATCTTCCACAGTTTCTCCAGCTCACTTTCTCTCTGTTCTCCCACTTTGGCTGTGTACCATTGCCAAAAGCAGGTCCAAGGCCAAGTGTTGTGATACAGGTGTGACTGTATCATCAGCCCTGACAAATCCTTCCCTAAATTTCTTCAAGACTGAGATCCTTGCAAAGATTGTCATGAAATCCTAAGACCACATGGTCCTATGCTTTTGTGTTCGTCTCTCTATATCCACCTATTTTTGTATTGCAGGAGATTGTAAATTGGCTGGTATGGGGTTTTACTCTTAATTTTGTGATTTAAATAACATCAGGCAAAACGAGATAGGAGTAAGGAAGGGAAGTAGTCTGGTTCCTCAGTGTTCCCTCCATGGCAATGAATATTAATAAGATGAAGAAACAAACTGCCCATCTCTTGCGCTTACAGGAAGAACCCCACCTCATCAGCCCAGACCTTGTGTACCCCATTCCAGCAGGGCCTAAGCTTCATTTGAAGTACAACTCAAGCTATACTTTGTGGCATTAAATGGGAGTTAAGTACTGAGCAGATGTTATGCAAAGTCTGTGCAGAGAGGGAAATTTCACCACAGCAGCATTATCAGGGATCGCTGACTCAACTGCTGCAGCACCTCATTTTCAATTGCACAAAAGCTGAAGGATCCAGACTTCGATGCTGGGGGGCCAGGGGCTTCAGGGTTTTGGTTGGGGCCTATGTCCCCTTGCAAATTACCCTTTGAAGACGCAAGCAAAGCTGTGGGCTTTATATAATATATAATATGAGACATTTTACTGCAGATGGGTTGGGGTTTTAAAATAACATGATACCATGCAATGAGCAGTTGGGAAACAGAGTTAGAGACAGTGTCACTCCAAGCCTTGCCCACTGGAAGACAGCAGCAGAGCCAAGAATTAAACCCAAGGCTCCCAAGACCCAGACTAGCAACTGAGCCACAGGATCATTCCTCTACCCCTCCTACAATCACAGCAATCGCCCCATCTGAGAGCCTGCAAGTTCCCTGCTGTACCAGGACCCCTCAGGCAGAGTAGCCTTCCAAAATATCCCTGCCAGAAAGACTGAAACAATGCTGGGGCTTGTCCCTGTGGAACAGAAAGTGCTCTGTCTGCCACCCAAGACATAATCTTTCTACACCTCATTGCCAGGCTTGCTGGCAGAGCCCAAGGAAGGTGCAGTTGCTTCCACCTTCTAAGTATTCAGCTTCCTTTCTCAGATACTAGAAACACAGGGAGTTCAGTTTTCTTCATCCTCTACAAAGATTCTTCCCACACCACTAAAAAAATGCAACCATCCCATTTCATCTGTGCAGTAAGAGAAGGAACATACCAGCCCTGCATGCCATCAGGTTGTCAATGTCAAGGAGTATGGGAGGTGAAATTGGAAGTTGAAATGCATGATACCCTGGATAAGAAAGCATCAAGCTGGGCAAGTCCATCAAAAAGAGCTTTCACCAGTGTTCATGGTCACCATGTGTTCTCTTTGGTTTCTGATAACCCCATGGAAGCACTCAGGTGCTGAGTTCATGCAATGACAAGTGCTCACTTTGCCGCTGAACTCAAATGGAGGTGGGTTTCAAATGTTCACCGGTGAGCAATTTCCACTGTGTCCCAAGTCATTCAGAAACCTTACAGAAAGCAAAAAAAAAAAAAAATAAATAAATTTTATATATATATATATATATATATATATATATACACAACCATGTCTAAATGAATGTTGCACAGGAAGACTATTTCCAGATATTTCTGATCTCCTGACCTTGAGTTTGCAAGCAGAGCACTCTATTCACTTCATTTTTATTTGGTGTAATATCAGCAGAATTCCTTCACGTCTCTTTCTCAAAGGATTGTGTCAGCTCTTCTAACCACATCATTGCACTAGGAATGTGTATTCAGCTGCACATTCACCATAAACCCTGTCTTTTGCATAGTCACCATCTTTGGGAGAACAGCTTTTCCTTTCTTTCCAATTTGCCTTTCCTTTCTGTTCCTAGATAGTATGTGCATAGATACATGCATGTGGCCCCGTTAAAACCCACTTCCATATGCAACCAACTGTTCAGCTGGTTATTAGCAGCCAAGGGATGGACACATCACTGCAAACTTGTGGTAATGACAACATTGCCCTGGCACACAAATGATAGGGTTTCTCATGTCCTCTGCTTCATTGTTCCTTAGAAGTCTAGGTCTTCCAGACTGGAACACAGTGCTCTGAGTAACTAGGGGCATTGGCACTATAGAAACAAAATGGATGGGTGGATAGATGGTTGGAGACTCACTAGGCCAACAAAAATAGCTAAGCAATACCACAGCTTAAGCCAAGAATGGATATCTTCTAAATTCTTAAGATACTCCTGTATTCCCTACCAGGCGTTCAGGCACCAGGCAGATGCAGTTTAATGTTGCAACTTTCCTAATAAACCCTACCAGACCTAGCATGGGTCTACATTGTTCCCAAAACAAACACTGCCAGGATGGTAGGTCCTCCTGTGAACAGAATATTGGGGCCTGCATCCAACTTTTGGGTTGTCTGTTAGTCAACCTTAATCAATCTAAACAGAGAAAGTGAACATGAGATGCAGCCTTCTCTCTCATTTGACAATGCTTCTGTTTGTAATGACGTAAGGAAAACAGCACACATTAAGCAGACCATGAACTGCTCTAGGCATTGATTCCACACAAAATTTCTCACATTTGGAGCATGACATCAATTTGGATCAGTGGTCACATGAATTCCCAGGCCTGCATCGCTCCTCTCTTTTTTGCTTCTTGGGTTGTTGCTTACAGACAAACTCACATTGACCCCATTCCCCAAAGACTACCAAGGAAGCAAGAACAAGGACAAGGTTGTTTTTGCCCCAAGGCTAGAGGCAGCTCCAGAAGGGTGATATAGAATTGACAAGTCCATCTTCAAGGGGGAGGAAAGAAGAAAGATCACAATTGCTTTGGGACAAACCTGGCATAGCTGTTCTTTGTTTGACACCCAGTGCCCAGCCTACCTGGCCTAGGCAGGACCTTCCTGCAGGAACGTTTCATTGTCTGTCTGCATACACAATGGGCTGCAGTTATAGGTCATAGGACATCACCTGTTTATAGGGACACAAAACTGAGGTTTAGCAGGTCCATTCCTCAGTGGGCCACAGACCATTTTGAGGAAAGTAAATAAAACCCATTTCTACCTGTAAATGGTAGAATATTTCTTTTTAGACCTTCTTTGCCTATTAAATTTATAATCCATTTATGGTCATAGTCCAAAAAGCACCCCATACCATGCATACCCAATTTCACACAGAGACATTTAGGTTGGAAAAGAGCCTCAAAATCATTGAGTCCAACCATCAACCCAGCACTGCCAAGTCCACCATATAATCGTGTCCCTAAAAGCCACAGCTACAGGTCTTTTAAATACCTCCAGGAACGTGACTCAACCACTTCCCTGGGCAGCCTGTTCCAGTGTTTGACAATCATTTTGGTGAAGAAATTTTTCCTAATATCCAATCTATACCTCTCCTGGTGCAACTTGAGGCCATTTCCTCTTGTCAAATTGCTTGTTACTAGGGCTAAACACCACCAGCTCCCTCAGCCGCTCCTCATAGGACACCAGATGCAGCATCCCCGCCACTTCTGACTTGCCCAGTCAGAGCAAAAAGGTAGCTTTTTACTCAGGGTTTGGCAGGAAGTTTTTTGTTTATTCTATGTGTGAAAGAAAATATGAACTCAAAGCCCTGGACCTGCAGCAAAATGCTTGATTTGCTTTCATATCTTGTTCCATCTGGAAACAGCTAATTACAAACTAAACAAAAAGAACAATGTCAGTTCTACTCTGTGTACATGCTTGGAAAAATGTAACCCATAGGTCTCCAATACGTACAACTCCATCTAAAGTAGCAGTGATATAGGCTGTGAGTAGCTCTGAATGAACCAGAACTCTTAAAGAAATGCCATGGTAAGCAGGAAACTGGGACAGTCATTCCTAGAGCTAACAGCAGGAAATTAAATGTGACACCTTTCTGGCTATAAAATGCAAACTTAAAATACTGCGCACTCACTTTTGGAATAACTTCATTGGAACTGCAACAGATTTTCCATCCTTTGAAGCCTTCAGAGAAAGACTGAGCCCATAATCAGATGACCTACTCTTGATGCTTCATTTAGTCTTTGCACATGCTACTCACACAAAAAAAAAGGCGAGGAATTCTGGTTGTGTTCTCTCCAGGGCTATAAGATCATTGGATCTCTATGCAGTCAGTGAAGAGAGATAGCCATGGCATTAAGTCAGCTTCCTGGAATTGTTGGCCTGCATTTGGTTGTGGTCACTTTTCTCCATGATAGGTTTTGGCTTTACCTCAAACTGGTGAATTCAACAAACTAATCACCAGAGAAATTTTCACAGGGTTTGGTTTATTTGCCACATGTCAGAATTTACCTTCATAATTGTCTCTTCCAACCTTACTGTTCAGGGACCACCTCACAAAAAGCTTTTGGGAAGAACTGAGGAACATCATAGAGATTTTCACCTGAATAAATGACAGTCAGCTAATACTCTGTTAGGGGACTTCCTGCTGGGGTTACAGCCTGGGGGGGTTTGTCAGCTAGGACAGGGAAAAGGAGAAAATCAGAAGAGTGACTTCCCCCTTCTGCAGGATGAATGTATCCAACAGCTCCCTAATCTGTCCCCATCCCTCTACTCCATGCGTGAACACCATAACAGGAGTAATCCAATCACCATTTCTGTTCAGCAAAGAAAGGGTTAAGTAGGGCCAAGAGCACCTTGTAAACAGATTGAAAGCATAACCTTTGCTTATAAATCATGAGTTCAGCCCCAGAACATGCCTTTAATCCTGTAATTACATTCAGACTTGCTGTTTCAGTTAAGGAAATACTAGCTCCTCTCCAAATGGCACTAGGGCTGACCTTAAATGATATGTTAGCTCCCCAAAAAGGCCGCAGAGCTCCACTGCTTCCAGCATCTCATTCCTGGGCAGCGGGACAGGGAGGAGGACACGCCCAGCTGTGTCACCCTGAGTTCTCTGAAGCTCGCCCCTGGGGCCATGCCTCCAGCCAGCAGTTCCCCGAGAGAGGAAAACTGCCCACAGGGTCGGGTTGGCTTTGCTGTTGTGGCTGATAGGAGCCCAGATCCTCAGCGTCTTGGGAACACTCAGGACCTTAGCCACTGGCAGTAGAGCAATGGGACAGGGATTACTGGTGGAGTATGGCATGTCCTCTTTTGCAGCTCTGCTCCCTCTGTGGGCACAGCCTGTCCCCGCAATCCCTGGGGAATGAGCAGTGGTCAAGAGCAGCGTGAGGGCAACCAAACAGCTCCCTCTCTAGTCCCAGCTCTGCACTAGCCTCTCCCTGCGAGCAGACTGATATCTCTCTCTGGTCACTGCATGGCTGCAACAGGCAACACTGCTCACCAGACCATCCTCAGGATGGTCCCCAGTTAGAGTTCTGTCTACACCACTCAACTCTTACTCACAGACAGTCCGGGAACTTGAAAAGAGTTTTCTACCACAATAGCAATGTGATGGTCACCTGCTCTTGGGCAGCTGTATAACAGTAACTGTGTAGACGAGGTTTTAATTTATTTCTGGGGCATCTATATTGTCTTCTTTTGGTGAACCTAGGGATTATTTTCACCTCCATTCACTCCTCTCCATATCTGTTTCTTGCAGAATATGTGCACCAACAGCTTCTTACATGTGCTTGGAAAAGTTTTTCAGACCTGATCAAAAACCTTCCATAGATACGTTTTTCTCCACTAATTTCAGAGTTTCTGTGGGTGGATAATCAAGAAAAAAAATTATAAAAAAGGGGAACCAGAGTGGCAGTATGTCACCTAGCCCCCAGATGGTCTGCCCTGGGATAATTACTTGAGCTAAAACTTGCTGAAATAGAGCTTTCAGTTTTCATTGGGGAGCCAAGCAAAGTTCTAGACCCATTAGTCTTCCTTGAGATGTAACAATGTACTGTTTATGAGGCATCGCAATTGACAAATGAAGCACAGAGCCATTATCTCTAAAGAGTGGCTGGCAAGATCCTACAATGACCAGATGTTCTGCCAGCACCTCCTGAATTTCTGGAGTTCTTAACATTGTAAACAGGGTTATCACATTGCAATGAACTCAAAGATCTCTCTGGATTGGATCCATTTTCCATCCCCTCCATGGGAGTGATCCAGGAGCTGGATGATTCATTAGCGGCAACTGGCCAGAGCATGCAGCAACAGCACATCTCCTTGGTTTTTATGGGAGTAGTTGTATTAGTAATAGAGTATTGTCCTCTCTGCAGAAACACTGGTGAATTTCACCTCACATCTGCCTCACTGCTGTCCTTACTGGAAGATCTTGCCTTCCCCTTATATTTGCTTTGCCAAGCACCTAAAGGGCAGGGAATGCCAAAGACAAAGCTGGACCAGCAGGTCACAGTCTGTTAGTGACACATGAAACAACAGAGTCTCAGATGTTACTTTGCAAAACATGCACCCACAGTTCCTCTTTAAATTGTGTATCCTTCACAGTGGGCAAGCAATTCAAATATTCACATCCCCTCTACCAAAAACCTACAACATCTGCAGGAGTGATGTGGTGGCGTGACTATCTGTCTGAGATAGATGAGCCCTGATGCAGAGACTACCACTGTTTTATCCAGGGTATGTAGGTAACTATGTGTTTCATTGTTTATACCTGCTGGGATACCACAACAGCCTGTCGGCCTAGAAGGAAAAGCAAGATCTTGGGCTATTCTGCTTTGCAAATATAATGAAAGCCGTAAGGGCAGAGGGTAATACAAACAGTTTGACACTGGTTGGTGCAGTTCTGTAGAACTGGCTGTTGAAGTCACACTTGGTTTTCAAATTTGCTGTTGAAAACACTTCTTGCAATTGAGCCAGTTCATATCAAATTCATGAGTCCTAACCTCTAACTCAGGGACTAGGAATTCACTCCCTTCCTCTTAGAAAGCTTGAGCATAGTAGTTCTGCAAGGATCCTGAATTTCTAAATGCATGATAATCTTTAACCTTTGCTCGGAGTCAAGTAATTTCTTGTTTGAAAAGCCTCCTTCAGTTTTTAAAGCCTATCTCCCCAAATACACTCTTATTTCCTCTCTTCTCCATTGAGAAATGTTAGCATCCAGACTAGACCTGTGCCATTCCAGCAACACATGGCTGATAGCCTTTGAGGCTTGGCTCCCTCTCTGGGGAAGACTGCTAGAGCTGATCTGTCCCCCATTGCTGAGGAGCAGAGATTGAAGCTAAACAGCCTTTTTCAGAGTTACATGCCAATTTTTTTCAGGCCAAAAATACTGAATCTTGCCTGAAGCACTGGAGAAATCTTCCGTCTTATGCATGGGATACATGCTACCGAGTTTTACTATTTCTCTGTAATTCCTTCTAAGCCCATGTATTCCAGGTGACAGCAAGGCAGATCCATTCAATTTAGTACAGAGAAAGGAAGAAGAAAATACCTCTTCTTTATTTGAGGGTCCCCATCCTGCTGCTCCCACAGAATATATTTGTACAATTTAAACTGACCTCCATTCGCACCCTGTCCTTCTGAGATAATACCGCAGCACCATATCAATTTAGATTGTCAAACTTTGGTTGCAGTGGTATGGCAGGACCATTGTAGAACTGATTTATGTGACCAAATGGATGTGGTGTGGTTGAATTTGGCTTCAGAAATCATAGCTTTTCCACAAGACCTCCTCCTCTTCCCTTTAGGTCTGCTGTGAGATTTTAGCAGCACAGATAGCTCCAGGATGAGAGGAAGTGGACCTCACATTATGGGGTTTTTTCTGCTATGCAATTTGGGGAAGGTGGAACCAAGGAAAAGGAGATCTCAGACTCCACTCACTGACTCGCATAGGAGTGGAAAATTGGCTGCAGAGCAAGAACCATCAGATAATTCTCAATGGAATTCTTTCTAAGCGGGAAGGAAGTTACTTATGGAATACCACAAGGATTAGCACTGGGCCTGCACAGCTTTTAATTATTTATATTGTATAAATTAGAGCCAGGGAGCACTTGGAGCGGAAAAAAATTCCTTACCTGGCAAGCCAACTCTTCTTCCTCCAAACCAAGCTTTTGCTCTCTTTCATGCCTGCTCTCTCCCTTCTTTCTCCTTTTCTGACCTCTACTGTCCATTATTATCTACCTTCTTTTCTCTCCTATTTACCTTCTTTTGCTTCAAGATTGTATGACATGATGCTATGCTCTGATACAGTCTGTATATATTGCAACTCCACCAGCTTGTGAACTCAAAGGGAGGCACAGTCAAGGCTGTGCTGGCATTTTGACTTTTAACCTGTTCATTGCCAGTCATTAGTGATATGCAATTCATCAGATCTCTGCTTCAGTAGGTCACTGTGCCCTCCTATAACAGGTGAGACTTTCTGCCCTCAAAAGCCAAGGAGCCATGAGTCATGTCTAGGCAGGAACTTCACATTGCAGCTGATCTCTCTGTCCCAAGTACTGCTCTAGTTATGTCCTCATGATATCTGAGCATGACACAGTCCAGACAAGAGTTGTACAGACTGGTGGGCTTGACAGCCTGAAGGGCAGTGCCCGCCCAACCCAGTGGGTATTGAAGGAAGTGGATCTGGAGGTCTGGGCTATATTTGATGCCCAACCTACCAATGACCAAAATTTTGGATGAGTGAGGTGTTCAGGCTAAGTGGGACAAGACCCCGGAAGCAGCTCGTTTTCAGACTTGCTATGCCAAAAATCTCTGGTGCAGTGACACCTAAGAGGTGACAGAAGACAAGCTCACTTCATGCCATCATCACTCCCATGCTGTTGATTCCAAGCTGTGCAGAATGATATCACCACTTTCAAGGGGTATTTTTATTTCCAGTCCCAATGGAAAAGGGAGCTGGGACCTGTTCATTAGTTCAAAGAAGTGACAGGAAACTGGTAGCCCCTTAGCTTTGCAGAGCTGGGACCTGAGGTTTCTGTAAAGCTGTCACACATCAGTGGGTCAGCTGGCTGCAGAGGCTGAAGGCTGAACGTGAGCCATCTGCAGAGCCTGACTTCTAGCACTCTCTTCTTTCTCAACTGAGGTAGTACCACTATTCAGTGATCAAACCAACACAATCTGCAGCTTCACAGTGTGAACATGCAACCGGGAGGAAAAGTCAGGAGCCATGAATTTTGCAGTGCAAAGGAATCATTTGAACACTCATTTGACTCATCTTGCATTTTCCCTGAAAAGTCTTTTTTTTTTGAAGACCTGAACTAAAACACATGAGGAAGATACACAGCCTTGATTTAGGGGCAGATGAACTGCTTTCTTCAGATAAGACTAAAAAAATAAATGTTCGGCCTGGGAGTAACTCCATCAGCTCCTACACAGTCACACCAAGTCTGAATCTGATTCACAGTACAGAAGAAAACAAATTAAATCCAAAAGGTCAAACAGCCAAAGAAAGTGAGAAGAGTGGAATGGGAAACCCAGTCAGTGTTTTCCCTCACGTCCTAAACTCTCATAGGCCTCAACCCTGAACCCACAACGTAAGTACAGACATTTTTCATTACAACAGAGGTATTTCAAAGCATTGGGAACTTTGGCAATTGAGCTTAATTCTACATATACAGCCCCCACCAGGAGCCAAAGGGGATCAGTTTCATAGCTAAGGTGGCTAACTAGGATCAGATGAGGACTGAGGTTTGGGGTTGCTTGTCCTTATATTCTACAGCCACTCATCCAGCAGCAAGGCAGGTAGAAAGTGATGGGGTGGAAATGGATGTTCGTCTCAGACTGACCTTTCCTGAGAAAAGCAAATTTGTTGAGGCAAAACCTTTTCTGGCCCCGGTACATTCTCATCCAATGAAATACTGGCACTTTCACTCACAGGAATGAAGCTTTCCATCCCAAACCAATGTTCTGATATCCTTTCTCTGACAGCAGCCAAAACTTAATGCCTTGGAGGAAAGCAATAAACTGCCACAATGCACCTGGCCAATTTTATGTGGCTAAAAGGAGCAGAGGAATGGGCTAATTCCTTCCTGGCTCCCAGGACAATCCCTCTGCTGATGCCCAAGATCTCATTACTTTCCTATTCCCTTGCACGACTGCAAATGTTCAAATGTTTCTGACCCAGTGTTTATCCTGCCACACTGTTGAACTTGCAGTGAGACTGTTGGGTTGAATTAAATGAATGACCACCTTTCCTCCAAGCATCAGAGCGTCTCAGCAGGCACAGATTCTGACCCAGCTGTGCCTTCCTCCATCTAGAGACCTATGTCCGGTGCAAAATTAATGTTGGCACTCTCCAGACCCATTGCAAAGTTTCTATCACTATACTTGTGATCTTGCAGTCATCTAGTCCTGAATAGGAACCCAGCAAAGGCAGAGGAAGCATGTGATCAAATGAGGTCCAGGAAGACTCAGCACATCCAAGGAGATATGAGAGCCAGATAGCCTGTGGCTATCTAACGTACAATGTTCTGCAAGGGCTTAAGGAATGGCTTTCACTTGCCTGGAAGGGGTCCAGAAGTTCCTCCATGTGTTGCCCATTTCCATCTAAAAACATGTAATGAGCTAAGGACACAGGCAAAGGCCATCTGGTTTGAATGCCAGAGATGCCTACCAGCACATCAACAGCAATTGCCACCATCAACACCAAAAAGGGAGGCTGCCAATATGGCCTACTGTGAGAGTAGGCAAGGGGAAACTAAGGCAAGGCATTGTTTTAAATAGCAATGTCTCTGATGAGACAGAAGTACAGCCAGACCAAGAACACAACCCAGCTCTTGAGCCTCCTCAGTCTAGTTCTGGAGCCAAAATATTTTATGTTTTCCTGTTTATACATGTATAGTCAAAACCTGTCTCAACAACCTGCCAAGCTCATCAGTACAAACTCCAATCCTCCCCATGTACTGGATATTTGTTAGCTGCATCTCCCAAGTACACTCCATCCCAGCGGTCACATAACATTAGCATTAGCTGATCCACAATCATAGACAGACTCGAGGTTATGGACACAGATGTTCTGCAGTACATTTGCAGGCTCCCTCAGATGACATGACAAAGAGACACATCTGCACTTCACCATGTTGCAAGCCACCAAGTTTCTGAGAATTTCTGGTGTCTGCCCTCCATTCTGCATGCAATGCAAGCCCATCTCCATCTGTTATGACTAGCTGCACCAGCCAAATCCCTTGTGTAATCGCTGAGGTGGGAAACAGAGCATCCCATGTGTCCATATAGACACACAGAATAAAAAAAAAAAATCTCCATAGCTTTGCTTTGCTTGGACACAAACTACATCACCTCCAAGCCCACAGAAGGGTTCTATAGTCATCTCAGAGGGTGACGCTCACTTTGTGCCATGCAGTCACAGACCATAGCCAGTACTTACCTGTTTTCATTTGCCACCTTCTGTTACCATGACTTCCTCAGAAACATGACTGGTGTGATGCAGGTTTGCTCTGCCATGTGTAATTTTTAACCCAATTGGTTTCTTTCAACCAGCTTCCATAATAGGAGCTCAGAGTAATAGGTAGACACTGACATTTGGGAGTGTTCATCTCAAATTGAATCCTACTCTTACAAGGGAAATGTGATTAGCCATCAGTGCATCTACAAGAGACACCCCACGCTCTTTGAAGTACCTTAGCCATGTGACAAATTTCAGCAAGAAGGTTCTGAGAAAGCAAAATGAGCCAGATGTGAGACAGAGCTCTGCAGGCACTCTGGTACCCATCATCCCGCCCTGTTCCCTTCTGATATGGAGCAGAGTGACCTATTAGAAGGCAGCAGGATGAAAGAGAGCACATGATGCAGCAGTAGCACCAGGGCATACCCAAACAGCATAAAAAAAATCCCTGTATGGGAAGACACTCAACCTGCCCTCAAGAGGCTCAGCCCAAGGGTTATGTAGAGGAAGGGCAGAAAGGGTCCTTCCAGTGAAGTCAAGCTGCAGTGGGAAAGCTTTGGCTAGGAGAGGAAAAACTTTTCTGTAGATGTTTAATTATGCGCATGATGCATCCTTTCTGAGGAAGGTCGAAGTGGGCAAAGTGTTTCCATTAAAACAATAGCAGAAAGGGAAAGTTTCCATGACCCTGTTCTCAGGATAAACAGAGGGATGGGTGGCAAGGCTCACAGTCTATTGTTTGCCAACAACTTTACTTTGTATTTCTGAAACCAACCAATCAAGAACCCAGATGGCTGCCAGGCTGCCTGCAAACCCCACCTTCCCATCCCTCTTATTTTACAAAGTGCCTTTTATTTCTAACATGATTCCCTAAATGAACAGGCTTATGCAATCTCACTGCCTGCATGTCACACATTCTCCATCTGTCCCCTCTGCTTAGCAGCTCTAAAACCCTTTCCACTGAGTTTGCCCAAAGGAAAGAGATCCCAAAGATAAAACTACTGCCAGACTTGTGAAAAGAAGGATTCAGAGAGAGGATGCAGCCTACCTTAAGAATCCTGCAACACAGCAGAGTGAGACATGAGCTCAGCCATATCAATCCACATACAGGCGCACCATCACTTACTATACTACATTTAGGCCCAAAGGCCAGGCTGCCCAAAGGTCACAGCTTTGATCAACGTGTAGCAAGGGCTAACATGCAGCAAGCCAAAACCAAGCCATGCTCCCTGTAGCATCTGAGGTGCTGCACCCCTCAGAGCTCACATGTTGATGGGCTTGGAGATGCCTCTGGGCCACCCATGGGAATACAAGAAGGCTTTGCTGTAGTTAAAACAGCCCACAGAACCTCACTAGGAGCCACAGGCAGAATGTAAACTCGGTGCCAAAGCATTCACAGCCTGTGAAACTTCATCTTGAGCATCCCAACTGCCCTGCTAGGGCTGTCTCTTCCCACAAGGGGCAGGAAGGGCCAGCTATGCTTCCTTACAAAGACCCTGGCAGGAAGAGCCAGCTATGCTTCCTTACAAAGACCCTGGGTGGCCTCACTCTTTGAGAGGAGGTCATCTCCAGCAAAGCAGAATCAAAGGCATTACAAAGCTCATGATTTTATGGATGCTGTGCTCTGGGGTTTGTCTCTGGTACAAGTCACTGGTGAGGAGGAATAAGGACTATCCGCTGAGTTTCTGACCTGGCCCCAGGGAAACAGTTCATGGTAATGTCCCTCACAGATTGGTTTAATGTTCTTGTACCTCGGGGCTGTGTCTGGTGGTCTCAGTTTCTTTGATGGGAAGACAGTTCTCCTCTCTTGCCACAAGGAAGATACTATTGTGCAATGTTTCCATCACCACAGAAGGGAAAAACAAGAAGCTGCCCCATGGATCTATGGCATGGCTGGACTCAGAAACACTCGGCCAGAGGTCTTATACTGTTAGCAACAAATCCTTGCCAGCCCCTCCGTGCCTAATTTTTCCAGCAAAGCCCTCCGAACCCTATTGCTCCTCCAGCTGCAACGCTCAGGTCCCAGCAACGCTGGGATTGACGCCAGTAGATTTGTTACAGCCTCCCTCATTTTGCAAGACTGTTTCAGGCACTCTTCTTGCCTTGGGGCCTTACTGATGTGCCCAAACAGAATCACCAGTAGAGGCCAAGTTTCTCAAGCTGCCACCCCCTGTTGCAGCAGCAAGAAACCGAATGAACAAGCCTTGGCTTCAGGGAAGGGGCTGAGCCCAGCAGCTGTCTCACACCACCATGGGAGAGCAAAGCTGAGCAAACCAGCCTTTTTTTCAGCACCAACTAAGGAGTGGGTGCTGTGGGCATGAAGCATATCTCTGTGGTTCAGAGAAGCCAGCTTCCTGTGACAAGGGGTACTCCCAGTCAGATGGCTTCCCAATGTTTTCCCCATTTCTGTCTCTTTGCCAGCCAAAGTCCATCTCCCTAGTTGCTGCTTTGTCATGTGCTTTCTCATTCCCAGCTGTGCTGGGGCTCCTCTATCCACTATCAGGCAGCGGAGCTCACCACAAATTGCTGACTCCCTGTGTCTGCAGGAAACATGCCCCATCATTGGGGGGTGGGCAAGAATAGGAGAAGAGGTCTTTAGCTCTATGCCAAGTACACACACCCTCCAACTCTGATTGTTTTCCCTGCAAGGCTGCCACAGCTCCAAGGAAAGCTCCCTGAACCCACAGAGCAGCTACTGGCTCAGACAGCATGGCTTCAGGGCCCCAAGCCCAGTTGTGGCTCTATGCCTCAGCCCCTGTGATCACACACACTTTCCACTTCACACAGATGCTGCTCAGCTAACCAGACACCAGGCTGCAGGAGTCAGCAAACCTTCAAAGGGGAGGCCAGGAAGGAAGGAGAGGACACTGCTATTTGCTCTGGGGCAGGCAGCCCCTCTGGCCCGAGCATCCCTCTTAGCAAGGAGCAGTGCTGCATGCCAAGGTGCCTGCACAGGAGGCACCTCTCACCATCCTCCTGATGGTGTAATTCAAGAACAAACCTTTGTCTGCAGCTACTTTACCTCCCCACACTCGCTGCAGAGCAATTTCAGTCACTGACAGTATATCCTTTTCCTTCTCTTTCCCCAGGACAGCTCTGCAACCAAGCTGAAACCCATCAGCCCTTTCCTGGTACTGCGGGCACCTGTTGGCCTCTCTAGGGTGGAGAAGACCATTTTTTACTCCTGCTTCACTAAAGAGTTATGGGAAGATTCAGAGCCTGGAGCTTTGTTTCTCTCCTGTCTCCTCAAACAAATGGAACTGGAATTCAGGCTGAAGGCAGAGGCTTCAGCTGGGACCCTTGGAAAGACAAAATAACCATTAACCTTCTAGGACTGATATGAAGAAACACTGTCCAGCCTATTCTTCCAGAGGTTATCTTGAAAGATCTGGGGTGGCTATCCTACTTGCCAAACTAAAACTGAGAAACATCAGTGACTCCAGACTCCCTTCCTTCCTAGGAGGGACCAGGTAAAATATCTTGCCCATAAGTTTAGCTTGGCTAGGAGAGCTCTCAAGACCTCTACATTTTTAATGTGCTCATGGCCTCCTTAAAAATAGATAAAATGCAAGATCTGCTGTCTCCCCCAAAACCACTGAAACATTTTGTATACATGTACTGCTGCCAAGCCCAGGCCAGGGTAGTCAAGACTGGTGTTAACCAGGCCTTTACCGGTTGGATTCACACCCCAGCTCTTCCTATCAGCATTGTTTTATCTTTCATTCCTGTTCATGCTCCACCATGGCCATTGCTCAGAGCTGAATCAGCAAAGCCTGGGTTTCTCCAGGTAAGCACCTGATAATTTGGGCTCTATGCTGAGACTTGAGAAGTGAATACACAGCGTCCACCTGAACCACACTTCTTTGTGTGACCAAGGTCACATTTGAACTTAAACTCCCCAGTAAACAATACCTTACCACTTCTACTCTACTTCTTTTGGTTTATGCCCTACACAAGATGTGCTTCTTAGTGTGTCCCAGTTTCTATCCACAAGAATTCTTAAATACAGAAGAACTGCCAAGCAAACAGGATTGAGTTTGGTGCAAGGGGAAGACTTTTGCTGGAGTTGTCTGTGTGAACTACTTCAAATACAGGAAAGGCTGTGAATGCCCCCTATACCTCAGCATCATTTACCAGAATGCCTTCAGTGTCATTTACCAGCATGCCTTCCCCTTCACTCAATGAGTGGAAAGTGTCTGAGTTTGCAGCTGCTGGAAGGTGACTTGGGTAAACATGCAAAAAAACCTTTAAAAAAAAAAACCTAAACAAACAATGTTTTGAAATATGATGATGTCATTTAACCAGCACAGTCACAGTCTCAGTGTAGGCTCCACCAAAGGGTAACCGAGAACCCAGGAAGGAAAGCAGAGCTTGGTCTCATCTACAATTTCTGACATCAACAGGAAAAATTAAATCCCCAGATGGGCAATAGGTGAAAGTCCTGCATTGCTTTGTTCAGTGTTTGCTGATGTCTCTAAGAGGGGGACGGGCAGGAAAGAAGCCCAAAGATATTACGTGAGGATCACTTGGTAAAAAAAAAAATAAATCATTTTGAGTCCTGACAACAGATTTTTTACAATAGAGTGGGTTTTTTTCATTATTGGGCTAAACACCAGAAATGGAAACACAAGTCATGTTGGCCAAAAGGCTGTTGAAGGCTTAGCTGGCTGGAGGGCTGACACAGACCATAAAGGTGAACAGCAGGAACCCATGTGCCTCACACTGAGACATGAATCAAGGGAGGTCTGTTCACCTGAGCTTGTCATCAGGCCACATTTCCCAATTCTCTCTTCATGCATCCTCTCCGTGACTAGATGAATGAGCAACTGGGTGTGGAGTTACCATAACTCCCAGAAATGAGATGAACTACCTGTGCTATCCAGGACCTAGCCTGGTAAACAGGAGGCAAAGAAGCAAGAAACCAGGTTTTCTGCCCTCTTCTCACTTAGGCAGGTAACTATCCTTGATGTCCCTGCCTAAGAAGTGCAGATGATTTGCTGACATACTGTGCAGTTACATTCCCCTTCTGATGTGACAATACAGCAAGGGGGTTGTATATTTTCTCAGAGATTCCTCATGGCTTATCACCATCAAAATGTCTGCTGTGTGTCTAGGCTCTCAGACATCCTCTGCAGTATGACCACATGGTGCTGCCCAGGGAATTTAGATGCATCACTCCAAAGCAAATGCTTGCTTGGCTTCATAACGGTATTTTTGCAAGATCAATCACACTGCTCCCTGCCTTCCCCATCCAAGAGCAGCATTTACAACCAGAGCTTTTATTTTGCAAAGCAGAGCTGCACTCTGACCTCAGAGGGAAGGGAGAAGATGCCTTCTCTCTCCTGGAAGGAAGTCTGTTCTTGGTCTTAGTCTGGAATAGCATGGATGAGTTCAGCAGGGGCAGAATCCAGTGATGGGAGGAACAATCCCTTTGACACAGCCCATTTGAGGTTTGGGGTGAGGATCAGTGGTGGGAAGGAATTAAACACCATAAAAACGTAAAAGGAGTGCTAAAGACACACACTGCCATTTAAATAGGTCGGCATGATTAAAACCTGATGTGTTGTAAGATCTTATGGGCATCTCATTAAAAACCTATTACTTAAAAAACACAGCTTAGATGGGAATGTTGTTAAAGGGCAACTTAAAATAAAACTGACCATCTGGTCCTCATTAGGCAATTGTCTATAACCACCATGTTATTATAAAATCCACTGTGTGCTCCACATCTGCTTATCTCCTGCCTGCCCCTAAAAGGGCAACATTGGCTGAGACTCAAAGTCTGGAAGGAGTATGGTCTGGGGGAGACGTAGGGGTCCGGGTGATAGAGATCAGCTCTTCCCACATTACCAGTCTGTTCATGCACCTCATTATTTTATTTATCCCCATGCCTTCTATCCATCCTTGCATAGTATTTCTATTTCCAGTATTTCTATTTCCAGTACCCACCTTTTTTGTTTGTTTCCCAGTTTAAATCACCTGGCTTTCTACTTCATCCCTGCTTTCAGCTTTGGCCAGTTCCCACAGCATACCTAAAGCACACTCAGTTAGTGACCTGCATTGGACCAGGGACTCCAGGTTCTTTCACCCCAACCCCCAACAGTGTGCTCCCAAAACCAATGCCCTATGCTGCAGCCCCAGACCACCCACACTGCAGAAGTGTGGAATGGGTCAGTGTCAGAAGAAGAACGTGAAAGACAAGAACCCATCTCCAATAAACACTAGCCTGGTAAGTCCAACGTTTCCTGACGGTGTTGAACTCAGATGGGGTGTTTAGCTACCAAGCACAGACTCCACCACGGATTCCTTGTCCCAAGGCAGCTCTAGTGGAATAACATACCAGTGATTTGCATTTTGCTCCAAGGATTCACCCTGACACAGTGCTCTGTGTTTACCACCAAGGTACACCTCCTGCCCCTAGGCTCCAGAGCGGGGTCAGATGCTTTTTCAGGAACAAGGGGGTGGGTGTGTGTTTGTGTGTGCTTGTTTGTTTGTTTGTTTGTCATTGGGATGTTGTGGAGGCTGCTTGGTTTGTTTGTTTGTTTCCTAAATCTCCCAGGGGAAATTTCTGGCAGAAAGCACCTCCTGAGCAAGCTTGGGTCATGGTGTGCTTTGGCTGGGAACTGATGCGATCTGCGTATGAAGAAACAAGAGGTGAAGAGGAGATATGTCAGGCCAGCGGGCTAAGGATTTGGGCTTTGCTATGTAATGTGCTCATCAGGCAGGGACAAAAACGATCAGAAAATCAGAAACAAGCTTTACCCACAACACAACCTGAACCTCAGAAAAAGCCATTGGAAATATTTTCCTTTCAATTTTCTGCCACTATTGGGCCTCCTGTGTGTTTTATGTGACAGGGGCTACTCTGGTTCCTATTGAGATCAGTGGGAAGCAGCCTACTTCAGTCTGGAACTCTATCAACCCCCTGCTTTGAGAGAGATTGAGATGTTAATGCAGCCTAAAATGTCTCAGAGATGTTGGAGATGTTTTTTTCTTGGTTTCGCAATTAAAATTCCCTACAGGAGCACCTGTCAGCCAGTCTTACCTTTTCCACTTGTTGAAACACTTCTGCAGGGACTTTTCCCCCAAAGATATCCACAGAGCTCAAAAATACACCTGATGGAAAAATCTCCAGACAGAAGGAAGAGCCAGAGGGCTGCTTACTGCTGTCACAGTAGTAAAGAAACATGCTCTGTGCCTTCTGAGCTATCATAAAGCCATAGGAGCTGTGGGGAGCTGCAGTTTTCATGCCACCTCAGCTGACCATATC
This sequence comes from Lepidothrix coronata, assembly GCF_001604755.1. NCBI lineage: Eukaryota > Metazoa > Chordata > Aves > Passeriformes > Pipridae > Lepidothrix > Lepidothrix coronata. The sequence continues at coordinate 1,234,787 of NW_016690298.1, read as the reverse complement.
ATTGGCTTCAAAGTAGTTGGACATGTGGAAAATAGAGCTACCTTTCCTGTTCGCTGTTTCCCTTGGGATAAACAAATATTGCACAGATCACTACAAAGAAATCTTTCTAATGAGATGCTCGGTCCCATCTGCTCTGGGAGAAATCACACTCCTGCATTCAAAAATGCTGATGGAAGTAACAGATGATGTACTAATGATCCTTGGGGCTTTTAGACAGGTTTACTTAGGAAACCAGGCATGTGAGATCACACTGTCTTTTAGTCTGCCAATACATTTGTCTGAGTCCTTCCTAATAGCTTTTTAACTCACAGGTCAGTTTTAAGAAAATATAACAGAAGAGTATAAGTCTCCAGAATAGGAACTTTCTATGAGTTTCATGAGAACTATTGACCAAGTGGAGGGAAAAAAGAGAAGAGTATTGGTCTAATAAAAACACCTACTGCTGCATGATCTCAACCCCTTTACAAGGCTTCAGAGAATCCACAGAGATGCTCACCCTCAAGTTGCATTAGAAACATAGCTCCCTTAGTTTTCCTGTTCACACAATGATTTAGGACATTTTTAGGCTTTAGGTTCTCCATAAATGCATGCCCTTGTCCCCTTTATTATACAATGTGTCTGTTCAGGTCAGAACTGAGTTGGATCCAGCCTGCCCCAAAGATGTTGCACTGTAGCCTATATAAGGACATAGGCAGGTAAGGCTCATGGAGCTCCTGCTAGGGAAACAGCGAGGGAAAAATCCATATAATTCTTAAACCTCAAAATAATTATGCAGATTTTGGCACATTCACCTCATATCGTGTCTGAACGTTGTTTGCTTTTCATCCCACAAGCTCTAATGTAAAGGAATCTGCCTTAAAAAAAATTCACTTACATATTCAATGTAATCTTCTTGGGGAAAAAAAGCAACGCTTAAACAAAAAAAGCATCTAAATAAGGTTGAAGAAGGCTCTCAAAATGGGTGATACAGACCATCATTTGAAGAACCAACATGCCATCCTGCATCTTGCACACCAGTGCTCTGGGTGGTGAGGAAGGAAATATGGAAAGTGAGTGGAAGATGCAAACCCCAGTGCCCAAAGGATCAGCACTGTGTCAATTACTGTAGCTGATGTTAACACGGGTGCATCTCTCATGGTAGCCTCTGGAAGCACATGCCTGGGAAGTACAAGACCACTGATGCCAAGCAAAAGTCTTTCCTCGTTTTTCAAATGGCCTCAATGTTCTCTCTCCCTTTCTTAGCACCCCTCTTTTCACTGATCACATCACTGATTTGGAGGACAGGTTTCTGCAGTTTTCCCTCCAGAGGCTGATGCAAGAGGAGACCCACCAGGGTGAGCATGTGGCCATATACAGCAGAGGACCTGATCTCCTCGTCCCACCTGCTGCTTCTCATCACACACTCGATACTCTTCGTGTATTAATGTCTGGAATGCCACCTCTGCCACTTTATCCTGGGCTTCCTTGCCCAGCTATGTCAAGCACAAAAAGCCTTTTCCTTTCCCGATCTCCTTCTGACCTGGCACATATGTGTGGAAAGAGAGGGACGGATGGTGAGATACTTATTTTCTTTTTCCTTTTTTTTCTTTTGTATCATCTAAACATTTCAGTGGTGAAAGAAACTGTCAATGTGCTGTGGGTGATGAAGTGTAGTGTTGGGTTAGCTGTGAACAGACGGCAAGTTGTGGTCACCGTCCCTGGCCAGCTGGGAATTGCACATCTCCTATCATATTTATTGGTCCCCCATCTTCTGTCACCTCCTCCTTCCCATTTACCCGTCATCCAGCTGCTGTCTCTCATCTTTGAAATCTCTGGGACATGGAAATCCAATTAAGATGATTATAGCCATGTAGGAGCCTTCAGCTGCCTCCTAAAATACATATTTCTAAAAATATTTACATACTCATTTCCATTCAAAGGCATTGTCAAACTTGACTTCCTATGTTGATATACATAAGCAGAAAGTCAGAGATCTACCCAAGGCTCAGAAGCCCAAGGAAAATGGATTTAAGGAGCTGTAAAGTACAGATTCACACCACTGGCAATGACATACCCTGAGTTATTTTGGGCACATCCAGAGTGTCTGAAGATTAATGGATCAGCCTGCACATATTTTAGAAAGCCCTTTGAACCTATGTTAAAATATTCTAACAATGTTATACATCAAAATTAGTTAAGCAAATTCCTAGAGCAACTCAAGCAAAATACTCATTCAGCTTGTTATGAAAACTATAAATAAGGTAGAAAAGCATATTGTATATTATTGCCCTTTACACACAAACAATTAACAAAGTGGGGGACACTTTATGATCAACTCCATTTGAAAAATGGATTATACAAGAGCAGTATATTCTTGATGTCATCTTGTAAACATTTTTTGTCTGAATTTTTTTTTAAAGTCTAGCTTCCTTTAATAACAGTGGCATCCCATTTTTTTGCTGGAAATTTTCTATGTAAATTCCCTATGTTGCTCCTAACTTTGTTTCCGGAAAACCTCTTATATTTTCTTGCTTCTTTGCAGGTTATGTCCTCACTCCACAGGTAGTTCAGAACTTGTCTCCATTTTAACTTACTATCTCTATTCCATTTCTACAGAAAAAAAAAAAAGAAAAAAAAAGTCCTAGACTTGGGTTTGGAGGTGCTTTGAACCTGGGCAGGCTTAGCTGGCTGACATTCATCAGAGCTCTCCCACTTTAAAGCAAAGGATCTGACAAAATCACAAGGGTGCTGATAGTCCTCCTGTCCATGTTTTCACACAGTTGCTCCTGAAGGACAGTCAAAATTCTTCTGAAATGAACTCAAGAGATGGGGAAAAACCATAGCAGAGAAGCTGGTGGGAATTCACCTGCCAACAAGTTATGAAGAAGTAGGGGTGAATAAGAGCTGTATATTGGTGGTATATTTCACCACCAAAAGCTGGAAGACTTTTCCCCAATGCAGCCAACCTTCTGGCATACCCAAATCTCCTTATGGCCAAAAATGTAGACTGAACCTTTGAGGGCTAAGGTGCAAGACAGCTTCACAGGATGTCTGCAGTCAGGAGATGGTAATAGCTGTTGAAGGGGGTACTCCACTCCATAGTTGGGAAAAAGCTGAACAGAATGTGATGCTGGATTCAGGGCAATCCAGAGATATCTGGGTTAAAATACACAGAGGTATTTATATCTGGCTGTCTTCAAGATTTCACATCACCAGTATAGCCCAGGGACAGGTGATGCTAAACTTCCACTACTCCAAATGCTGCCTCTTGCAATACACACAAGAAACAAAGCAGATGACCTTTTAACAGCCAGTGGAGCACCTCAGCCTGGATGCATCTTAGCACTCGGGAGTCACATGAGCAGAGAGCCTGTTTTAGAAGAGTGAAGTGATGAAAAGATGTGCAGGTTCATTGTAATCTGAAGGAAAAGCACCTGGAGGAAGAGCCAAGCACTCTTCTTCTACACTAATGAAGTGTAGAAGTCCCTCAGCCTAGACCCAACTTCTGCAGTCTATCTGTGATGCATCAGGATGTCTCTGAGCCCATAGCAGAATTAGACCTTATTCGCACAAGCTCACTTCAGAGATTGCATGGGCACAAGGAAGACAGTCAGCATTTGGCCATACATGAAGCTTCCCTTGAAATTCAGTTATATAGAAGCAGCCAGAAATTATCTGTGTCTGTGCTGCTTTTGCTGCTCACTGTATCTCTGCAGGCTCCTCTCTCCATCCTGGAAGAGGTGGAGGAGAAAGGGGAGATGTTTGTTTCTCCCTGTCATGCTTGGAAGATGTATTGTGCCCATGCACAGCATTCCTCTCCCCCTCTGCCATCCCTTCCCCAGGGTTGCTCCTGGTGGCCACAATAAGAGGTTAGCCAGACTATTTCAATTAGTGGCAAACCGTGTGGCGTGACTCCAGGGCCTCCATATGTTCATAAGTATATGCAACCACACTTTCCTTGACGCATTCCTCATTCCAGGGAAAGGCCATATCTCCACAGCTTGCTGGCACAAGTCACACAGGCAACTGCAGAAGAGATGGGATAATAAATACACACTCACATATATACACACATATATACGTAGGAAAACTTGGCACCCTCCCACCCTCTCCCGTGTTGACTGCCACATGGTCCCCATCAATTTTTGTCAGAGCCAGCAAGCCAGCCAACCGCTCACAGATGCTGACGAGGCAATTTCAACAGCTGAAGGGACTTCTCTGCTTTCCTCCTCCAACCCGTAGGATTCTGGTTGGGGTTTTTTGTTTGTTTGTTTGTTTTAAAGGCAACTGGTCCTGGAAGACGTTTCCCAGACATGGTATTACCATCTTCCGGGGTGCTCCTTGGCTAGGGTGCCACTCTCTGCATCTGAGGATCAGCAGATTCCACTTCATTCTGTGTGCAGATGGGGTCTAAAGCAAAAAGGTCATCATAACGTGCTACCTCCACTATCTCAAGCATCGCCAGAGGAGACTGAAGATCTCCCAGTCTACTTGCTGCCATTCATCCCATATTGGCTGCAGGAGCGCAGATTCCATCTACTCCTCCTCCCTGAACAAAGCTGCTACCTTCCAGGGAGTCTCAAGGATACATCTGAGTGTCCAAGAGGTCCTCCTGTGAGGGGCTTCTCCTTCCATGTTATGTTTTCAGGGCTTTCTGCAGATGACCAGGAGTTTGTGTCTGGAGCCAAAGTCAGACCTGAATTAATGGAGATCTCCAAAAAGATATTTGACACATTTCAACAAGTTTGCTAACACTTAATGAGACAACACACACTAGCAATGGCCCCTAGGCTTAGGTGAAGGGCAGGAACCACGCTCAAGAGAAAGGGATACAGAAATATTTGGGAGAGAAAATGGAAAGCAGTGGTGGCAGAATGAGACTTTCAATCTCAGTGAAATCCTGGTCCCACTGAAGCCCTGGCACCTCAAGCCCATCTTGGGTGAAGCTCAAGAACATCAGTCTGATGCCATGTAGGTTGGCGTTTTCAGTCCCATCAGAAGAGACATTTTTGTGTCCTAGGTCTGAAGTTTCCCACCCATCACCTGTGCAAATCCTTCATATCTGACCCTTCTTACCCAGCTCAGTCCTACCCCAGGTCAGGAGAAGGGTCTATATTTGAAATGTGGTTCAACACAGGGAGAAATCCCCTGGTCAGGCGCCGTCCTCCAACCATCACTTTGCAACACAGCTGTGGGGGCTGCATTTTGGAGGCAGGAACACTCACTCAGATGCCCAGAAACATCTGTGCAGACATTGAGACCAACACGCACATGGTGGGATGGGAAGAGGGGTGAGAGCAGGACTGGAGAGACTGGGAAAGGACTAAGTGAACTGTTTCAGAAGAGCGAGTGAAGTTTGGCAAGTCTTCAGAACTGAGATGCAAAAGCAGGCCTGGCAGAATTATCCAGCTAGCAAAGGAGCACTCGCCTTCCTCCACCCCAGCCTTGTGTCTATAATGGACAGGACAACTGAAACCTCTTCCTCATTGCTGAATGTCAGGTCATGTCAGCCCTTGCCTTGCAGTCAAATAAACCACACCACTCAAGCAGTCCAATTTCTCACAGCTGGAGGCAGCTGAACCTAGGAGATACTCAAGGAAATACTAAGTTCAGTGAGCATCTCGAGCCTAGATGGGGTCATGGATAGAGTCAAGGCAATTAGGAGGAAGTGCTCTGACCACAAGCACACACTGCCTGTCACTTCCACCAAGAGACACATCTTCTGACATGAACAGGGATGTTATTAGCTGTTCAGACCCTGAAAACCATCCAAAGCTGATGAACCTTATCCAAACCACTATCCTGGGCTCAAGATGCAGCATCATAGGATTTCCCTATACCTATATTATCATAGTGCTCAACTCTACACATTATGGTATTTTTATATTTCTCTCAGAAGCCTTAGGTGTTGATCCCAAGTGATGACAGAAGGGGCAAAGATGACCATCAACTTGGAGCTTGAGACTACAAGCTTTGGGAATTGGGCTGGGCAGCCTGGTCTCACAGAGCAAAATATCACCATTTCCAAGGACACAGAGAGTGAAAGATAAAGCACTGGGATAAGCTGAGGAATCAGGAACCCTTGCAACACTGCTTTTTGTTCAGTGCTCTGTCTGAGACTAAGATGGGATGTAGAAACTTGTCCATGGCAGGAAGAGGGGCTACAACTGGAAAAGAAGCTGGAGGGTGAAAGCCATGAAGACTGTCAATGCACAACAATTAGGCAGCTTCCCCGAGTTCTTTATTGGACTGCCCACTGCAACTATAGAGCTGTCTCATGAAGCCAAAGTCAGGTGTATCAGCAGTGATTTCAGATGGATGAGCAGGGAAGAGGAATCTGACAAGAATCTGGCAAGTGACCATGGGAAGTACTGTTTCATCTTGCAGCTGGCAATGAGATCCACAGTTCCTACCACAGTTCAGGACTTCTAGTCCCCTTCCTGAGTATGGATCCTGCATTGGAAATGAAAAAGAGACATCCCAGATAGACTCTTTGGTGTTTGGTCTGTGAAACATTCCCAGAAGATGGCTCTTTGGTGCATGATGTGGAACCTGTCCCCTGTATCTCACTCTTGAGATGCTCTTCTTCCACATTCCTGCCTAAACATTTGGAAATATTAGAAAAATAGCAGGAGAAACTTGAGGAAGTTTTAGAGAAAGCACAATGTGTAGGGAACTCTGTCCCATATTTCCAGATGACCGGTGACTTCAAGAGATCACTGCTGCCTCAGTGTCTGGGGTGAATCCCTGTTGCTGTTTTGCAGATTAACAGCAGAGACACATGGTCCGAGAAAGCATGGCTGTGGGAATTTTACTTCTGTTGGTCCAAGTCTTTCTCCAATCAGACCTGAAATACTCACATCCTTCTGTATCACAGTTGAGAGTAACAAATATCATCTGCAGGGAGGGAGGCAAAACAGAAGGAATAACTTGATTTGTCAACTTTGCCAAACTCATCTAAGGCTATTTGTCCCTATCTCTGCCTAGGTCAGAGCTAAACCTCATCATCAGTCTAAAATCTTACTTACTGACCACACCTGGGTGGCTGGAGCCAGCCGGAGAACAGGGGCATGCAGACAGTTGGAAAGATATCCAAGCAGAGCTCAAGGAAAGATCTTGAGTTTCACTGTTGGTTGAATGAAATGAGCTGATTTTGCCAGTTGTCAGGCAGCAGTCATAGCCCTGATGAATGACAGAATAAAACAAGTTCCTTCTGCAGCCAAATTCCATTGACACCTCCACAGAGTTGGCTTTCACCATCCATCACGACATCTGCTGATGTCCATGGGAAGGGGAGACAGTGTAGCTCTCCATCCCACCCTGGCTATTTTTACAGCTGGGAAAGGAGGTGGTGAACCTGGACGAGAGGGTTGGAGACTTTTCTAAGGCAACTCACAAAAGCTGTGAAACCAGAGCCAGAGCTTAGAAGGCCCCAAATCCCCAGACCTGCAGCTCCAAATGTGTCACTGGCAATGAACCCAGAAGGGCCAGGTTCCCCAGAAAGGAATTTCCCAAGTTCTGCCCAAGCAGAATTTTTCTATAGACAAATAAAACCTCCCAGCCAAGTACCTGTCTCCCCACTGGTGTAGAAACCTGAAATAGATGCTTAGAACTCATAAGCATCTCAACCCTCCAGGAGGACACAGCCTCGGGGGGTAAAGGCAGGACATTGGGACAGAGAGATCATCTGTGACATGCAAACCTTTTGCCTGTACAGATAAGAGACTTTTGGAAAATACCCAACCAAACAAAGACTGTGCTGATTTACATCAGATGAAGATGGGTCCCTTGAAAATCAATTCCAGGTGATCTGTGTGGATTGCCCAGAAGTTGCTTGCTAGTTTCTCTCACTCTCCCCATTCCCTGTTGCCATAACACATTGAAGCTGAAGATTCACAGGCAGTGAAGAATGGTTCCCTCAGGAGGACTCGTTCCACACATGCCTTCCCAATAAGCAGAGTGGCAATGTTTAGAAACCAAATTGGTCATTGCTGGCAATTGTAAAAACAGACAAAAATAACAGAAAAAAATTTCACAATTTCCTGCATATTTTTCCTGATTGTTCCACAAAAAAAAAAATGTTGGGTTATCCAAAAAAGAATGGCTTAAACAAGCAAAACATCAGTAATCACCTGCTTTGCTAAGTGTTTGCAAATAACATAAACTGTTTTTCTTAGCCAAATGTCATTCCCTTCCACAACTATCACCCCCTTCTCCCAGTTACTCATTGTGACTAATGAGAGGAGAAAGAGATTGTTGCCTTTTTTTCACCAATGGATTTAAAATTCAAAAACTTTCATTTTAGTTGGAAAGCACTCTCCTTGCCTCCTTTTTGCCCCCCCCAGGATGGGTGACACCGTCACGTCTGTGGCAAAAAATCCTATGGTTTTGGTCACTTAAATATTCATCAGTAGAAGGTAGTATCTAGCTAAGTCCCCTTTGGCAAACTGGGAGTGGTGGAACAAGACCTCTTAGTTTTTAATACTCCTCCAAGATGGCCAAGGTTCCTCGGCACATCCTTCATCAAATTCTCAGTTCTACTAATTGACCTATCAAAGCCATGTTGGAAGAGAGAACTGTTTATATTTATTTTTTTTTCTGGGTTATAAATATTGCCAGTAGAGCCTTCAAAATAAGAAAAGAAAAACCCTCTGACTTGCTGCCCAGAAACTCAATCCCAAAAGCCTCCTCCCAACCTCTGTTTACAAAATTATAAGCTTTCTTTGTCCTAACCATTTTCCTGTTACAATAATATTCTTCATTTTCTATCTGACTTTTTTTTGGTGCATGGAAAATATGATTTCATTGTGAAAGGATTTCTTATGAATCAATACAGCAAAGAGAACACAGAGATGTTTGCAGTAAATCACTCTCAAAGTAGAGACACATAGAAAATGAGTTACAAGAAAAAGTAGATAATCCCAAGCCATTTCCAGATGGAAGAAGGTTATATTTTCCATACACTGTATCTGGTTTTTATGTCACAAAACATGCTGATATTTATTTAATGTATTTTTTCTTGCACTGTGGAGTTATGATTATATGAAATGAGTTTCCAAAAATTACAAAAATTGGCCTGGTTTAGGTAACAAATGGAAGAACTGAGATACTGAGTTCAAACCAGCTAATGCTCAGCCCCTTTGGAAGTTAAGAGCCAAGTTCAACAGCAGGAGGCTGACTTCCATCCACCGAAGTTCCCTCTGCTGCTGGGACAGCAATGACCAGGGTAGAGATCTGATTTTCCAGCAGTTTTTGCAGTTTCTTTCATCTACTTCTCTGTGGCTAGCAGGGATGACACTTGGAGGTAGGCTGGCTTCTCCCCTTCTGTAAAGTGAACTCTGTCATCACCATCTCTTCGGAGAAGGCTTGGCAGGACTGAACGCCTGGCAACATGAGGAAGCCACTGGATCATGGAGTTCTTGGAAACACTGGACAAGGAACAGCCTGTTTGAGCAATGCATCAAACTGGGTGTTAGGTACCAAGACATTTCCCTAAAGGACAGACATCTGAGAGCCATTTAGAGAGCATCTGGATGGAATCACTCTGGCTGAGAGGGACTGGGGTGTATCTGAATGGGTCACTCTTGCAGTGACCTAAAACTTAGATAGGTAAGTGAGGGAACTACATCCCCCTTCCAAAAACTTCCTGAGACCTGAAAATCTGGTGAAAAACCATCCCATGGGCTCTTCATGGAGCCATGGTTCATCAACACTGAGGGTGTGTAGCATCCTGCAAAACAACTGAGAAACCTGTGACTGTAATTGATACAACTCCAGACATGCAAGCAGAAAAGCAACTTGGGAAGAAATAAAAGTAAAACCAGACTTCTTTAAGCTGAGTCTAGCTGTGGGCAGACAGTATAGGAAAGTTCCTGTGCAGACATTTGGGGGTAAAATGCTCTAGAAAGGGGAGAGAGTTCTTGAATTTTAAAAACTAGTGAGAAAGATTGTTGTGCTGTTCACATAAACAAAGCACTGTGAGTCCAGGTTCCCTTTAGCAGTATCCCATATCCATCCAGGTTGGGAGGTGGCTGGGTGCTGGCCCAGGAAGCCACTTGCACTCTTGCTGGTATTTTCTGCCTTGTAATTAAATTTCTGGCTCCAAAAAAGCAATATAGCTCTGCTGGTTATGTCTCACATGTTATTTGGATAAAGCACCAGCAAGAAGAGCTGGGATCACATAGGCCAGTGAGACAGGCAGGCAGCATAAAGGGTGGTTTCAGGGTGAGTAACTGATGTGCCAAAGCTCCTGTCCTTCATTATCCAGTTAATGCAACATTCACAACAAACCTGTCATCGGCTTTTCAGTTTTGTTGAACTGAAGAAAGACTCCAAATAATACATATAGATGTTCTGTAGATGGGCAGAACTGAGCAAAGGGGGAACTGGATCTTCACTATGTTCTTCTGCTATGAATTCCTAATCCTAAACGCACTGACAGGGGGTGGGACCCGGACTTGGTGGTTATGAGAGTTTCATGCTCAGTGAAAGTTCCTGAGGGCACGACCAGGTCCTAAGCAATAGGGGAGTGCACTAGCACTAACACCTTCTCCATCAGGCTGTGGGTGACTTTCTTCGCCTTTCCATTGGCTGGGGCTGCCTCGGAGGCAGCCAGAGTTCTGTGTGCACCAGCTGCCTGCTTCAATTTTTTTTCTTTTCCAGGAAAAGCTGGCACTCTGGCTATTCCAGCCCTCCCCTGCTCTTAAAGACCCGACGTTTTTGTAGCGTGTCAGATACACCGATCTAGAAGAAGAGTAGCACCAAGCCTGGAAAGCTGACCCTGGGCTGGAAGAAATGTCAATAGGAGAGGAAGTGTTTATTACACACACGCGCGCGCGCACACACACGCACACACAAGGCTCCATCAGCCAAGCTGTTTGCAGTCATCTTTGGACTGCTGCTCCCTTCTCCTGATTCCAGAGATCCCATCGGTGGGGACCGGACGACCTCTAGTGGTGTGAACCCACAGCGCTGGCAAGGAGGAGCAGGGAAGGAGTCCACATTCAGAGCAGAGCATCTTCTGTGTTTATAGGTTCTTCCCCTGAATAATAAAAAGTCTCACAGGACTGGAGAAACCAAGAAGAGTGGGAGATCATCTTAGAGACCAGAGGGAAGCAGTCACAAGAGCTCAGATTTCCAGCATCCCCTTGGGACTTGCATTACCAAACCTTTCAACATCTTCCCCAGGGGTGTTCCTCAAGTGCTGGTGGCTCTGAGAGGACATTTGGTTAAAATGAGGTTGAGAGAGAGAGCAGAGATGGGATAGCAGGATGCTGACCTCGAAGAGGGCTTGTGAGGTCAGGAGGAGAGTGGTTGGGGCCTCTGGGTTCACATGGGTTCACATCCCATGCTTTGCAAAGCCGATTTTCTTTCCCTCATGCAAAAGTTTCTGAATCATATAAAGAGGTGGTGTCTCCCTAGCTCTCAGCAGTGCAAAGAGGAGGGAAGCCAGGAATGAGCATCAGAGCTCTGAGAAAGCTCACAGCCAAGCATTTTCTCCTTCTGGAATGTATTTAGGATCTCCCTTTGAGTGGGGCTGAGGCTGGAGCTGGGGGTCCCTGGGAATGAAGGACAGCCATTGCTTGCAACCCAGCAAGCTGAGGCAGAGAGCAGCCTGACAGCAAGGCTGAGTTTTCTCTCACGTGGAACTGTGAGCTATAAAGATGTGTGAAACTTTATCTTCAGTGCTATCCATATCAAAGATTTCAAAGGGGGCTGCTTTAAGATGGGATCTTGACAGAGGTTCCTGCTTCTCCTCACGTCTTACCGAGCAACACTCTGCCAAAATGGCAGCTTGGCTGCTCCATATGTCCCAAGCATCCCAGGCATGTCCTACAAACCTTTCCAGTGCTCCCAGGGAGATCACTGCCTCCACAAACAGCCTCTCCTCTCAGCTGTGGAGGGTCCCAGTGGCCCCTGAGCACAATTTCCCCAGCTGAGGAACAAGAGGAGTGTCTTCTCTGAAGTGCCAGAAACAAGGGCTGGGAACATACATTAAAAGGTCTCTGAGAACAGCATTAGCAAATTGTGTGCAGGGACTCCCTTTTTCCCTTCCACCCTGAGTGAGCACAGGGAATCTGTGGGGAACCAAGGAGGACGAGGCAAAGCTGGTGGACATGAACTTGACTTACTAGTACCAGTGAAAGAAGACATTTCAGCTGAGGTGCTCATGGCCATAGGTGTCCAAGGACCTTGAACACTCACAAGGAGCCAGAGGCTGGCAAAGCTGGAGTGTTTGGAAACCATTCCATGCACGTAAGCCATGGTGGTATCTCCTAGGGACCATCCAAAATACTACAGTAAAACCCCAGAGAGACTACGGAAAGCCCCCTTATGCTGTCCTGAGATCAATACAAGCTGTCTCAACAGGAGAAGGCTATATTCTGAGTCTCCACAACCATTTTCTCCCATCCCTCCCAGGCTTTCCTCTTTGTTTTTGCCCTTCTCAGCCCAGTGCACTTGCAAAATCCCAGCCCAGAGAGGGAGGCCACAAGAACAGAAGCCTTTCAAGATTACCCTGAGGCTAGTGGGTGAGTGTTTTCCCCCTGCTCTCCCAGCTGGAGGAACAGGCAAGACTGACTCAACAAAGATACCCAGCAGCACTGGAAAAACTGAGATCTCAGTAAAGCCAAAGGCGTTTGCTAAGCATCTCCTATTAGGACAGATTGCTCTCACACAAGCTGCCCCACAGACAGCCAAGACAATGAGGTGCTTCAGCAACAAACCCCTCTTCTCCCCTCCCCCCCAGCCCTCCTGGATGAGTGCAGTGCATCCCAGCAGAGCTCCCCTACACCAGGGCCAAGGTCGCTGCTGCACTCTGCTTTGATTCCAAACAATCTCCCCTCCCACATGCTGTTTTCATTAGAGCCTGGATCTTCTGGCAAGGGCACTGTGCACAGTCACGAGAAGCTGCTCACTGGTGGCTTGTTTTATCCAGTTGTTGGAGGCTTAAAGCAATGAGCTTGCAAATACTTCATTCCTCCCCTACGCTCTTTCTTTCTTTCTTTTTCTTTCTTTCTTTCTTTCTTTCTTTCTTTCTTTCTTTCTTTCTTTTTCTTTCTTTCTTTCTTTCTTTTTCTTTCTTTCTTTCTTTCTTTCTTTCTTTCTTTTTTCTTTCTTTCTTTCTTTCTTTCTTTCTTTCTTTCTTTCTTTCTCTCTTTCCCCCTCTCTTCCTTTCTTTTTCTTTTTTAACCTTTTTCTTTTTTTTAAGAGAAAGAGGGGGGTTACTTAGCAGATAGCACTGGAGCTTGGGATTAGGAGGGATGAGAGAAAAAAGATCAGGTGGGTCTTTCTGTCCTGTTGTGAATGCACATGCATATGAGCATAATTGTTTGTGTGCATGTGTGTCTCACACCTGCCCTCTCAGAGCACTCTTCCAGCTGTCCAGCATCATCACAAACTGCACATGTATGTTATTTCCCTGAATCAGGCAAGAAAGCTCAGATCAGGAGTCCTGTCACCACGACTAGAAAGATGCCCCATGCTGAAGCTACACAGCTGTCACTGTGTCACCAGGACAGAGGCACATTGCTCTGTGCTTTCATTCTGACAGGCCCAGACATGGAGAGGAAGGAGCCTGAAGTCCAAAAGGGTGACCCCCATTTTGGCACCAAACACTCTCTTCTCTGCCTTTGACTGGGAAATTTCTGCTGGGACTAGCTGTCGTCAAGACATACTGATGCCCCAAGCCACAGGTAATGTGTGAGAAAGGCTTGGTTTTGACTGGAGGTTGAACTTCATGCCTGTTTCTGCCTGGGCTCTCTGTAGGGATGAGGGGTGCAAGCAATGGGACAGGGCAAATATGTGGCGGCAGCCAAGAGACAAGAGGGTGTGAATCACCCTGAGCCCATCAAGGCATGAGAAGGCAGAGGACAGTTCCACTTTGGTTATCCCACCAGAAGAACATGAGGGTACAGCCAGCTGGAGGCCATCGTTGTGGTAGTTTGAAGCAGACACAAGGCAGAGCATGAACAAGGTGGGAAATGAAGGACCACTGAGTGTGTTATAAAAAAACCTTGCCCTGTGCTGGGGCACAGATGCTGTGAACAAGTTGCTTCATAACCCTTCATGACACACATTGCTTTCTTTAGCCTGGCTGTAGCATGCTGGGGCAGTCTGAACTCTTATTTGTCACTACTTCATGACTGCCTAAAACTGCTGGGTAAGGAGCATCCAAGGAAGGACAATGACATAAAATCATAGAATCATTTAGGTTGGATCCTAAATGCCAAGTCCACCATGTAACCATGTGCCTAATTGTAAATACCTGCAGGGATGGTGACTCAACCACTTCCCTGAGCAGCCTGTTCCAATGCCTGACCACCCTTTTGGTGAGGAAATTTTTTCCAATACCCAATCTAAACCTCTAAACTTGAGGCTATTTCCTCTTGTCCCATCACTTGTTACTTGGGAGAAGAGACGGACCCCCACTTGGCTACAACCTCCTTTCAGGTAGTTGTAGGGAGTGATAAGGTCTCCCTGAGCCTCCTTTTCTTCAGGTCAAACACCCCCAGCTCCCTCAGCCACTCCTCATAGGACTTTTCTTCCACACCCTTCACTAGCTTCATTGCCCTTTCTTGGGCAGGTCATTGGACATGGTGAGCACCAACTAAGCAGGAAGAAGAAACCTGGCTAGTGCCAGGTCATCTGAGCTTTTGAATTAGGCTGACTGCCCGATTTGCTTGGACTGCATGGTCCTGTGGGAGCTGAGGCTGCTCGGTACTGCTATGGAGTGGTAAGAGTTGCTGGCACTGAAGCCCTGCACAAGGTCATCTTTGGGCTGTACTCATGTGAAAGACAAGCAGGTTCTGGAAGAGGCTGTGCAGAGCACACAAGTCCGGGACCAGCAGCGCTGGGAGTGCTCTGCACCCAGCTCAGGTGCCCTGACTGTGCGTCAGTCCTGCAGCCACCAGACTGGCTCCCAGCCCCTTTGTCTCAGGGATGTACCCAGATTCATCTCAGCATCTGTCATCTCTGTCCATCTCAGGATCTCTGTTTATCTCAGGGATGTACAAACCCAACTGTCCATTGCAGAGCAGCAGCAGGAGCATGACTCAGAGGTGTGCTGCGGGAGAAGAGCCACAGAAGTTGGCTGCAGGCAAGGAGACATCACCTCCTGTCCAGCCAGTTTTGGGTGTGCAGCAGTCCAATGCCTCCATCACTTGGAGACACATCCCTGTAGATGGAGCCAGAACCTCACAAGGCAGAAAGACAGCCCAGTCCTACCCATCACCCTCTCCAATTGCTCTGCTCTGAAAAGGGACTAGCCCAGCCTCTCTCTTCCCTGCCCTCAAACACTCCAGGGTTTTGTTTCCCCTCCCTCTCCAGGTCAACGATTCCCGAGTCTCACATTGCCCCTCTTTATTCAATATTTAGCCCAAAACCCTTTCTGTTGTCTTTTCCTGTTCACCACAGCCACGGAGAGTGGGTAATTCCAGCAGCACAGACTGCATGTTGATGCCCTTCTCTGAGCAGTAACATTCCCCCGGGATGATAATAAAGCCCCCAGAGTCATTTTTGGGCTGGCTTTTCCTACCACCAGCCCTATGATGGACTTCTCATGCCCTGCTGGTTTGAATGGGAGCGCTCCTCCTGGTTTGGTGCTGCTCAGTTCCAGTCTGTGCATTGATAAGAATCCCAGACACTTGGGCAAGGGACCCTTGTCTCTCTAGCAATCGGTCTGAGTGTCACTATTGCATGCAGGGGCTGAGCAGCTCAGGGATGCAGTAATTCACAGCAGCATCCTGGACACCATGACGGGGTTTGCAGCTCACAGGGAGACACCACTGTTCCCATGGGTATGGCATAAGCACAGGTAACACCAGCCTCACAGTGGCTTTTGCCCACATCAGGTCTGCTCAACAATTCCCACCCTGTGGAAGTTGTCTGGTTCCTCACCTTTGCCCAGACACGATGCTCAGGAAGTCATGTTGTATCACACTTTCTGTCCCCTGGGGACACTTTCAAGGGGGACTCAGCACTGCTGAGTAAAAGAAGCAAAAGGAGATGAAACTGCCCCATCCCCACCCCATGACCCTAGTTTTGTTCGAGATCTGAGGGTTGCTTCCAGCTTAGTCAACCATAAACGATGGAGGGGGGGAACAAACCCACCATTAGGGTTTCTCAGCCCAGGGTTTCCTAACTGTCTGACAGCATATCCACCCTTTTCTCCTGAGGCAGGAGACAGAGAGGAGAGAGGAACTTTGATGCCTTTCACAGCCTCACAAGAAACACTCCCTGGATGGCCCAGGGTCTCCAGAGCTGGGGTTGAAATGAGAAAACACTGATTTGGGAACATGAAGGTGGAGACTCAACAGACATGGGAAGATGCCACAGAGGCAAGGTTTCCCAGAGTGGAGCTGGTGGGACCTGCCTTTCCCAGTGGTCACACCAGAGCCACTAGCCTGGCCTGGGGACAGGAGCAAGCTGCACAGAGGAAGACACTGAAAAGCCTGTACTGTGAGAGCTGGCGAGGGGTGGCAGATAAGAACATGCTGAGGAAAAACACAAACCAGAAGTTCCGGAGGAATTTTGGAAAGGAAATGGGGAATTAACTGCAGAAAAGGAGGGGGGGGTGGAATGCGAGGCACTTTATGACTTGCAACAAATTGTCTGTGCCACCTCGACAGGCACTCACCGCCTCTCCTTCCTGCCCAGCAATGGCCACCCCAGCTGGACAGGAGCAGTAGAAATGGGCAGGTGGCTGGTGCTGGCTCCTGGGGAGTTGATTCCAGCAGGAATCAGGGAAGAAACAAAACCAAGAGAAGCTTGCAAGAAAATACCATCCTGCAGTGTCAGAAAGAGCGAGGAGGCTGCAGGTTCCATCTTGCTTGCAGGTAGATGAGGGACAACTGAGGCGGAGGCCAACAGATGCCAGGTACCTCACATGGTCTTGTGGTGCAGCCTGGCTTGGAGGGCATTTGGTCACTTGGGTGCCCACCCACAGCCCCACAGATATTTCTGGGGGGCCAGAAATCTTCTCCCCTTTCTTTTTTTACCTCTCTTGCCTTTGTCTCCCAGCACAAGCCCCACAGCACATGGTCCCTACGCAAGCAGCCCCCTCAATCCGCCCCTTGCCCTGCAGCTATTTTAGAGTATTTAGAGTAAGGCAGGAGGTATTTTTAGTGCTGCCGGCTCCCGGGAGAAGCTCTGAGCCTCTGAGCCGCAGCAGTGCTGGCGCCAGAGAAACTGCCGCTGCTCTGGCTGATATTTCTTGTATAATTAAACTCAATCCATGCCGGGGGCTGGGTCTTGGCCACCAACTCAGCAAGGAGGGGAAGGAGCGGAGCCAGAGAACCAGGGGCTGAGGGCTCTGACGGATGCTGGGTATTGCTCCGCAAATGCTGGAAAAGCCTGGCCTTGAAACTTTGGGGGAAGTTTTGCCAGGCACAGGGGAGCAGGATGGCTCTGAAAGGGGTAGAGAGTGGGATTTAATGGGACCAGAGCCCAAACCACCACCTCAGCAAAGGCAAAGACCCCATACCAGCATCATCCCATCCAGCTCCCCTGTGGGAGATGGACCCAAAGGGGTTGCCCAAGGCTGAACAGACAGCACTTCAAGGCAACCTGGGAAAAAGCAACAGGATTTGAAGAGCACCCAGTGCCAGGGCAAGCTGCAGAGATCCCTTCTGGTAAACAAAAGCCCAAGCTGGAGCAGAAGCCATGTCGGAAGTTTGGGGGCTGTCTGGTTAGCCAGCATCTGGTGAACACAAGCTGTGGCTGGAGGCTGACAAGCAGCAGCACAACCCCTCCTTCTTCCCACACCCACCGCCCTGCGTCTGTCCGGGGGCCCCAATCTGCCATCGAGGAACAGGGGGAATGACAGCCCAGAGAAAACACAGCACCCACCAGCCTTTAGTTTGGGTTTGGGGGTTTTTTCCCTGTGCAAAAAGAACAGAACATTTATTCCTACGCTCCCTTAAATTTCAAGGTACAGTTCCAGCAATCCAGACACCAAGCTGGCATTCCAAGCAACAGTATATTTTATATAACTGGGTTTGGGGTTTTTTTTCTTTGTTTTTACCACTTTATAAAGCCATACAATGAACTGCAAAGAATCCAACATCTGTACAATGGGAAGACAACAGAGGAGTGACATTCACACACAGACATGGTGCGACCGAAGTCATCCTTACACGCACAACAACATTATGGGCATAAAGATACAAAATATAATGTATTTTTTTTCCATCTATATAAATACACAGAAATGGGCGAGTCTAAAAGTTTGAAACTGTTTGTTAACACTGATTAGCAAATAAATCTGTAACATTTCCAAAGTAACAAAGACAACAATGACAAAAAGAAAAAAAAACACGCATAACACGATGGCACAGGATCCGCCAACAGAAATGTCGTATTGCTTCCTTTCTTTTTTTTTTTTTTCCTTTTTAAGGAAAAGAAAAAAAATTAGTAACCCCAAACCAACCTCGCAATTTGCAAAACAAACGAACGAAATGAAACAAGCCCCTGCGGGCTCCTTTGCTGTCTGATCCTCCTGCCTGCTCCAACGGGAATGGTTGCCTTTTGTTGATGCTGTTGTCTGGGTTTTTTGGGGCAGCTGGTTTCTTTACCTGCCCGACCTGCTGGGTGGGGATTTACTTTACACTTCGGTTCAGGCGGTTGAACTCGCTGGAAAATCAATGCCTGGAGGCTAGGTTGGGTTTTTCTCCCTACCTAGTTTGTTTTCCATGTGTGATTTGACCAGGAGGCAGGCAGCAAATGTTGCATCCAGAGCAACCTCAAACTTTACTCAAAACCATGAGCCCCCCCCATCTCCACCAGCGATGAGGGGCTGGCAAAGACCATGCGATGGGTACATCCCATCAGCAGATAACGACATGGATCATCTCCCAAAACAGCTCCCGGGGGGCAGAGCCAGACACAGCCCATCGAATGGGAGCCCCACATTTCATGCATTGCAGGTGCCACTCTGTGGCACAGACAGCAAATTACCGCCTCAGGGAGCATTTCCCAATAGACAGCAATATCAACAGCAAAGGGAGGACGGGTGGGAAGGGGCTTCTCTGAAGAACAAACTGACACAAAAAGGGCACGTACAATAAACTTACACACACACAAAAAAAATAATATATATATGTGGGGGAAAGTGCGTTTTTAAGGATATCTTTGGCAAGAATATATGCAGTTCTTTGTGCAGGAAGGAGGGGTGTGTTTGTGTGTGTGTGTGTGAGCGAGAGAGAGATACCATCCGGCTGCTGACAACGGCAGTGTGATTACAACAAAACATATGCTGGGCTTAACTCGCGCAAGCTCGAATGTCAAATAGCATGACTGCGCTTAAAAAAAAAACCAAAGAAAAAGGAACAGATTATTTTCTGTCCCTTTTGTAAGGAAAAATATCAACACTAGGTCCCCACCAGCCCCAGGACCTGGGCAATCCTCAATGCCACTGACGGTCTCTCCTGGGTACAGAAAGGGTAGTTACACCTAAAAATGTAACTTAAAAAAGGAGCTAAAAGGAAAAAAAAGTGCCTTTAAAGGGAGCTGATAAACACCCGGCTACATCATTGGAAGGTGATTAGCTGTGTGTTAAAAAAATAATATAATCATCAGATAATTTTGTTAGTGTTTGAGATTTGGCTACGGTCTAAATCTTCAGCTAGTGGGTTAGTGGGGAAGCCGTGAGTGGCTCGGGGCCCGAAGCAGGCATGATGCTATTGGCAGGTATCTGCTGGGGTCGGCTTCTACACAACATCTCTGGGGTGCTTAGATCTGTTTCGTTTGTACGGGGAGAAAAAGAGGAATGGGAGTTTCAAGCACCGGTTTCCAAGGCAGCAGATTAAAATAAAATTACATTATTATCATCTCTTTTCTTAGCAGTGAGAAACCAAGTCTGAAAAATAGAGGCTTTCAAAAATATATCTTTATATATCTATAAACACAGTGTTTTCTCTGATGGGTGAACGTCAGGGTGAAGAGATCACGGGTGAGATTGTCTCTTGTCTTGCTTGAATTTCGCAGAAGGAGGGAATCGCTTTTTGGAAATATCAAAAATTAAAAGGTCTCGGCATCTGTGTGGTCAGGGAGCTGGGCGGGGTGAAACCCCTCCCAGAGTCCCTTGTCCCACCACCATCTCACAACCAACTCCTTGCTACCCATCCTTTCACACTCGCTTCAGTACATCAGCACAGCCTCCGGCCCTGGCAGCCCTCTCTGGCCGCCCACACTGCTCACTCCCCCACGAGCGCGCGCACACACACACACACACACACACATCGCTCACACACACCACCCTGACACAGGGGGCCCCTGTCTCTTCCCCCATCTGTATTTTATCTTGCTCTGGATTTTCTTTTAACGTGCAGGTGTTTCCCCAGGGCAGGGGAAGGGGGAGATATAATGGGGGAGATATGATGCGCAGAAAGCAATATGGCAAAAAAATAAATATTTTCAGAGTGTAAATTTAACTTTTTCTCCTTAGAATTTCATTAGCTTACAGTATTTTGTCAGTATAGCTCGTATATATATTATAGCTATCAAGGCAAGGGCGGTCCAAGGGAGATAAGCTCTCCGAGGGACTGCAGTGCTATGTTTCTAATTTTTGTCCCCAGTAGACTATCTGGGCCACTTTGCATTGAAAACTTCTCCCAGAAAGCTCTTGGGGGGAATATTTGCAGCAGAGGGCCAAGCAATGA
Organism: Lepidothrix coronata; assembly: GCF_001604755.1. Classification (NCBI taxonomy): domain Eukaryota; kingdom Metazoa; phylum Chordata; class Aves; order Passeriformes; family Pipridae; genus Lepidothrix; species Lepidothrix coronata. Next base: position 1,214,151 of record NW_016690298.1, on the reverse strand, counting down.
CCCCACAGCTCCAGCCAGATCATTGTCCCTGCCCCAAACCTGCACATGTGACTGAAGCATCCTCTGCCCTCTCCCCAGCACCACGGGGCTGGGACCTCCACCTGCTGCCCCCCAACCATGATCTCTCTCCCTGCAGCAGCATGGAGGCCCTTCACCCCTCTCACCTCCTGGCTTGCCCTCCTCACCTCCCAAAGAAAAGGGAAAAGCTGACGGCACTGAAGTCACTGCAAAACTATGGTGCATTTGAGGGTCACAAGCCTCAAGCCAGAAGGCTTTGGGGGTATGCATGTGTCAACCAGGGTGGCTCTCAGAGGACCTGCTACCTCCCCACTGAGCCAAAGTTGCCCAGCCACTGCAGATCCTTTCCTTTGTTTCTTTTTTTCTTTTAATTTTCTTCCTTCTTTTTCTTTTTTTAACGTGGCCTCCAAAACAAAAGGAGAAAAAAGCGCCTGAGTTACTTGCAGTCATTCGCCTTTCGTGCAACTTGAATGTCCATGCAATTTAAAAACTGCTTGCGTGTCTCTGAAGAGATAGACAGGGGTAGCCACGGGTCTGCTGCTTCACACAGGGAACCCACCTGTGCCAGCATCCGCTATTATTATAATTATTATTATTATTATTACATTGTATTACTTTCCTTTCTGTTTTGCTTTTTTGTGTTAAGAGAATGTGACAGGTTGCAGAAGAAAACTGCCAAAGAGGACTAGTGAGGGGAGGGAAAAGGGGAAGATGGGAGAGGAGGCGACTTTCTGCATCCTCCAGGTTCCTGGGGAGTATCTGCCTTCCCCAGGTGGAGGGCAGCAGGAGCCCCCACATCTCCTTGCAGGCTGGAGGGCACAACCACCCCTGCAAAGGTGGGGAAACACCATGACCTGCCTCTCTGGGTGGACTCACAGCGTCTCACCTGTGACTGGCGCTGGGCTCCGGGTCAGCCCATGGCAGAGCTCCCCAGGGATAGGAAGGATCAGGACCAAGTTCCCCCATGTCCCCAGCAAGTTGCCAGGTAGTGAGCAGGTTTTGGGGGAAGCACAGGGACTGGTGAAGACTCTCCTCTGCAGCTGGACAAGTAAAGGTTTCTGAGAGCATCTCCTCTGGTGTCCATAGACCCAGCCCACATCGTTATCTCCTATGGGTCATTACAAACACACAGCAGACATCTGCTGATGGAGATGCTGGGATAGAGCTTCTTCCACAGTTTTGCCAGTTGGCTCTTTTTTTTTCCAGATGGAAGACACCAGTCCTGGTCCTGCATTCAGTCCCAAATGGATGTCACCAGTCAGGCCATGATGCTGAAAGCTGGGAACACACCTCTCACTGCTGCCTTTGCTTTGGTCACCTTCCCCGCGATGGCACATGCATCCTGTCTGGCGTGACTTTGTGGCTCTCTTATGTAGGCGCGTGGTTTTGTTCTTCTACATGTGTGTTTGGCTTGTGTTGAGTTTTTAGGGGTTTCGGTGGGGTTTTTTTGTTGTTTGCCGTTTTCCTCCAAAATTCCAACCCTTTTCCCCCCCCAATTCACTTCCCTCTCCCACAATGCACTTCCTCACACTCCTTCTCGGATCAGCTCCAAGTCCTTCTCCAAAATTCAAGAATCACCCGCAAGCACCACCTCATCTCTTCTGGCCAGAGCCAAGCATGACCCTGGAGACAAAGTTGACAATGGCTGCAGCTGGCTGGTCTGGGTCCAGCTCAGCAAAGAGATGGCAGACGTTGTCTGTGGTGCTCCCTTGCTTCCTGGCCACAAAGCCAAAGAGCCTAGGTGGGAAGAAGGCAAGAGGCTCATTAAGGTTTGCCAACATTGCCCCCGCAAGGAATACCACCATCCTCTTCTAGCATGGTCTTGTCCAACTTCCCCTCTTCAACCTCCCCTCTTCAACCTCTCACAACACAGGGGGATACATCCCAAACCAGCCTGCACGAAGGCCCATCTCCTCTTCCCTTTGCTGCAGTTTCTTTGAAGGTCAGTTTTTCATCATCTCTTGGCCAAACTCCCCTTGATCTGAACATCTCTGCCACCCCCCAGTCCACACCCAAGAAGGGACCTTCCAGATGATCACAGCATTGCCTTGGTTTGGGTGAGGACACTTGAAGCCAGAGGTGTGATGGGCTGACTATTAGGGTAAACCCTCTATGAGAGGAAGGCCTTGCAAGGACACAGGAAGCTGAGTGAGACCATCTGGTTATTTCTGTCTGTCTCTCCCTTGATGAATAAAATGTCCCCTTTTTTTTTTTTTAATTAGAACATGCAAACTCAAGTTATAAATACAGGGGGAACAGAATGTGAGACAGGCCCAGGCTATGGCATTTCAAATTGGGGAGGGGAAATATCCCAGCAGCTGGACATCCTAATAAAAACCCCTTCGCTAACACAATGGCTAAAATTAGTGGGAACTGGCCCCTGTAAATGGGCTCAGCCAGCAGCTCTGTGCTCCCATGGGTCAGGACAGGGAAGATGGTAGGAAAGGGAAGAGATAACTGGTGGCTCACACACCATCAGCATAACCCCAGCTCTGCTCCATAAGCTGGTTCCCACTGACTCTGCTGGGAGAGTTTCCAGCAAGGTCAGTTCATCAAGGGCCATGCCTGCTCTGACTAGGAATTTGGGACTGAAAAATACTTCCAGAGTCCCCAGGACCATGGTCTCATGCTTGGGTGAAACACTTCTGCATTCTGCAGTGAGGAGCTGAGCCCGTCTCACACACAGCCAAGAGGCTGTCCAGCATAGGGAATCTCCCAGCCAATGCCCAAACATGCACAGGAGCTACTTCAACAGCAGCTGGGAGAAATCCGCTAGGAAGTACAGAAAGTACTTACTTGGCTGGGCCACTGCCATCAGTTTTAGTCCACCTGCAAGGACAAGAGAAGGTGTGAGGGTGATGCCTTCTGCCTCCCACAGACAGGATCATGATGAGAGCCACTGCACCAATGCTGGAAGGCCAGCCTGGCTTTGCACAGGCTTGGCTTTATGGAAAAATGATGCACCTCTCCCTCAACATGAAGGTAGTTGGAGACACCAAGAAGTCACCAGAAGCAGCTGGTGCTGCCCCACAGTATCAAAGGAGACCTTGCGTCCCTGCCCTCCTCAAGAGCAAGGGGGACAGAGGAAGCAAAGACCCTGCTCCAAGCATCCCAGGAGCCTAGGGGAGTGAAAGGGGTAGGGGTCATATGTTAGCCCCAAATTAGGGCACTCACTTTCTTTCCTGGGGGTCCAAGTCGCAGAAGGTGACGGTGTTGAGGGGGTAGTGTCGTCGGAAGAACAATCTGAAACACAAAGCAGGGAATGTCAGGGCCAGGGAGCCTCTATCTCTGTCCCAGCACAGCACAGCCCCACCAGCACAGGGGACACTCCCATATGTCTCCCACAGGACAAAGTCCAGCCCTGCCCATGACCACGTTGATGCCACCCCAGGGACATCCATCACCAAGACACTCTCTGAATCACAGCCCCACTGGCTTTTGGAGCCCAGGGACATGGCCATGGAGACTTACTTTCTCTGGTTGTCCGTTAAGGTGATGCCTTGTGCAGAGACTTTGAAGTGAACAATGGTAGCAGTGGGTGTAGGGTCAGCCACCAGCGTCTCAGCAACAGCCTTCGAGATGGCCTGTGGGCCTGTCAGCGACTCCATCTCCACTGAATTGATGAAGAGGACATTGCAGGCTGGAAAGGGAGACAGCAGACATGGGGTCAACCACTGCTCCGAGCCTCATTCACCCCGTTACAGCCCCTCTCTACTCACCCGCACCCTGCTTGAGGAGGTCCGTGGCCGAGTTGGTGGCTGATGCAGAGTCTTTCTTTTCCTCCATGGGATCTAAAAGACATGGTTAAAGTTGCTCCCTGCTTGGAAACCTACCACGTCCCCACAGGCCATGGGGACAGATGCAATACCTTCTGGTCCTGGCTCTTACCTCGGTCAGGAATGACCAGTTTGCAGGGCAGAGCCAAGGGCATGATGGAGTGCTGGTACACCAGAGCCGAGAGACAGCCTGGGGAGAGAGAGAAGATGGTCAGCACAGAGCCAGGGACATCTGTTTCCTCAGTTAGGTCATCGTTGCTCCAGGTGGATGGGAATGGCGTTTAGGTGGGTTTCTGCACTAATGGTCCTAATGCCACATGTGGCAATTCATCTTGCTGAAACCACTACGCCTACAGAGGGCTCAGGGAAAGGGCTGAGATGCCAGGGCCACCTTAGGAACAATGAATTGGGCAGCCTCTCAGAGAACATTAGTCATAGGATAAATGGAACAAGGGGAGCCCCTGCCCTCCACCCTGACCAGCAGCATTTGTCCTATACATGTGTGCAGAAAACTATGCACCTATGCATGCAGGCACATTTGTGTGCTCTCATGAGTGTGCATGACCTTAGAGGCTCCAAATGCCCACAGGATTCACCCAGGCACAAGAGGCAATTACAGGCTCTCCCAGACACCCAACAGTTTTGCTTTGACAGTCTGGTAAAGGAAAGGTCCTCCCAGCCCAACCCCAGATGTAGGAAGCACCCTGGGGGCACTTACCAAAATTAGGCTCGTTGGGACATCCTTTTAGTTTCACACCCCGGGGGCTAGTCTCGATGAGGAAGTGCCTCACCAGCTCGTTGGTCATGTCTCCTAGGAAGAGATGGGATGTCCTCACACCAGAATCACCCTCCTCCTCCTATTACTATGCAGTGCCATTAGGAAACCAGTGCCCCAACTCAAGGGAGGGGTCTCCACCAGTACACATACCCTCCTCAAATCAGGACCTTTACACAGGGTCAACCCCAAGCCAAGCTTCCCCACAGCGTTGGTGAGCTGGAGAGGCTCATACCTCATACTAAAGCCCAAGATGCAGGTGCCCCTGAGCCCTCCACAGCTCAGCATAAGAGGGTATCTGGTGCTTCCCTGTGCCCTGGGACAGAGGGATCCTGCCACATCAGCACATAGGCAAGAGCACAACTGGCTCAGCAGACCTGGCTGCCCGCTCACCCCAGCTGAACAATGGAAAGAAAGCATCTTGGCGTGGGAAGGAGAAGGGCACACAATACCTTTCTTGTTCTGCTGCATGACCGTGGGAGGCGGAGAAGCTACTTTCATGGCGAGGCCGTAGGCTCCCCGGAAAGAGTGGCTGTCTCGGATGATGAAAGCCCCAGGCTCCCTGTCCTTCAGCAGTGCAATGGCTGCAGGACAGAATGGCAGAGCTCAGAGATGGCATGGTGAGAACCAACACACCCTCAGAAACCAGAAAGTGTGGGTTGGGATGGGGCGCCCCAGATCCACAGCCTCACAGTTGGGCACTGCAATGTTACCGTGCCCCCTGCACATCTGGATGGGGGTCTGGAGTGGGTCTGTGGCCAGTCACAGGCTCCCCCCAACATCCACTGCCCTTGCATGGGCATCTCAGAGCACAAACTCCCACCCTGCCTAGTTCTGAGCAACCAAGCACTAGAGAGCAAGCAGAAACCAATGGACCAAACGCCAGGATCTTGATCCTGAGGTCATCCTGCCCCCTCCTTGTTCTCTTCACTTATTTTAGCCATGACTCCAAGACCCCTCTGAGCTCTGTCAACTCAAGACCTGGGTGCTTTGCATCCAAAATTGCATAGTTCCACTGCACACTGAGGGAACTGGTGCTCCTCCACCAAGAGGAAGGTTTGAGGAGCCCACATCACGCAAACCTGCAGCTGAACTGAGCTTCAACCCCATCTGCAACAGTCTGAGCATCCATAATACACCTTCACTCTCAACCCAGCCCCTAAAGGAAAACTTTGGTAATCCCTGTGATCCCAGACATAGCCCAACTCCCAACCCTGTGTCATCTACCTACCCTGCTCCCTGGAGATGTCTGGTTTGTACCAGTACTTGGAAGTGTCCTGCACAAACTTGACATTGGCACGAGTCTCAGGGCTGTTGTCTGCAAGAAAGGGAAGAAAATGCAAGGAAAAAGTTAAAAGATGCTGTATCTGAAACTCTACATGTGGCTAAAGTGTCAATACCTCCACCTCCTTTCAGCTCCAGCACATTGCACTAATCTCAACCCAGTCCTCCACACCCAAACAGGCTGATCATCATTTGGAGCTTATGGGGTTGCTGGGCATCTAAAGCTAAATCCAAGCACACGGGCCCTCAAAGGGCTGTGTTGGATGAGCCTCTCTGGCACACAGACAGAGACAAAATTGGAATTCATCATTTAAAAGGAAGCTGGCCAGGTGAAATAAAAGCTGTTGGAGGAAAGAGGTATGTCCAGAGGGTGCTGGGGAGATCCTCTTCAAAGGACCTTCACTGCTCTCTAATATTCAAGATCATAAAAATCATAGATTTGATAGATTTTATCAAAGATCATAAAAATAAATTTCTTCCCTTATTTTTGCTCCATGCAGAGGAACTGGATAGGTCGACCTACCCTGAGCAAAGCCTGACCCTAGCCCCAGCCTGACTGTACCTCGCTCAGTGTCCATCAGTGGCACAGCTCCCAGTGGGAGCTCGTGCTCTGGCCGTGAAGCTATCATTCACTCAGGCAACACTTCCAACCATCTGCTTTCCAAAAACCACCAAGCAACCAACCCGGAGGGCTGGATAGCATTTCTGCTGGAGATGTTACCAACCCTCAGCTATCTGGTCATCTTCAGAGAGGCGGGGGGCCCGCTCCCCTCTCCAGGTCATTCATTAATTGCTACGGTTTTTAGTTGCTCATGCTTCCCCACTGGGAAAGATCCCTGGCCACAGGAGTCACAAGACAGGACAGGTGCCAGTGTGCCCACAAAGGGCTGCCTGCTCAGCAGTGAAACAGGCCCAGCAGTCGGAGCCACTGCTGCCCAAAGCTTTATTCCCCCAGTCCTATCAGCCTGATCTTGGCGTCACCAAGGTGTCCTGTAATGGGAGCTAGCGAAGGCGTTCCAGGCACAGTGGCACCTGGGGCACTGCACACCATTTGAAATGAGGAAGCAGCACCACAGAGGGGTCTCAATAGGGTAAAGGCCACCGGGAATGGGGCCAAGAGGTCAGCCCATCCCCACATCAGAGAAAAGTCATCTCCAGGAGCTTTGATCTCTCCATATACATCTCTGGGCACTGTTTACACCAGCAATGCCAGTTGGTGTTTTTCCTGTTTGGATTTGTCAGAAAGCGCAGGAAATGGCCCAAGCCCCAGCAGTGCCGGTGGTTTGCAGATGGACAGGAGGGGTAATTGAGGACATGGCTGAAATCCCTTCCCTGCTGGCTGGAAGGGAGGAGGAGGGGAGAGCCTTGGGCAGGGTGGCGGGATACAGGGACCTCTGAGGGCATCCCATACCTGGCATGGAGAACTTGGAGAAGTCCGGCAGAGTGTGGGAGAAGGCGACGGCACTCCCACCACTGGGGCTGGACATGCCACTGGAGAGGGGTGAGGACACCTTGCCATTAACAGTGGCATAGTTGGGGAGGCTGTTGGAGCGGTCCCCGGCTGACATCCTCCGCTTCTCAGGCAGCGCAGGCTGCAATGTGGGGCTGCCCTGGCGGTAGGCAGCCGAGTCCGGGGAGGAGGAGTGCGGTGTGCTCGTGCCAGGGTAGTACGCCGGTGAGACAGGGAAGGACGGCGTGGAGGGAGGTTGGTAGCCGGAGGAGCTGCTCTGCCGAGACAACGTCAGGTGCCTCTCCTCTGGGCTGGAGTAGCCATACAGGGGGCTGCCAGGGGAGGTGGCTGCTGCAATTTGATGCCTGGCCAGGCTGGGGCTCCCCGGTGGGGCCACCAGGTTGCCATGGGCCGCAACAGCATGTCTGCCCAGCCCAGGGCTGCCGGGAGCTCCGCTCACACTGGGGTTGATGGCTCTTCGCCCAAAGCCAGGGCTGGGTGGTGTATTTGTAGCCACTGTCCGGTGCAAGGTGCGGGGGCTCCCTGGCAGGGCATGGACCCCCACCACATTAACCTGTGGCTGCGGCCGAGCTTGGGGTTCCAGCTGGACACCAGCTCGGCCATCGGGGTAGTCGGGGCTGCTGTATGTCGAGCCTGGGACCCCCCCTTGGACCATTGCAAAGGAAGATGGAGACGAGTTTTGATAGCTGCTGTGAGCAGAGGGCATCTGCGAGCCAACAGGAGACCGGTACACAGGCTCAACCGAGGTGTGGGGAGGTGTAACCGTGCCGTGGGGGCTGCCCTCTGACGGGTAGCTGCGGAGGGAGGCCCTGAGGAGAGACGAAGAAAAGGAGGATTCAACTATACTGCTCATTGCTGGCTGGCACCCTCCTGCAAGTGGAGCAAATGGAAACTGAGGCACAGAGCAAGTCAGCTGCTCGGTTCTTCAGAGGTAAAACAGTGGGGTGGGTCCTGCCATGAAAGCAACTAGAAGCAGCCTTAGTTCTACCATGCATCCCTATTCCATCTCAAAATATGACTTTCTGGGAGACAGAGTCTTTTTGCAGCTCTGCTCCCAGCAAAACGCGTGATTCATTCTGCCCAGCCAGGCTTGGCAGGATGGGCAGGTGCAGAACACTCCGTGGGCAGGGCAGACAGGGGACAGGGACAATGGTTCCATCTCACCACAGAGGACCAATGCTAAGCCTAACCCAGGGCTAGGGGCCCCATCTCTCCTCCCACCCCAGGGGCCAGGTTCCCAGTGACCAGCAGTGACCCAGACTTCTGTTTTCAGGGCACTGAGGTGAATGGTTGGCCAGGATCCCCAAGCCCTGTGTGGAGAGATGAAGGTCCTTCCAAAGGCAGTTTCAATGTAGGAGGAAGCACCATCCCAGGAGGTGTTCAAGAAATAGCTGGATGTGGCACTTAGTGCTCTGGTTTAGTTGGCTCGGTGGTGTTTGGTTGGAGGTCTTTTCCAACCTTAATGATTCTGTGATTCTAAGCCTGGCACCAGGCAGAGTTCAGCCCTGTGCCACAAGTCCCCGTGACCTGCACCCACTGTCTTACCCGTCCACACTGTGAATGGGGCTGCTGGTGGAGACGGGGCTGGGGGCGATGAAGGAGTTGGACAAGGTGCCATTCCTGGTCGGCACCTCCGAGCCCCCAGGCTGGGCAGCTGGCAGGGTCCCTCCCCTGCCCGTCGTGGCTGTGCGGGCCACCGACTCGACATAGCTCCTGGGCTCTGTGGCAAAAGAGAAGCAGAAACAGATGAGCCCACAGCTTGGATGGGAAGGGGGCCACACCTTCCAGTATCCACATTTCATGCCAGTGAAGGTGCTTGAGCTGAGCTCCTCCAGCTGAACATTTCCCTCATATCTCTTCCATCAAGGGTTGTGCAAAACCACATCTGGCTCATCTGGACTTTTAAGATGCTTCCAGAATGCTGAAGACCCCAGCCAGGGCATAGGGAAGGGGGTCATACCCACCCCTTTCCCTGAGAGGACCAGAGCACATGATCCCTTCCCATACCACAGCCTCTCCACCCTGCTCTGATTCAGCGTCCCTCCTACCCAGGATGCCACACAGAACACGTCCTGCTCCCTGCTCATCCACAGCCTCTAAAAATAGAGCCAGTGACTCTGCCCAGACTGCGCTGACTCACACAGGACTGATGACGATACCCTGTGGTCCCTGCCCTCTGTGGCCCACCTCTGCCAGCCATCTCCAACAGCAGACCATAGGGCAACTCCAACTATTTCCACTGCAGCATCCAACACTCTCACTCCCAGCCCAGCTTGAAACCAGAGCCCATGAACACAACCAAGAAAAGCAATTTTCCTTTGGAGCTGCCAAGCTGTCCCGTGCCAGGAGCAGCAGGCTGGGCTGGCCATTACCAGCCATGGCAGATGCCAGACCCAGCCCCCTGTTATACCTTTCCCCCTGCCTCCTGCTCCATCCAGGCTGATCCCTACCCCTATGACAGCTGTCACAGCCTCCAGGCCCCCCCAAAACCTGCACCAGAAGAAAGGGCTGCAGCTTCAGCCCCATTTCCCCATGCCCTGCAGCCATGTCACACCTCAGCTAGAAAATACATGCCCTATGTGAGACCCACTGGCATCAAATGCTATGGGTCAGGCAACCTTGCAGGTCTCCGGCTCCAGGGACTCCAGGCTGGCCATGCCTAAGCAGCTCCGCAGTCGTAATTAGCATGACAAACATTATTATTATTAGTCATAACAGCTGGGCTCTGGCTAAGCCTTCCAGCAAGCTGGCCTGCTCACAGGCAGCCACGCCAATGCACAGCTCCACAGTCAGTGCCGGAGCAGGGGCATGTAAGGAAAAAGACTGTCATAGGTCCCCCTCCTTCCCCCACAGCATCATCTGTCTGTGCACAGGGGAGGAGGAGTCCATCCCTCAGGCTGATCTCCCTGCCCAGCCCTGCTCAACCACCTCAGGAAAGATCTGAGCCAAAACCAGATGATGGACCCCAACACAGGCTGGGTACCACCATCCAAGGCAGGACATCCTGAGTGACAGGGATGAAGCACTGCCCAGGAGGACATCCAGGGCAGCTGCAAGAAATTCATCACAGCTTAGGTAATTAAATTAATTTCACAGCTACTCACTTTTCCCCTCCCCTGCTCCCCAGACCAGACTAAAATTAGCCAGACAGTACATATGAGTCAGTCTGCAAGAGGTTAAGACCAAAAGGCTGTGAAAATGCCATCCCCTCCTGAAAACAAGGGGGCTGAAGCAGGCAGGAGCAGGGGCCTCGGGGAGGGGGGACAGCGTAGGAGTGTCACAATGAGGTGTGTGACCATGGGCACACGTTACAGACATTTGGTTCAATAGGGGTAAAAAGAAGGGAAAAAAAAATAGGAAGTTTCAGGCAGGATTTTTTTAGGTTGAAAAATCCAGTCTTGCCTCCTTGTGTTTTCTTGGAGATGGGACAATGGATGGGAGAACAGAGAAGCTGTGAGTCACCAGGGAGGTGGGCATTTGTTCGGGAATCCCAAATCTGAGCAGGGCTGTGCTCTGGCCAGAAATCCCAAGCGCTGAATCTGTGCCAGTCTGTTTTAAAGCCTCCTCAGAGGTGGCAGCCAGATCCCAAGCTCCCATGCTGCCAGAGCATCCCCCAGCCCCATGCACAGCCCAGCCATGTAGGTTGGGATCTGCTGAGCAGAGCACAGAGGGGCAGAGATCCTCCTGGAGTGTGTGGCTGGGAGCAGAGGGTCCTAAGCCAGAGCTTTGTTAAGCCAGAACACCAGTCCCTTCTCAGAACTGTAGATTCAACCCCCAAAATACATAATTTTATTAGAGAATGAAGCAGGGCAAGAGGCTCATTGTGGCCACTCAGCCTGGGCAGTGCAGGGTCATTGGACATCCTTGTCTGGGAGTCAACCACCATGCAAGGGAACAGAGAAGCAGCACAGCTTGAGCTCCTGAGGGTTTGGTGGGAAGGAGAGGAGAGGCACTGTTTAGGTTTTTGGAGGCTTAAAGCTGGACAGATATGGTAAAGCCTGGGGGAACTCAGGAGGGAAAATCCTGGTTTTATCCCAGCTTTTCCTCCTTTAAAGTATCCAAGAAGCGATCACTGAAAAATTAATTCTGGAAGTAGAACATTTTTTTCAAGCAAGCACTTTCTCCAGTACTATGCAATGTTCAGATTCGGGTTGTGTGCCTTTTGAGGAACTTCTGAGGAGAAATGCTGACAGCTCCCAGGGCCACAGGAAGGACCTCACTCACCAAGAAGAGACGTCCTCTCCTCAAAACCCATCCTGAACATACAGTTCCTCATCTCAGCCCTGAGGGCCCAAAAATTCATGAAAGAAGAAAGTAAAACCACACAACAACTGTTATCTAGCAGGCAGCACTCTGGGGAATCACAGCCACTCCTAAAACTTCCATCCCCAGAGACATGCCACCCCACATCCCACAGTGCATTCTGCATCAGTACAGCCAATCCTGAGTTGACACCCCAGCTCAGTCCCATCCTTGGCATCCCCAAAAAGGTGCAACTTGGAAACAGGAGAGGAGGGGGATATTTGGGCAGCTGCCTGGTCAGCAGAAGATGTGCACCAGCTGCTGGTGCTGTGCCGCTGCCCAGTCGGCTGAGCCGGCAACACACTGGTGGCCTCTGCGCCTGCTGACCTTTTGTGCTGCACTTTGGTTTATTTTCCCTCTGAACAGCAGAAGCAAAGCCAGAAGGGGAGGGCAGGAGACTAAAACTGGCGCTGCTTCTCCCAGCACCCCACCAGGCTCATCCAAAGCTGGCCGCAACGTGCCAGCATCCCCAGAGTGCCACTGGTAAGGATGCCACACACTGACAAAGAGCTTTCAGTCCCCATGGATGATTGTCACCCAACATGACAGACCTTCAGGTCCAACTTGGACATTGGCAAATCCTACCATGACACAAGGCATGATGAGCCCCTCCTCAAAAGAGAGCTGGACAGACAAGACTCAGGCTCCTACATCCCTGAAGGACAGTGCAAGGGAAGGCTGCTGGCACAGACACCAGAGGCTGCTCTGAGTGACAGTCCCAACAATGAGGCTGAGTGAGGAAGAGATAGAGAAAGAAAAGCCTTTCTTACCTTCTTCAGAGTCACCGCCCGCTTCCCCTTCTAGCTCTGAGAGATGGAGGGACAGAGGTGTGATGGGAGCAGGAAGAGGAGGAAGAAGAGAGGTGCAAGACAGAAAGAGAAATCAGAGTTAAGCAGCTTTGCCTTGCTCAGGCAGGAGCACACAGAACACATAGGATAGCCCTACACCTTCCCAACACTGTGCTCCAAACTGGATCCCAGGCCCCAGACACCGTCATGGTTCACCTCAGCAGATGATGTCCAAAACCCAGGGGGCTGGGGAAGAGGGAACAATGCAGCAGAGAGCAACCAATGGGCTGCTTCAAGAAGCCCAGCAAGCACCAAAAAAATCATCAGGTTGCCCTTGAGGGCAGAGCAAGAAGGGTCTTGACGGGTGGGCTCAACCAAGCTGTGACCCCCAGGCTCAGACAGGTTTAGGGAGGTTACACTCAGCCTTGAGATGGTTCAGGAAGGGGCCCTGTGTGCTGGGGAGCAGTAAGGTCTGGCTTGCCAGGCTACTCCAGGACACATCCCCAGGACAGCAGGGCCTTTGCACACAAGGACTGATGTCCAGGATGGAAAGAGCTCTGGATACTGTTCTGGCTGACAGGCTCAGCTCCCAGAGAGCAAACTGTCTCCAGCTGTGCTAGAGAGGAGAAGGAATGGAGAGGGTGAGAGAGGGAAGAATATAGTCCTGGGCAGGAAACAGGATAAGGTTTTTCTTCCCTTCACCACTGAACCCTTCTGTGCTGAGCCCTCAGGGCAGCACCAACATCTCCTACCCTTACACAGTCTCAGAGTCCCCACAAAAGCTGACAAGGACTCCCACAGCCACTTGGCCCCAAAAGGGAGGCAGAAGTGCCTTCTCCAGACAGGCGACCCTTCCAGGGGCACCCTCACAGATGCCCCTCCAAAAAAACTGCAGTCCCCAAGCCCACACTCACCTCCCACTGGATGCAGCAAGATCTCAGCTGGGTTGTGGGGTTTCAGCCCCAGTGCTGAGAGTGGGGTCTTGGCCAGGCCAGGGGGCGAACGCACTGTAGGCACAGTGGACACAAGAACGTTAGTGGAGGGGTGGAAAATGAAGCTTCAGAAAGGCTGGAGCTGCGATGGGTTCAGAGCCCCATAACCCATCCCACCCACTGGCTGCAAGGAAGAGTAGATGCCCTTGTATGAAGCAACACTCTGGGGATGGACACCAACCCCCCTCCCCATTTTGGAGAGGACACAGGGCAGGATGCAACTGGGAACAAGCACCCTGCCCCATCACAAGGCTGACAGGATGGAGAAAGGGGGCAATTCCCACCAGGAGAGGTCCAACACCATCTCCCAGCACTGTCCCCACAAAGGCATGAAGCCCCTTTCATTCCCCCTGTGTGAGCAGCCATCCCCCCGCCCAGCTCTCCCACACCTGAACTCCTCTCTGCCAATCCCCACATCTGGCTGAGCTGGAACCCAGCTGTGCTGGAGCAGCTCATCACCCCCATGAAAGGGCCAGAAGGATTGCCAAAAGAACCCTGTCCTCCAGACCAGCTCAGTGAGTGGGTGAAGATGTACACACAGAGGGGTGGCAACGTACACATGAGGTCTGCACCCCTGTGCTCATACATACATACCAGGAGGGGCTGCATATGTATGTATGGCTATGGTATGGATGGCAGTGGGGTTTCATAGGGCAGGGTAGACCTCCCCAGGCAGATTGCACCTCCTCTCCCCTCCTACCTCCTGGGTTTACACCATCTCCATGATGCTGCATTTTCCCACACCAGGGGAAACCTCAGGGCATCAACTTCAGCAAGAGGGACCAAAGGCCATGAGCCTCCAGCAGTGTTTGAACATCCCCGACCAGTGTCACAGGTACGGGGCCTGCGGCGAGGCTGGGAGGCAGTGGGTGGAGGGAGCTCCAGGGAAAGCCAGATCCTCGCCCTGTGGCCAGGTCCCCCCAGCAGCCTGGGGCTGGAGCAGCCAAGCAGCTAAGTCCCTGGGAAACCAAGATGGCAGCACCTTCCCCAGTCGGTGTCTGATTTCCCTAAATCCAGCTGACTGCAAGCCTCAATGTTGGCTCACACCTCAGCTGGCTGATGAGCAGCTGGGTCCTCCCAGGGCAGGGAATTCTCCCAGGACCACTATTCACCCATGGAGGGAAATTGCTCTTGTATCCCCCAGGGGCACTTTGACAACACCCAAAAGCTGCAACTTCAAGTTTCCCAGGCTTCCCTAGCTGGCGCTCATTAAGCAGCACTGCCTCAGAGCCATGACCCCAGCCAGGCTGTTCCTGTCACCCCTGCAAGTGACTCATCCTCCAAAGCCACTGTCCCACTGCCAAAGGAGCTGCTGCTGCCCCAGGGCCGAGCTCTCAGTCCCCAGGAACAACAGGGCCATTTCCGAGCTGCCAAGCACCCTGGGGACACTCCCACACTCCAGTCACTGCATCCCATGAGACAGGGCTCAAACAACAGAGGGTTGCAGGGAAGGAAGAGCAACAGTGCAGAAGAAAACAGCCCCAGGCCCCATGGGCTCAGCTATGGGGGGCAGGTGGCCCCAGCTGCAACCAGGACATGGCATCAGAGGGGGCTGTGCCCAGACCAAGCATCCCCAGCCCTAGAGCATCCCTCAGCCCTCAGCCTACAAAAGCGTTTCAAAGGGGATGTAGGGGGCTGCCATCTTTTTAATGGGTTTCCCAGTTGACTGGCTGCTCCATTGCACTGGCCCAGCCTGTGTCATGCTGTGCCAACGTGCGGCTGCTCATCAGGGTTCGTCGTTCAAGCTGGTCACACAAACCCAGTCCACACAAACCCACCGCTACTGCAGTCAGGGTTAGTCAGAAAGGAGGGATAACGCAGGGACAAGCTGCATGCAAAGGACATGCATCCTGGCCTTTTTCCCCCTCCTGCCCTTGAAACAGCAAGCAAGAAGTGGTATGGTGTGCGAGTCTGCCCTCCTGATCTTCAGTCCCTCCCACTCGCCTGCTACCGTGGTCTTGCTTCCCTTCTTGTCATGCTGGCAGGAAAGATGGGGAGATGCAGGACCAGGATGGAGCGAAAGCATGCCCCTCTCCTCATCCCACCTTGAAATCCCATCCAAAAAACACCCCAGTGAGTGGAGGGCAGAAAAAAGCAAATAAGAGTGTGCAAAGCATGGGATGCTGAAGGAAGTGGGATGCTGATGGCAGCATGGAGTAATGGGATGTGGAAGAGAGAGGAGGATGGAGAGGGGGAGCGGTTAACATGGCGGTGGGTGTCTGGAGTCTGGAGCTGTCTGACCTTTGGCAAATTTCTGGCTTGCCTAGAGCCACCCACCAAGCCCCTGTGCTCCCGGAGCCACGGCACTTACAGGTGTTGGAGTAAGGGGTTTGTGGTGAGACGGGGAAGGCTGGGGTGGGGGGAGAAATCTCACCGCCGCTGGAGGGTGGGCTAGTGGGGGAGGCACCCTCCATCTCTTCAAAGGCTTCCTTGTAGCTGTGAAGATGAGGCTGGGGAGAACAGGAGAAAGGGTCAGTCCCGTCCCTAGGATGAGTACAACCTCCGAGGAGAGGGCAGAGGGGACAAAGGGAAGGGTTGCACCTCCTCCCTGCTAGCCATCACCACCACCACTACCACAAACAGATCACTGTTCTCCAATTCTATGGATGCTATGAATGCTGACCAAGCCTTCCCCCTCCCTGGAGTCATCTGCACCCAGACAGCCAACCCCCACCCCCAGCATTCCCCCACCCCAGCGCACCTCTTTGGGCCTCCCTCCAGGGTTGGCTGCAATGGTGCTGACCACCTCAGGTGAGAGGACAGTGGGGCTGCGAGGTGAGCTGGGCTCTGGCGAGCTCTTCTCATAGTGGCTGTCACTGGGGGTCCGCTTGCGGGCAGGGACAGCGCTCTCCTCCGCAGGAGGAGACTTCTCCCGGGACTGCACCCCTGCAGGGCAAGCACAGGGTTGGAGATGGGTGAGGAGCTGCCAGCTGAGATGGGGACCAGCAGGAAATGCCCCAGAGCTGATCTGAGAGATCTCCCCAGGACTATGTGCGTAGAAGGGACTCTGCCCAGCAAAGATAGCAGCTCCAGGACTCACCTGCACCTAACCCCCAGACCAGCATAAGCAGTTATGAGCTAGAGCAGATACACCCTACAGTGGTGGCCCTGGACCAGGCCAGAAAGCAAGGCAGGATTGTGCTAATGGCTGAATTGCTGCACTAGCCCTCCCAAGCACAAATAGGCTCTCAGGGGCAAGAGCACCTTGACAATCGACCAGAGAGCCCAGCCCTGCAGAGCTGGGGAGCAACAGGACCTCCTGATAGCATCACACTGGGAAAGGACTGAATCCCCCAGCATTAGGACAGCTGTATTCAGTTGCATCCCTGCTCCCACAGCCAGATGTGGCTTCAACCACAGCAGCAGAAAAAGCTTGGTTTTTGAGTCCTCAAGGCAGAGGGAGCACTGAGTAAAGAAGAAAGAACCCAAGAGAGATGTGGTGCAGGAACCCCAACAAACCACTTCTGATCTCCTGTCTCCAGTGCAAAGCCTTTCTAAAAGGGGAGATCAGCATCTCCTCTCCGTCTACCCCCAGATCTCTTTCCCCAGACCCCAGTGGTATGAGCCACCAATGCCTGCAGCCTGGGAGGAAGAACAGAGAGAGCAAGTCACCACAGGACAATGGGTTTCTTGGGCTGTGCAGTCTGGTAGATCCCTGTTGCCTGGGGTAAATTTGAGGAACAGGGAAAAAGTTGGCACAGGGCAAGGGGGGTCAACTCTCCCAGCACCTGACAGGGCCCAAACACACTCTCTACTCAATCTCGCCTGATGAAGAGGTTAATCAGGGCTCATGGACAATGGTGCCGGGTTCAGTGCACAGGAATGCCACAGAGCATCACAGGCACAGCTCAGAGCCCCGTGGGACTCCTGCTCCTCCCTGGGACTCACTCATCCCCACTAACAGAGATGACAGCACTGTCCCCTTCACCTTTTCTGCAGAGCCAGAGAGCAATCACACTCTCCTTGATCAGCATATTAGGGAAGAAAAAAAGAGAAAAAGGAGAAAAAAAGAAAGAGAGAGGCCAGTATCACGCTCCAGGAAATGCACTTTTCAAACACCAACTCCTTTCCCACGGGCTGGCGGAGGAAAACCAGCCATCAGCTGCTTCCCCTCGCTCCCCGGGGTTCCACACAGGACCCACGCCTCACGCCCGCTGACCTCCCCTCTTCACCATTCGGCACCCTCACCAGAGCTTTCCTGGCCCTGGGGAAAGGGCTGCAAGTGGGGAAAGGGCTGGGAGCACAGAAGGGAAGGAGGTGGCCTGGATGCATTTCTAAATAATCAGCCCAGTGAACGGCAACAACAATAAAATCACGGCTCGGGGGGAGAGGAGGCCAGGCCGCGAGGCGGGGGACGCGAGCCAACGGGGCTGGCTCCAGTCGCGGAGGCGGCCTGGAAAATTCCACTAAGAGCAGCTTTGAAACACAACTCCCGATCCCTTCTGCAGGTGTTTGCCGGCATGGGGCACGGCCATTAAAAAGACCCAGGGAGGGAACAAGGGGACAGAGAAGGTCCCTGAGAAGCTGCCTTGCAGGCACTGGCAGCATTATATAGGGTCACCCTATATCTTTTGTCCTGCCCTCCACTGTAAGGGAGTGAAGATCAGAGTTGTGAGCATAGGGAGAAACAAGATGTTGGAGAACAACAAAGCAAACTCTTATATTTTCTTTTTTCCCTTCCACTTTGTGTACTGTGGGTTCTCCTGTATACCCAGCCCATCCTAAAGTGAGCTGTAGGGCCCAAGCACTTCACAGAGGCAGGGACTGCCTCCTCAAGCTGTGCATGGCTGCCTTGCTTTGCATTTTCCATTTGGGAAGCCCTAACAGCAGACTGCCGGAGCCTGGCTATCAGTGCACTTTACACATCTACAGCGGAGGTCCCCCTGCTCCATCCCCAGAGCTGCGTGTCACGTAGCAGCAGGGTGCTGGATCTGGCCCATTGGGACACTAAGGAACTCACCAATCTTTGGCTGCTCCACTCCCCAGACATGGAAAGCGGCCGGGGCCGCAGGGAGGGGAGGGAGGAGAGGGGGAAAAAGGGACTCATTGTTCAGGAGCTGAGAGTGGGAAACTTCACAGGCTGCCCGGAGCAAAGCCTGGAGGAAACCCAGGCTCTGAGCATGGCTCCCCCAACCCCCTGGGTGATTTATGGGCTGGAAACTATGCTTGAAAAACAAACTCTGCTTTCCCTCACTTGCTGTGCCCCCTCAGCAGACACACAGCCTCCCTTAGCCATGGTACTGTCACTGTCTCAAGAATGCCCTGGCCAGCTGCAGGATATGAGATTCCCCTTCATAAAAGAGGGAGCAGCAGCCTGCATCCCACTCCTCACCCTCACACCCAACACCTGCGGGACTGTCACCCCTTCTGCTGCTCATTTAAGTCCCTAATTTGGTACCAACCCACTGCCCTTGGACTCAGTACAGCTCTAGGGCTGGTGAAGGGCAGGGGCACAACAGCAAGGGAAGGAGGATGGCAAACCCAGCTCATTTTGCAGCTAGGAAGCCAGGTTTCTAAGACAAATCAGGAGGCAGCTGCTTTTGGGGCATGAGATGCTGGAACTACTTCCAGGCAAGAGCCAGGTTATATCCCCACAGTCGACGAGAAAGGGCAAAGTCCTCGAGATGTGGCACTGAGCAGTTAAAGTCAGACAGGGACACACAGCACCCAGTGAAAAGACATGCAAACTTGCTCCCTGTCTCCATGAGGAACAGAAGCTGCCCTGTACTGCTCCCTGTCAGAGCCCAGCTCATCCCATCCTGCCAGACACAGACACGTCTACCGCTCCCCACCTCCCAGCCTGATCATTCCACCTGGGCACAACAAAATAACTTACTCTGTGCTGAGGACTGGGAAGGTTCAAATCTCTTTGGTCCTCCTGGGGAGAAACGCAAGGTGCCAGCGGAGAGACAAAGGTCACACAGAAAGCTGGTGACTCCCCACCCCACTCTTTGCCCCCAGCCCAATGCCATTTCCTTCCTCCTGCTTGCCCTGGGACAAGTGGGTGCACAACAAGCACCAAGCAGGTCCCCAGCACTCATCACCTAGGGCAGACCCAGGAGGTGAGACACGGTCAGGGCAAAGCTTGGAGGGGCTGGAGCAGATCTGGCCCAGAAATGAAAACCTCACCAGCGAGCAGTGCCAGGCTTGGATGAGATGCAAAAGCCAGGCAGGGGAGTCTGTACCCAGGGCCAGAGGCTCCCCCATCCCTGAAGGAGGTCAAGGGGAGCCCTGACCATCATTCTACTAAGAAAAGGGATAAATCCTGCATGGGGAGGGTCTCCTGAACCTCCCTCAATCCCACGTCCATGCAACACACAGAGCATTCAGCATGCAGGGATAGAAAAGGAAGGAGGGATGAGGAGGAAAGAGGGATGAGGGGGAAGGAGGGAGAGAGAAGAGAGGTAAAGGAAGGAAAGATGAGAGGGAAGAATGCAGGAGAGGGAAGGAGAATGATGAATGGGGAAGGTCGGAGGACAAGGAAGGAGGTGGAATGAACAAACCGGAGAAGGACCGTTGCTGGTTCAGAGGAGGACGGGGGACTTTGATGCTCTTGTTGAGTTCCCTGAGCTTGGCGTTGTACTCTGCCAGCATACCAGGACAGGGAATGCAAGGAGAGTGGGAGATCACAGAGGACAGACACAATCCCCCAAGGAGAGAGAAAGGGGCAGACAGGACAAATGTCACGAGATACGA
This sequence comes from Lepidothrix coronata, assembly GCF_001604755.1. NCBI lineage: Eukaryota > Metazoa > Chordata > Aves > Passeriformes > Pipridae > Lepidothrix > Lepidothrix coronata. The sequence continues at coordinate 1,194,049 of NW_016690298.1, read as the reverse complement.
TAAGGAGAGAGAGGGAAAGAGAGAAAAGAAGAGAAAATATTAGATGGGCTCCAACAGATGAGGCTGGGGTCACTTGGGGTCTGAGGGAGCTCAGTCCTTCCTTGGAGATGCTTTCCCATCAGCCAACTTGCTTGGGTCCACACACCACATAAACCCGTATGAGAAATCAGTGGTGGCTCCCAGCCACCTTGTGCAACACCACAAATGCCCCATCACCATTTCCTTAGGGATGGCACCATGCAGGTCCCCTCCATCATGGGATGCTCAGGGCTGGGACATGAAGAAATGACACCAAATGCCTTGTTGGGAGATGAAGATGACTTGAAAGATGACAGGACCACCTCCTCTCTGTGGGGAGATGCTGGGCATGCCAGCATTGCCCTGTGCCATCTCTTCCCCTCCATCATCAGCGGGAAGTGGGAATGGAGCATTCCCTCCCCAAGAACGGAGGAGGTGTGAGATGCTCCTCATCTCTGCACTAGGACAGGCAGGCAATTTATAGCAGCAGGGAATGTAAACAAACCCGTCTGTGTCCCACTGTCCCCGTCGGCCGTCCCCTCCCAACATTGGCTTCAGGACACCTTGTTCCCGCCAGAGGTCAGGCCACCCGCCTGCGCTGTCCCCACCTCAGCACAGACGGCCCAGCTCCAGTGGAGACAGGTGGCTACAGGCTTGGGACCATCCCACAGATGCCTCCCTCCTCCCTGGGAAGCCCAGTGGCTGCAGAAGGATGACAGTGACACCAGCCTAGCCCTGAGGCCCTAACCCCAGGGTTGGGGAGGTGGATTTTTTTTTTGGTAGACACCATCAAACATCCATTTCCCACACACTGCAGATACTGTTCCTCTCCTTAGAACTGTTCTCTTTTCCAGCCCATTTTTTATACTTATATGGGGTGGTAGGGGAGAGCAGGCATGTGCTCCTTATAATATTAAGTCCAGACACACAGTGTGGTTTGGGCATCCAAGTGTTCTTAGGTTTGTTTAAATTCTCTGCAAAAGCCTTGTGACCCTTTGTGAATCTCGTCTGGATCACAGAGGTCGAGTTCAGATGGATGCAAACTTCCTCCAACACCTCTGTGACCCTCCTCATTCCCATCCCTGCTACTGGCACCCTGCCTGCCTCCCACCCTGTGACTCAACCCCCACTCCTGGGAGGTTGGTGCTGTTGGATTTTTCCAGCCAAGCCTCTTCCCCCTCCCTCTAATGCCGGGCGAGTTTCTGGACTGAGCACAGAGTTGGAAAGGACAGAGCTGCCAAGCCCAGCATCACGAGCTGGCCCACAGCCCCAAGCCCTTCCCAAATGTCGCTCCACAATTCAACAACTGCAGCCAAAGCAGCAGGGAGGGAGGGCACCGAGCTGCCACAGGGCCATGGCACCTTCTTCCCGGGGTGCTGGGACACTCCTGTGTCCCCAAAGCCCCTGAGTTGGAGCTGCAGGACAGGGGATCAGAGGATGCAGTTTCCCCTCTGCAGCACAGAGCTAATGCCATCATCCAGCCACAGAACCAACGCTCAGCGCTGCACCCAGCCAAGCACCAAACCCCTGTGGCAGGACTGGGAAGACATTTCCCTGACCACTGCCCCAAGGCTAAGTCCAGCTTCAAACTACCCCAGGCCAAGCTGGCTGGGCCAATGGGGCAGAATTTCAGCTGCCAGACAACAGCCTAGTCCACACTCCAACAGCACCCCAGCTACTCAGGGAGGAGGTCTGAGCACTGAACCCAGCACTCCAGGGGGGGAAGCAGAGGCTGAAATCAGGGATGAGCCCAGCTACGTCAAACACAAGGCAAGTTTTCTGCTGGGATCTTACACCAGAGCACGCTCCACGCAGGGAGAGCATTATGTCCAAGTGGGGTCCAGGCAGGACACCCTCCACCAGAGATGAAAACATCTTCCCAAACTCTGCCATATTCTCCCTAAAATAAAGCAAGCCCCCTGAGACCCAGTGACTGGCCCTGCCACCAGGGAAAGACCAGCCCTGTACTCTAAAGGGGTGAGGACTGGGGCAGGTCTGACACCCTCAGCTGCCCCTTCCTACCTCTGGGCAATGCTGCTGCAGACGGCAAGCTGCAAGAGGGGATCTTAGCAAAGAAGAGCAGCACAGGCTGTCCTCATGCAGCCCAGAATGCCCTCATGGCAGGTGATTCAGTTCCAAGCCCAGATCTGGCATGGACAAGGCATCGCCGCATCACTCCTCCCCAGCTCCACCATGCATTCCACCCCCATGGGCTCCGGCACTTTGGGGCATGCGATCTTCCCCATCCCCCCAAGGAATCAAAGAATCCTACCTGCCACCCTGTGGGCCACCAGGCCCTCCAGATTCAAGGGCTCTTCTGCCGACCTCGACAGGTCTTCATAGCTCTCCGGTCCCTTGAGGGGCATCTGGATTTGCGCTGGGATGGTGGGGGAAGGCGGGGAGGAGGTGAGGAGCTGTTGAGACCCCACAGGACTGTAGGAGGTGCTGACTGATGGGAGAGTGCCCATCTGTGCTCCTGCCGGAGAATGGCTGTAGCTCCTCGGATCCGGCAGTGGTGCTAGCTGGTAGTTGTAAGGCAAATAGGTTTCCCGATACTCATGCACCCCACAGTCCATCTCTCCAGGAGAATAGGCTTTGCCCCCAGGCTCACAGACCACGGGGCTCACAGATGTGCCAAAGGACCTCGGCTGGGCCACCTGCGGAGATGGCCGGGCGTAGAGGCCAGACACAGCCTGGGTCGAGAGGGAGGAGGGCAGGGGTCCCATTGGCTTATCCTGACGGGCGGTGGCAGGCACACTCTGCGACTTGTGGACAGCAGGTGCAAGATCCAGCATGAGGACATCAAGGGCTTCAATGGACTGCTCAATTTCCCGGCGAGAGGGTGCCCGGGGGAACTCAGGCATGCTGTGGCTGTGTGGGGGCACCATCTGCAGTGGGCTGGGCTGGGGGCTGCAGCTGGAGATGCTGGGGCTGTGGCTCTCCGTGCCGCCCTCCTGCAGCCGGGAAGGTGGTCGGCTTCCTCCTTGTTGTTGCCAGGAGTTCAAGCCCCTCTGCACAGCCTCCCGGCTGCTTGTACTGCGAGCTGGGGCCTGGGGCAGCGCTGGGTTTACATCATATTTAGCAGTGTCCACCGCTGGGAAGGACCGGGAGCGGTAGGTTCCAGGGTGGTCGTAGCCATACAGGTAGGGCTGGGAGCTCGGCAGCGGCTGGGGCTGGAGCCAGCCCGGGGCGTGGGAGCCCGGTGGGCGCTGTGGGTAGCCAGTCAGGTGCTCTTGAGTGGATGCTGACGGCCACAAGGAAGGTAGCGGGTCACGGAGGTGGTGGCCTATCAGAGTGTTCTGGTTGTTGTAGGGGTAGCCACCATTGGAGAGCGGCTCGCCATCATACAGCCCCTCCTTCAGCAGCTTCTCAGCCCCATTGCAGCTCGAGGGGCCATTGGGTAGGGAGGAGAGGCTGCCCACCCGGGGTGCCTCCTGGTAGCCAGTCTCACTGGCAGTGGTGGTGCCATCCAAGGAGGAAAGTGTGCCAAGGCTGCCCACACTGTGCCCATCCTGGTTGGGCAGCTCATCGTCTAAGATATCCGTCTCCCGCTCAGCCACCAGCGCTGCAGCATTCCCATTGACGTGCACCTGAGCCGGCACCACGTGGCGGCCTGGCATGGCGGGCAGGCGTGCTGGCACGGGGCCGGGCACGTGGTTGTGCATGGGCGGTGCACTCTCCAAGCCAAAGCCAACAAGGAGACGATCCAGCTCCTGCTTCTCCTCGGGGCTCAGCACCGCCTGGCCAGTGGGCACCCCGGTCACCGCCGGCTCATCCGTCCGGTCGGTCTTGGTGGAGGCAGTGGAGTTGCCTGAGTCGCTGCTCACTGAGAGTGTGTGCTCAACGTGGTTGGGCGCTGCCGAGAGTGGGAGACGGGCAGCGTTGACGGCACCAGTGCTGCCGTGGAGGGAGTCTTTCTTCTTCACTTTAGCGTAGAGGCTCCCATCCAGGGGCCCTTGCGTGTGCCCAACCTCTGCAGGGGGAGAAACGAACACGAGACCCCAGATCAATTGCTGGCTCTCTGCACGGAGCTAATGGGTCCCATTAGCTGGTGGTTTCGATTTCTTCTGTGTGCCAGCACGCTTAACGACCAGCATCGCCGTCTCCTCGGCACCCTCCACAATCCCATGGGCGCCACCATGCAGAGACATCGGAGCCAGATCCCCCCAACCCCATACCCCACAGCCCCCCATTTCGCACGCAAGCACCGCCTGCTCTACTGGGATTCACCAAATATCCCCTGCCCTGTTTCCAGGCATAATTCCCAGCAATTCCTCTCCACCGCCAGCAAGGGGTGGTGCCCCCCACACAGTCAGCCATCGCTGCTCCACAGGGCTCAGCCAGCCCTGTGGCACCAGGGAGGCAACCAGGGAGGATGGAGAAGATGCACCACAGGCTGTAGGAGGACAGGCAGCAGCAGTCAAGATCTGGCCTCATAGCTCTTTCTAGCTCCAGCTGGATGGATGTACTCAGCCCATGGGTGAAGGACAGATGAACCACAGACCCACCTCCCTGCCTGCTCTCCTCCCAGATGATTCATGGGTCCAGTCAGCCAGACATCCTTGACATTTTCTTCCCTGGCTACAGCCAGGCTCCCATACTTTCTGTTCTTTCCCTTTCCTCTCTCAGGTCAGGTCGATCTGCCCCAAAGCTCCCACACAGGCAGCACCTCTGCCCAACCATGAACAGGCAGCATCTGCTCCTGGGGAGGCCCTGGTGCCATGAATTAAGGCCAGTGTGGGCAGTTGGCTCTGCAGCCCCTAAAGTCTTTGGGGCGTCCAGGGCACAGCAGCATCACCACCAGCAATCCTGCACTCCAGCTCTGAGCCCCCCAGCTCCCATCACCCCTGGCAGCATCAACACCACAACTGGCTGCACCTTTTAAACTTTTCTAAGTGGAGCAGACAGATTTTGGGGACAGAGAGGGACCTCGGCCACTGAGCAATGGGGATGGCTCCCAAGCCATGTCCCCCCACCAGAGCAAGCGCAGCACCAACCAGGCTGCAGACTCTTGTTTTTCCAGCTCCCTGCCGAGGTTTCCTGGAAGGTCCCGCAAGCAGTGTTAAACACTTTCTTTTGGAGGAAAAAATGACTCTTCCCTGGCAGGGGGCCAGGCAGCTGACTCAGGGACGGAAGACGGCCCTAAGACGATAGTGTGAAATCAGAGCGGTCCTATCTGCAAGCAAAACACTTCCGAGCCGGGACAGCTTAACCAGTCCCACACCACCACACCCGCACTCCAGCAGCTCCCACACCACCAACAACCCCTCACCATAAGGGAGAAGGCGGCAATAACACCGAGCTCAAGTCCTACCAAGTCAGAGCCCCCTCCTTGTTACTGATTTTCCACTCCTGAATCTCCACTGGCAGTATCCCAAGGAGGCAGCTGAGCCCCAAAACCTCCCCTTGGCTTGAAGATGTCCCAGGACCAAGCAGTGAGCTCCTCTTTGGGCACTCAGTGCAGGAAAGGATGAGACTTTCTCCCAGAGACTCAGAGCTCCTTCATCCAGTCAGTATAGCCAGGAACTGCTAGCATTTGACTCCACAACACCTCCCATTCTGGGGAAAAGGGGGAGAGAGGGAGGGAAACCCTCCCCATGGAGGGAGAAAGGAAAAAGAAGAATGTCCAGCAGCAGTGTAAATGCTGGACAGGCTGACATTGCTTGGAGATGGGGGAAAAGGCACAGCCCTCCCATCTGATGGCAGCAATGGATGCTGGCCGGTCTTGGGAAACAGGGCAAAAGCCAGGGTGGGGGCTGAGATAAATAGGGTAGAGGAATAGAAAGGAAAAGGGAATAAATAAATATAAATGAAAGCACATAGTGCCAAGGGAGAAAATAGATGGCAAAGGCTTTAATTGCACTTTGGGCTATGCACTGCCCCATGGCCACTGAGAGCCATGGAGAGCTGGGAGAAATATCTCCAAGAAGGGTCAGGATGGGGCACAATGAAGTTCATGACAGAGGCAGAAAGCCTCAAGTGCCCCATCCCACCTTCCCTAGACCCTTTGGCCAGGCAGGAACACGGGGGGTCCGGTGGCTGCCCTTCCACCAAGAGCAATACCAGAGTGGCAAGCAAGGAAGGGGCTGTGACACCTCCACCATCAGCCAAGCCCTCATCCTGTGGCTGCTCTGCCCCACACCTGACTGCTCATCCTGTCCTCAACCCCACATACCCCCTGGGCTCTGATGCCACGAGACAAATCCTGCTACTCACCACCACTCCTAGGCCCCCTCCACCACCCTAAGGCCACACTATCGCTCATATGACTATCTATTGCTTGTCACCTGAGAAGCTGAATAAAATAAAGACTAAGGGATGCGGGGACAGACTGCCTTAGCCAAAGCAGCCATCCTCAAAGCAGTAGGCTCCCAGGATCCCATTTGCAAAGTGTCTGCAGCTACCAGCAAGGTCAGATTTCATCCTGAAGGTCAGAGAAGCTCCAGCCCAGCAGGCTGTGCCATCTCATCGTGGGTTGGGTTTGCCCTGGGCTCAGCCCCAGACACAGCTCTGCTTCAGCTCTATCTGCTCAGGCTATAAGGAGGCAGCTGGGGGAAGCGCTGAGACTAGCCTGGTCCCAGCTCTGCTGCCAGGTTCACTGCCCCAGCAGGGCACTCTGTCCTCTCCTTGCCCAGCACCCGGCAAAAACACAGGTCCGGGACAAGCATGACAATGTGAAGGGGGTCAGCTCCCATCCCCAAAATCCCAGCCATCTGCCTCACACACTGTGGGGTGCACCATACAGAAACGTGCACCAGCACAAATCCTGTCCAGGGTTCTGCACCGGTGCAGAAAACAAGGTTGAGGCACTACCGTGTCTCCCCTTGTTCTGCCCCCAGCAGCATCCCACCTGCTGCCTTCAGTCCCCACCACTCAGAGCCCTGACCCCACTGCATCTCTGGAGCATCAGCCCACAAGGAAGATCCTAGGGTCCCGGGACCCTTTGTAGGATGAAGGGTGTGAGTTAAATCCCACAGAGAAGAGCTTAGCCCCCTCAACTCTGTTTTCATCCTGTGTCCAGATATGATGGCAATGCGCAACCACAGCCCTTGAGCCATGGTCTCCACAGCCACAAATTCCCTATCCACCCCCCAGCCCAAAGAAAAGCAAAGTCAGGACTTACCAAAAGGGACGGGGAAGAAAGGATCACAGGCGAAGGGAAGGAGCAGGCAGTAAAATCCCTTTCCTTCACCCCTTCCAGCACCAGAGCCTTCCAGGGGCACCTGGTGTGGTGGCAGTTCGAACGGCGTCCGCAGCCGGCTCCGTGCGTCCGTCCAGGACAGGAGCCGACGGCCCGGAGCTGGCTTGGGTTGGCGTTTGTCCCTTTGGCTTTGCCTTCCCTCTCGCGGAGGGAGCTATTCCCTTCCCAGCGCCGTGTCCCGCGGGGCCGCGAGAGGGGCACCCCGACGGCGGCGGGGTGCCGGAAGGGGTCGGATACGGGGAACCTTAGGACACGGGGAGCCGGAGGGGAGGATGGAGGAGCCGAAGGTGGCAGAGGCAGGAGATGGGCTGGAAGTAAGGAGGTGCGGCTGTGCTCCCCTCCGCGCCAGACCACACAGGGATCACAGGGAGGAGCGGCAGGGGAAGGGGAGAGGCTCGTAGAGGGCGGCGGGGCCGCCCAAGCCCCAGCCCCAGCCCAAGTTAACCTCAGTGAGGTGCGGAGAGGGTGGGAGCCATGGAGGGAGGACAGCCAGACAGACAGCTTCCAGCTATGAATATTAACTACTTCCTCCACGGGCAGGGCTCCGCCGCGTTAACTGTTTCCTAGGCAGGACGGACAGCCGGACAGCTGGACAGCTTACCCACCTCCCACGGGCCGCTGAGCATCACCCCCCTGGACGACCCCCTCATTTCAGACACTCAGCCCTGCCTGCCTCCTGCGTGCACACATCACACCTGTCCCCAGAAAGATGTGACCCATTTGGGGTGAGGATGTCCTTCCAGGCCCCATGGGATGTTGAAACCCAGCCTGGTCTGCAAACCCAAATGCCCTGCTGGAGACTTGAGTTTCTCCATCTTAAAAAACAGCCGAAGAGGGGTGGAAAGCAGCCATGGACAGTCGACCCTGCCGACCCGTTTTCACAACTCCCTTGCCTGCCCTGCCAGCACCACAGGCACAGCATGGATGTGCCAGCACTGTTTGCAGGATGCACGTGCTGCCCTGTCCCGTGGCAGGAGGAATGACATGGATCCCATCCACCCCAGAGCTGTCTGAGACCACACTGCTCCATCCCAAGCAAAATCCATGCTGGGATGGTGCTGACAATTCACTGCTCCAAGTGACAGCAAGCCCACCCCATGTCCGGGCCCCTGCCTGAACCCATGCTCAGGACTCCACTCCTCAGTTGTTCCAACATACTCAGCAAAACGTGAGGCTCCTTCCACTCTAATCCCCCCAGTCGTGTGTTTCCCATACCCCCACGGATGACGACGGGATGAGAGCAGTGTTTCCAGCCAGCCCCCTGACTCACAGCCCTGTTTGCTCCCAGATAGTAGCACATGCCAAGGCAGCATCCTTCCAGAACTTCCAAAGTTTGCTTGCTTCTCTGCCTTATTTTTTGTCTCAGCTGTGTGGCTGTGGCAGGGCAGATAAAAAGCTCCCCAGTCCTGCCTGGGGACAGCCCCAGCTCTACACATACACACTGCTGCAAGTTTTGACTTCAAGGACAGTTTAAAGGGGGAAAAGAAAGGGCTGAGCTTCCACTAGCCAGTCTCTATCTGCATCCCAGTCCCAGCGGGAACAAAACTTATCCAACTCCCACCTCACATCACAACCCCAAATACCAGGTCAGAGGACAGATCCTGCCCTGGGAATAGCCACACTCCAGCTAAAATGTCTAGCCAAGCCTGTAGATGCTTCAGTATTTCTCCCATGGGGAATAACTAGAAGCAAGGGGGACACTCCCTATGGATCCCCTTCAAGCCCAGCCAGGTCCCCACTGCCCCACAAAACGCCCACCCCAACAAGTCCTTACCTTGCTGCTGACAGAGCAGAGAGCAGAAGACAGAGGCAGAATGACGGGAGGGAAGCAGATTCCTTCAGCTTTAGTCAGCTGGTGAAGGCAAGAGGAGAGCCAGTGACCCCCAGTCCCCATCGAGACAGGGGACAGATCCATCTGGGGGGGAGAGCAGCAGCCTGCCAGCAGCTCCAGCAATGGATTTAACAGCTCTGGCCTGGCCCATTTGGCTCTCTGCCTCTGCACTGCCTGGCTTGCCCTCCTGGGCAGCCTCAGTCCCTGATAAGTGGGGCAGGATTTGACCCCACTAGGAAGGTGTACCTCATGAGATGCCCAACCCACGGGTGACCAACAAATGACAGTGACCCCATCAAGGGGCTTTCTGCCCCATGGAAAGATGCAGCTCAATCTGTGGAAGTCTGGGACTCCCTGACCTTTGCCACATGGGGTTCAGGGTCTGCTGTGATCTCCCCTCACTGGACTGGTGAGATGCTCATCCCAGTCCCTATCTCAGCCAGCCCTGCCCTGCGAGTGCGGATGAGCTGCAGGAGAGTTCTACGCCAGAACCATGACTCAGGTGGGGATTTAGCAACTCTCTTGCAGATGTTGGATTTGGCCAGGCCCCAGCCACCCTCTTCCAGCCCCGGTAAAAAGAGGAGGCAGGAAGGGCCAGCCCAGAGTGGGTCCAAGGGCCAGTCGTTATAGGGAGCTACTGGGTTGGGGATGCACGCCCAGCCCTTTAGCATCCTCTCACTCCACCCCAGGGTGGCAGAGCTTGGGGTCCCCCTGCAACAGTCACACATTCGGACCTTAGGGACAACCCCTCCACTGACTCTATGCCAGACCTAGCATCCTGTTCTCCATCAGTATTGGTTTTCTCAGCAAAACCAAATCAGGCCATAAATGTTCTCCATCCAGATTTGCCCACCTGCATCTGCAGTACCCCAAAAATTTCTCTGCAGTGATCCTCCAACCAGCTGCAAACCCAGCAGTGCCACATCTAGCCGCCAGTCTCCTCTTGCCTTCCTGGAGCTAGTTTGACACCCCAAGGAAAGCCACCACAGTGCTGGCAACCACAAAAACAGCCAGAGGAAGAAGCACGCCATCGCCTTCCTTCAGCCTTCAAACACCCTCTCAGCCAACTAATGGCTATGGGGACTGCAGCAAGAATCTGCCATGGAGCCACCACTGACCCCAAAGCCCCTCTGAGGAGGAGGAAGGAGGGCAGGCAGAGCCCATGACATATGGACATGCATGATGGGCAGAGGGACAGGCTGTGGGGGTATCCCAGCACTCCCCACTCTCCCTAAGGACCATAGGGCAGCCCAAGCCTAGTGGGCAGCAGAGACCCTGCCTGGGTAAAGCGGGAGGGCAAGTCCGCTGACAGGGGACGGCTGTGGGGGCGGCTGACAGAGACCCCACCTGTTGAATCCAGTTGGGTCCCCTCTGCCAGAGTGCAAGATGTGGGGGTTCAGATCCCCCTCTCATGACCCCCGCTCTGGACGATCCTGGTCAGCCGACAACCTTGCTACAGCTCAGCTTCCCCTTCCCCAAGTCCCCGCAGATAAGCACAGCAGAGGCATAGGGAACACTAGGACAGGCACCATCCCCAGTCAGCCACCTACCCCTCCAGCTTTGGGGCCCCACAGGACCATCCCACCCTGTCAGGCACCTCCAGCCCATATGGGTGCCCCATGCTGAGACAAAGCTGCTGGAAAAAGGGCATTCACCTCCACCAAGCGAAGCTGTGACCAGCAGAGATGCTGCCTGGGGGGACCCACCGTTTGGCAGGCGATGCCGATCCCGTTGGCCTGGGCTGCGGCGACAGTCTGTGGGGAGCCTTCACCGAGTGGCAGGACGGGCAGTGGCAGGGACAAGGAGCAGCGGCTGATCCCAGCCCCGTGTGGGTTCCGGTGCCAACCTCACCCCCCTCCGCCCCCGGACACCACTCGCTCACGCCTGGTGGTGCCAAAAATGTGGCGTGCAATTCCCTGACCAAATAAGGCAAGAACAACCATAAACAGGGACCCCCCTTGCACAGCCGGGCACCAGGGTCCCTAACCCAGCTTGGGACAGGCTGGTTAAAAGTGCTGACAGAGAGGAAGGAAGATGAGAGCCCCCCTAAGCCCAAACTGACTCTCTCTGCTGCTGCTCAAGGTGCCCCATGGGGCAGCCAGGGAGAGACCCCTATAGATGGGCTTTTCGCAGCTGTTTTGCTGGCATGGGTCAGAAGGCAGCCTCCTGCCTCTGGCTTCACCCTTCAACAGTCCCGGCTCATCTCCAAACTGGGGCAGTGTTTACAAATCCAAGGTGCCCTCATTCCCTATTGCCATCCTCCTGCAGGGAGGACAGCCCAGTCAGCACATGGAGATACCTCTGCAGCCCTGACACCTGTCTAGACCCCCCGAGAGGGGATGGAGAGGAGCCCTGGGGTACTTCTGCAGCCAGGACCCCCATGAGAGGACAGAGATGAGTGCTGGAGTAGCCCTGCAAGGGGCTGGGAGTGCAGAAGCTCTGCCCAGGGGGCCAGAGGGGAACACATGCAATGAAGTACTCAGGCCTCTGCAGGCAGGAGGGGCCTGCCAGGCAGTCTTGTCAGCTTGGGGCCCAACCTGCAGCTCCCCAGCTCCCCACCACATAGCTGAGCCTGGACATCACGAGTTGCCTGTTTACTGCCCGGTGCCAAGGCAAGTGCCTGTGCCAGCTCTGCACTGCTGCCCCAGATCCGGCTCTACCACCATAGCAGAGACACTCTCACCTGCCTCAGGCACCCAGAGCCCCCACCCTGCGCTGTGAGCACGGCCGCCCACAGCTCCCACTTGAAGCAGCCGGTGACCTTCAGGGACATCAGGGATGGCAGCTGTTCCTGCTCCAGGGACGCCTCTCCAGATCGGGCCAGGAAAGCCCAGGCATCTGCTCAGCCACAGGCAGCCTTGCCACCGGGACAGGGTCCACCACCCTTCGACATACAAGTCCTGCCCATTCCTGCCAAGTGGGTGAGGACAGTCAACTTGCTGCAGCCAAACCAATGCTCAAGGGGCTCTTCCCAGCTCTGAGAGATGCTGCATACCCTTCAAGGCCAGTGAGACATTCTCATACCCCAGGGATAACTAAGGCATAGCTACGTCCTGCCACGTTTGTGCCATGAGAAAGGAGCTGAGATACTTAATTGTCCCCCCATGAAGTCCTGCAGACCTGGGGTTTGGGTTTCCCAAAGCTCTGGGGCATAAACCAGGGCTGGACCCTGCTCATGCAAACAGGATTTTGAGAGTGAAAATGCTGGAAAAACAGTGTAAGCTCTCTGGCACTGAAGCAGGAGTCAAAGTCCACAAGATCTTCCTCTCCCATCCCACAGCCACACTCCTCCCAGCAGCAGCCATCTGCCCTCAGCTCTGCTGCCCACTGCTGTCCCCTTTCCTGGGGTGAGGGGGATTCCCACAGGGACACTTTGGCCACTGAGCACCCTGTGAGCCCTAACCTTTCTCCAGGTGCTTGTTGGACAGGGGTGGCTCAGCCCAGGCCCCCTCCGCGCTGTCCTCACGTTGGATGTTGAAGTTCTCATAGGAGTCCCACCGGATGAGTGGGTCGGATGTGTTGTAGTCCACGGAAACGCTGGGCCCGTTCTCCAGGTGCTCCATGCCTGGGAATAGGCAGGATAGTCAGTCGGGGTGACAATAGAACCAGCAAGGGTAGGACAGGGAAGGAGATGGAGAAAGGTTCAGGCAAGGAAAAAAGAGAAGGAGTCATAGGGTAAGGCAGGAGAGTCCTACAGGAAGGGCAGCATTAAGGATGGGCACAGGATGTACATCAAAACCCACAAAGTGTACAAGACTGCCCAGGGCTTTTGGGATTGCCTAGAGACAAGCGCACAGGCTGATAGTGAGTGTGCATGGTCTGGAATTTTTGGGCAGGGAGTCCTTCATTCCCAAGCACTCCCTCTTTCTCTCCTGGGCCAGCAAGTGCTTTGGAGAGCAGCCTCCTGGGGAGTGACAGGGCATCCATGGGTGCTCCTAGATTAGCCTCACTGCGTGGACCCCTCATCCTACCCTGGTGACAAAGAGGCTGCAATGGGGCAGGAGGAGGTTGCAAGGGAGACAGCAGGGGATATAGCTGAGGAAAGGGAAAGGAGACGGCATCCAGCTCCAAACCCCCAAGGCAGTGAGCCAGTCATACCTTGGATCTTCTCAGGGCCATAAGAGAACACAAACTCCACCTTCCCATACTCAGGGAAGCGGTCATCTGTCAGGGAGAGAGCAAAGGGACCATCTCCATCTATGCTTCCAGTAGCACCCACACAGTCACCCCAAACGTGCTCCACAGCTTAAGGCAGGGAGCTGGCAGGGATATCCCTGCATGGGGCAGTGCATCTCAGCCCCCAGAACAACCCCAAAGCAGTCGCTCTGCATCAGTACTGGTTTTGGTAACAAAAGGGATGACGGTGCTACCAGTCCACATGCAGCACCACACCCTGTGGATGGAGCAGGGGTGCCCTGCTTGGTTGCAGTGGATCTGGGATGGGTGCCCAGATGCCCCACGATGAGACCAGAGTTACAGGGGCAGGAGGATGAGGGAGTTTGGAGAAGGGAGGTGCCGGGGCAGTTACCTCTGAAGGCCTCATCCAGATCCTCCTTGCCAAAGACAACATCAAGGTCGTGCACAGCGCACGTGTGGAACTGCACACGGAAAATCACATCACGGGTAGGGCTGCGAAACTTCTTGTGGTAGCACTTCAGCTGCAGAGGGGAGTAGGGATGGGCCATCAGGATAAGCCCCCAGAGCTTGGCAAAGGGGAATCTGGGGATCCTGACACAAGGCAACCACCCGTCCCCTGGCTGCTTTCTACGCGGAGGATCCTTACCAAGATATCGCCCTTGAGCAGCAAGCCGGGCTCAATGGTGATGCAGATGCCTGTCTGGCTGTCTCCTTGCACGTTGCTGCAGAGAGGGATGGTGGGAGGATGTGAGTTGTGGTGCAGAGGCCTCCAAGAGCTCCCAGCACCACCTCAACCAGCCCTTCTACCCAAATCCAGCAAGGAAAGGTGCATAGCACAGAGCTTCCCCCCCCGCCCCCAGTGACAGAGAAGGGTTCCGTCCATCACCCCAAGGGGCACCCATTCCCAGAGGAAGGAGGACAGGAAGAGGAAACTGAGGCACAGCGGAAACCCTTCCACTAAGGGTGGGAAAAATGTTGGGTGGGAGGGTTTGACCAGGATCCAAGTGCTGAGACTGGGCTATCAGCCATCCATCCAGCTCCCTTAGTCAAGCAGGGCATTGGACACAGAGGGAGAAATCTCAGGGAAGACTCTCCTCCCTGCCTCAGTTGCCCTGACAGAAGCCCTCCCCTTTGCAGTGTCCCACCGAGGGGCTGCCTCTGGGTGGTGGCGTCAGCAGTCGCAGACAAAGGAAGAAGGGAGTTGGATTTCACAGGCAAGATAAACCTGGAGTTTATTACAGGCATCCCATAAACAGTCTATTAAAAGCTGAAAGGCGAGACTGGGATGGCAGTAAATCTCAGCTAACGGGGACTGCAGGGAAGGGAGATTCTGGTCCAAGGGGTTAAGATGGGAATACTCCGGAGGTGAAGTGCTCTGCTCCCTCCAGGGAGGCCAGGAGCCATGGGTCCCTGGGGTGTGACGCTGGCAGAGTGTATGGGAGGCTGGAGAAACTGACTCCTGCTTTGCCTTCGCCAGTGCCTGCTTCCAGGAGCAGTGTCAGAAAAGAATTGTGCGGAGATTAAAACAGGAGGAAAATATTTTTTTGGAGAAAGAAAGAGGGCTTTTAGGACTAATCCAAGCAGGAGGAGCAGTTCTTTGGGCAGGGAGAGAAAAAATGCCTTCATCACACCTGGGACGTGTCCCCATCTCTGTCCCCATTCCCTCCAGGGACACCCAGCCCCAGGCTCTGCGCAGCCCCAGGCTCCCTCTGCTGATACGCAGAGTCACTACAGCCCTCCCGGCAGAAGGGCCCAGTAAGGCCCAGTACAGCCAGCTACCACCTCCAAAGAAAAGGACGCCCCGTTTTTTCAGTTCCCTGGACCCCAAACAGACTAAGCACAGAGCACCAGATTGCAGGGGACTTGGCCTTGACCCTCTCCATCTTCCCCTGTTTGTCTTGCCCCCCAATGCTGGGGAGGAGGAAAGCCCCCATGGCAAGGAGATAGTTACTAGATCCCCGAGGTGTAGACGGGCTGCATGGCCTGGTAGATTTTCAGGAAGGGACGACAACCTGGAAGACATCAAGGCGGGAAGAAAAGGCATACTCCTGTTAGGCGGCTGGGTGGAGGGGCCAGGGCAGGGATTAGTCATGGGGGAGAAATCCAAACAGGGAGGGAGCCAAGGCAAACAGCCGCTCCCCATCCCAACCAGCCCACACCAACCACGGGCAACATCTGAGATGGGCAGAAAGGGATGCTCTAGATGAGCTGGGAAAGGGGAAAGCCCCTGCAGCCCAGTTTGGGTCCTGTAGGACCTAGAGCAAGTGCTGGGCTGGGGATAGAGGTAGGATGATGATCTGAGTGAGGTACTGGCACCAGGCAGGGTACTGCATGCCAAACCCCATCTCCATCTGGTGCCGTCCTCCCAAAAGCTGGCAGAAAAGCACTGTCACCCCACAGCTCAGGTTAGTGCCCAGCACAGGGAGGGCACCCCCTGAGGGCAGGGTAGCACCCTGCCAATAGGAGTGAACAATCTCTGAAAGGGAAAGGGAAATTCAAATTGCCAAGGAAATAATGAGGAAAATACTGCCCATCGAGGACAAGCCTGGCCATGCAGTGTGGGGTGGTGGAGTGGGGGGGAATGAGGCTGGGGAAAGGAGTCGGGGGCACCTACCGCCTTTCGACTCAAAGTTGGGGATGCCGTGCATGATGACGTGGTGGAGGAAGAGGGGCTTGTTGTTCATCTTGATGCTGCCAGAGAGGAGCCCACTGAAGTAATGGATGTACCTGAAGGAAAGACAGGCAGCTCAAGAGCAGGACCCACAAAGAGCATCCACCTTGGACCCTGCATCCAATCACTCTGGCTCTGGGGACAAAACCCAGCCTGCAAGGGCTTTCCAGAACCCACCTTTTTTGGGATGGCTGTCCCACTGGCACCACCTTGTCCTCATAGAAGCGTTTCATGGCAAACCTGTCCAGAGCCTGGTCAGCGCTGTGGGGCAGATGAGGTTGAAGCAAAGTACTGGCACCAGCACCCCAGCACCGCTGGTGTGGAGGTCAGCAGTGGGCCCCAGGGCCACCCCAGGATTGCATGTCCCTCTCACCTGGCTGAGATGTTGCTGTAGTGCATGTAGGCAGCCACCACCACCCCCAGCCGGCCACGGTTCCCCTGCGGGCACACAGCAGAAGGGGTGTCATGGGGCAGTGGTGCCTGCAAGCGCCCGGGCACAGACGTCCCACACTGAGGCAGGCACACACTGGTCCCTATATGCACACGCCAGCACGCACACCCCCCAACCCTTATTAGACACACACCAATCTATGCATACATTGACACCTACCCACATACCAAGCCACCAACCACCACATTCCCTGCATCCTTTGGCCTCTGAGGCCACTCAGCCCCATCTCTGTAGTCCCGCAGACCCCCAGTGCCTCCATCACTGCACACCCTGGGGATGGGTTCAGCCCACCTTGTTGTGCAGGACCACCACATTGTGTGCCGCCGCATTGAGCCAGGTGTCCATGGCTTTGCAAATGCTGCAAATCTTCTCCAGCGCTGGGGTGTGCATGTCAGGCCACCCAAAATCCAGCACCTGAGCAGGGGGAACAGCCAGAGGTCACATGCACTCCCTGCAGAGTCCCCAGCCTGCCCGTGTGCAAAGCCCAGGGCATGTACCCAGGGTGGGCACCACTGTGTTGCTCTGATGTGCCCCTCCCAACCCCAACCCTGCACCCCACTGCCCAGGCCCCTGGCCCAGGGAGGCCATCATGGTCCCAGATCTCAGGCCCCTCACCCCAGGTCACTTGGCTCAGCTGCTCAGGGTTCCCCATTGTCACAGGGATAGGGACAATGCCTTACGGAGGTCTCCAAGAGATCCCAAACAGCCAGGTTTGGGCTGGGAATGGGGGATGAGGAAGGCAATGGGAGTCAGGCTGAGATACCACAAACCCAGTGGGAACTCTCAGTGCTTTTCTCAGGGTGGGTTCTAGCTGGGTGGAATAGAGAAGGTGGCTGTTCCTCCCCCAGACATAGCAGGAGCTGGTCCTGCAAACAGCCCTGCCCTCAGGCCCAAGATTCCCTCTGCTTCCCACAGCTGTGACCCACCTTGGGGTGAAGTTTGTTGACATCACGTCTCCGTTCAGATAGGTTGAAAAGCTTCAGAGAAGAGGAAAAACAGAGTGAAGGGACATCTTCCTACCTCGCTGCTACCTCTCATCTCTTCCTCACCCCAAAGCCTCCCCAAATCCTGCCATTAGAGTAACACCTTGCCACAGGGAGACACAATGATCAAAAACTCCCAGGATGAGTTTCAAAGAAGGAAAAAAATCTATCCACCTTAGTGCAAAGACCCTCCCCTCACCAGAGCTAAGCCCAGACAGAGAGACAAGGACGCAGTACTCCGCAAGCACCCCATCCCTAGGGTCTGAGCACCCCAGCCCCTTCCCCAGTCTGAGAGGGATGCAGCTGTGCCCCTAACCACATAGTTGTTCCCATGCTTGGACTTCAGCATGTGCGCCACTTCACGGAGGTTGCTGCAGTAACTCTGCTCCTCAGCCACACTGGGGTAGGAGACAGCAATGATCCGCTCCGTGATGTACACCAGGTCCAGCTCACAGCTGCTCTCCATGGCCGTAGTCAGGCTCATGCTCCTGGGCAAGAGAGGGGACCGCTGTCAAGGAATGGTATGGGGAGGGGACACAGTGACCCTTCCCCAACCTGTGGGATGGGCTGGGACACATGGGGACATAGCAGCAGAGCAGCCTGCAGCCTTTCCCCTGCTCCCAGTCCCATTGGGGTGTCTAGGGGACCCAAGTTAAGGATGGTGGATCATAACCCCCATATCTTCTCCATTGGGAGCATCTCCCAGGTGTAGCACATCTGGAGAAGCAAAGTGTTGGCAGAGAGGGGGAAGTTCATGCAATGCAGAGATGGTCACCAGAAAGGGAAATTGAGGCATCTACCTGGATGTTTTGCAGCGTGACTGCCCACTCCTGGAGGATTTTGTGGCATCCTAAAGAACCAGAGAGGAAAAGCAAGTTACCGCCATGACCCAGTCACAGACAGCACAGGGGTCCTGCTGGGGCTGGGTGTGATAGTGCTGCCGACGCATCCCACCCCCACCACACTGCACTGCACATGGTAACACCCCCAAAACATCTCCAAATATTACCCACCAAGCATCCCAGTGGCACAAACACCTTGACACCATCATTGTCCCCCCTCATCCCACAAGCAAAACCCAAGTCTCACAACCACAGCAGCTGGGACCAGCCACCACAGACACTGTGGGACTGGTGCCTTGGCAAAGGGTCCCAGAGGACCTTTTGGGAAGATGCTGAGTATGTAGACACAGTCTAAGGCATGTCAGAAGTCTCTCTTGTCTCTGTTAGGCTGCGTACACACACCTGGTGGGACAGAGCTGCTTTGGCCCTACCCAGAGCAGAGGCAGGTTCGCTGCCCAAGCAGCATCGAGGAGACAGCCAGGCACAGCAGTTTGCTTTGGCCCCGGCTCTCCTGAGCCAAATGCCTGGAGGAAATGTTTGAGTTCTCAGAGCAGGAAACTTCTATTTATGCATGTTCCCCGGCCTCGAGAATTTCATCTGCAGCCGGCTTGCTCAGTGACTTTGTGACCTCAGCCGAAAAACAAAGCAGGGTTTCCAAAAAAAACTGCTAAGGAAAAACACACTCGCAGCTCATTAGTTATAGTATCTCCAGCTAATAAGCGGGAGTCATTTAAAGACTAATCTTGGGCAGATAACATGTCCCAAGCACCTGGAAGGATCAGAAATAAGAGATGCATCCTGCAGCTGGTTCCCAGGATGCCCCTTCTGTCCATGAAGCTGCAGGACCTGCTGCCACTCTCCTCGGGCTGCAGCATCCCACAACCATTACATCAAAGGGAAGTGGGAGAGAGGTTTCCGACACTCTTCACCTGCCACCTCCCATCCAGTGCAGTCCCAGAGCTGCTCCGGTGGGCAGCCAGCGTCACTCTCCCTTGCTCCTTTCAAGGTCAGGCTGCCTGGTGGAGCAGGGTCAGGTTCAGCAGCCCCAGAGCCTGGGGACAACCATCTCCCCTGCCAGCCAAAGCCACTCCAGAAGGCAGCAGCCCTGCCTGAGCACTCAAGGGTGCTTGGGCAGGAGTGACAATTCCCCCTCCAGGTTCTCCTCAGGGTGCCCCAAATTTCCTGCTCACCCCAGAAACACTCCAGCATTGCTGAGAGCAAATAAGGAGTTAAAATGCAGCAAAAAGAGAAGTAAAACCTTTCCTGGGAGAACTAGGGTGTGTGAAACAAGCCTGACCCAGAATGTGGGCTCGTCCCTGCATCACCCACCAGTGACCAGGATAAGATCTCCACTGTAACTTCTGCTCTGCCCCAAACCTTTGTAACAGAGACATCTGGGGTCCCCCACCCACACCACCAGGTAGGAGAGCCCTGTCAGCCCACATCACCACACCCAGACACAGCAGCCTCCCAGTCCAGCCTTGCCCAAAGGAGATCTGACATGGGGCAACACAGACTCATGCTCCTCTCCCACAGGGGTAAACTGAGGCACGGGAGAGCGAGCAAGGTGGGGACACCAGAGCCCCTCTCCCTTACCATACCTTGACAGCAGTGAGACCCTTGCTAATCCATTTCCATGCCATGGCAGCTCCACTCCTGACACTCTCCAGGCCCAGGAGAGCGGGTGCTCGCAGAGAGGGCCCTCCAGTGTCCCCTGCCCCATCAAGAGCCCTCGGGCTCTGCCCCGCTCCCGAGCTCTGCCCTACTCCCCCTGATCTAACCACAGCTGCACTGCCAGCTCTGCCGCCAGCCCCTGCACGAGGAAGAGTCAGCCTGCGATCAGCTGATAGGAGAAAACGCTCATGTTATTAAACACTCCTGCCCACCACTGGACTGGGAGATCCTGCAAACATTCTCTCTGGAGGAGAGACTCCAGCCAAGCCAGTATAGGCAAGTCCAGCCCAGCACAGGACAGGCTGGTTCCAGTCACATTGGGTTGAAGACCCCTCTGGCAACACCATCGAGAATACGCCTCCCAGTCCCAAGCTAACTTGGCATGTCCCCAGGCTCCTGGAAGCATCCAAAACCCACAGGTCCCTTCTACTTGGAAAGGGTGATGAGAGGCACAAGAAAGGCTGCAAAAATAACAGGAAACTTCCCCAAAAGAGAGCAAAGCCAGCAAAGGAGGCTCCTGATTGGATTTTTCTAGCTGTGGGTGCTCTTTCTCCAGCTCAGACAAGGGCAGCAAACATGTCCTGGATAACCGAAGGGATGAGGCAAAGCCAGATCCCAGGTGAGGAAGGCTTTCACCCTCTTCCTCATGGGAACCATCGTGCCTTCATCCCTTGGGTCCCAGCCCCAGTGCACAGGGAGGCCGGCAAGCTGGCTGTGGGCAAGGGCGGGGGAAGCCGTCCGCGTTGACTTTGGCAGTGCATTTGTCTACACTGTCTTAGCAATTTCATGTCCATAGATTAAATAACAGATCCCTGGCTCTGAGACAGGAAAGCCAGCTTTGCAGCAAAAGCCCTGGTCCCCACTACACCAGTTTCCACCACAACCTCTGCCACCAACCCTGGGCATCTCACTTGGCCTTTGGCATGGCCATCATCACCTTGGCTGGCAGGGAGGGAGAGCTGGGGGGTCCCAGGGATATTGGGAGACCACAGGAGCATCCTGGATTGAGGGATTTTGGCTGCAGGGGGTGCTTGCAGCAATGGGACAGGCACGAGTAGCCCCCCCAGGAGGTCCTGAGGCAGAGATCAGCCTCCATGACTGGTCGCACTTACCAGGGTGTCTACCTGCTTGGTGATGCTCTCCCCTGGGGATGGCTGCAGGCAGGAGGAAGGGGAGAGAGAAAAAGGCAAGCAAGAGAGAAGGAGAGATTGAGAGACATGCATACAGAGCAGGGACCACAGCCAAAATTCCCCCCTAGCTATTTCTGGTCCTTCCTAGGAAATGCTCAATGGTCCCACTTCCTTCCTTGCCCACCAATATGTCCACTCTTCCTAAAGGCTGAGAATCCCTCAAAACCTAAGCACAGAGCTGGGGCGAAACTCAGGTACCAAGGATGCTGCCATCCTGCCTCCCAGCAGCCACCTACCACACTCAACCAGTGTCGCAGATTGGGAGCACTCAGCTAAACCCTCAGCTTGCTCCACGATGGGCACCCAGTGCCCTCCACATCTCCAGGGTCCCAGATAGATCCTCCATGGTCAGACCCTACAGCCAGCAGGTAAACAATGGGGCAAGCCTGTGCAGTCCCATACTCAGCCTGGCCACTGGCCACCAGCAGGCTCACCTCCTCAAGATAAAACCGGCCCCACAGGGCCAGCAAAGGACCCTGACGGGAGCAGAACCAGGGTCTGAGATCTTCAAAGTAGGCACATTTAGTGACACGCCACTGGAGTCTACAGAGAGTTCTGAAACAGGGCTGGAGACAGGAATTAACTTCCTGAGGTTGGGGAGAGCATCTGGACCCCAAATACAGGGAGCAGAGGACAGATACCTCTGCCTGAGAATGGTGGTTGGGGTGCCTGAGGGTGGCACAGCAAAAGAACCCAGCTTGGTGGTTTATATGAGTCTTGGGACCAGGAAGATGGAGGGAACCCCCAAAACCAGGCTCCTCCAGCCCTGGCAGCAGGGCCAGGGCAGACATTTCCAGCCACGGGACAGGGCAAACCCCTTTTGATTTCCTCTCAAAGCCACAGTAACGGTCCCAGCTCGAAGCCAACATGTTTTTGCTGGTGATAAGTGTCTGGGGAGGTTGGCAGGGGCGGCAGGGTGCAGGCAGAGATTAAACCTGGGGCAGATAACCACCACGGGGCTCCAGGGCAGGCAGCGTGCTCCACTCCCACCCCATCCCCTCACTCACTTGGGCTCTTGTGCTGCTCTGATGAGCTTGCAGGGGGTTGTCCCCTACACCCACCCACCTAGGGGTGAGACCTCTGCCCAGCTATGGGGTGCCCGGCCCAGGGCCCCCTGTGAGGCACAGACACTGCAAGCACTGCCAGGCTGCCGAGCCCGAGCTGAAACCCTGCCAGGGCCTCCTCTCCCCAGTGCCTGCCCCAGCAAGCCTTGGCACACTCTGGAGCAAAAAAAGAAGGGCGGCCACGCTGGCCCCAGGCTCTGCCAGTCTCCCTGCTGCCACGTGCCTGCTTTGCCTGCTGCCACAGGCATTGCCAGGCTGGGGATGGGGCAAGGGAGCTGCTTTGTTGGCAAAACGCTGCCTGGTGGGCACCATTGCGTCACACTTCCCAAACCTCTGGCTTGGACATGGCCCTGCTCCAGGTGACATCTCAGTGCCCTTGCTACTCCCAGAGCCTAGTCATGGCCTAGAGCAGTGTGGCAAAGGACTGTGGCTGCCTGCCCAGTGCCCCTGCACCCATCCTCCTCAGGACAGGGTGAACAGAGATGGCACGCCCAGCTGCTTTCCTGGTGTCCAGAGAGCACAGGGTGGGAAGGGCTGTGAGTCTCCCTGGCCCCAGCAGAACATTAAAGGTCCCCAGGAGGGACAAAAGTAGATGGTGACAGTAACAAGAGCTGCAAATGCACAGCCTTGGGCGCCCTGAGCCAAAGGCACATCTGGTATAACCATCTCCGGGCGTGCAAGAAACCGCCCTGGCTGTGGCCAGGGAGGGAAGGCCCTCTGTACCGGGGGACCCTGGAGCCCTGGCTGGTCACGTCCCATCTGCCTCTCCCTCTCAGCAACCCTGCAAGTTCCTCTTCCCTGAAAGCTCCAACTCCAGGAGTCCCACGATGGCTGGGCTGCCCCAGCTTGTGCTGCTCAGATGTGGGATGGCCTGCAGCCAGCAATACTGGGGGACACAGTACCAAAATGGGAGGCGCCCTTACCCTCAGCTCAGGACCCCTTTGGTTTTGGGGGTGAAAGATTCACATCCTGAAGCCCCTGGGTAGAGAGAGCCCCACACCCAGCGCAGAACAGGGTGTCCAGTCCCATCTAGTATCCCCAGAGCCCCACTCATGGCTCACAGTGGGGTGTCACTTACCAACTCATAGTTGACAGTGGGGGAGCAGGGGGTCACAGCCTGCAAGGAAGCAGAAGAGAGCCAAGATTAGTTCCTGCACCCCCCTGCACAGCATGGGGCATGGGAAGGGGCTGGGCTGCAGCATTCACCCCCCACCCACTCCCAAGGGCCCACCCAAGGGAGTGACAGGGTCACCCACAGCCCTGCCGTTCCAGGCAGGAGCCCAGGCAGCATCCCTAGGTCAAGGCTGGGCTTCCTGGGAATGGACTCAAGGCCATGGCAGAAGTGCCATTCATCCTTGGCCAGGGAGCCAGGACAGCCCCAGCCCAGCCCGGGTGGCACGGCGGGCACGGCACAGCACAGCACAGAGTGGATGCCTGATGCCAAGAGCAGCTCCTGGAACAAACTGCAGCCTGGCCTCGTGAGCTCCTGCAGCCGCCAGCTGAACAGCCCGGCTATTGTTACCTTAATTACCAGCGGCAATTACTGACAATTAACCTTGGGTTTTGCGTGCACCCCAGTCCGCCGGGAAGCAGCAGCATGCCAGGGTGGGAGAGGCAGCGCCTCCTTGGTGCCGGGGCAGCGGGAAGAGGTGCTCCAGCCCTGTGTTGGCCCAGAGATGCCAACAGTAGCTGGAGGGTGTGATTAGGGACACTTTGACCTCTACAAACCCCACCACTGAGTCCCTAGGAGCGGTGACCACCCCCCCTTCAGCCATCCCCTGCCCCATGCCAGGATGGAGCCAAAACAGCAAACATCACCCAGGGGCTGGTCCCCCACCATGGCAGCATGTGGACCCCCTGCACCCCACTCAGTCTCTCCTGCCCTGGGCCATAAAAAGAAGGATTTACCACAA
Organism: Lepidothrix coronata; assembly: GCF_001604755.1. Classification (NCBI taxonomy): domain Eukaryota; kingdom Metazoa; phylum Chordata; class Aves; order Passeriformes; family Pipridae; genus Lepidothrix; species Lepidothrix coronata. The sequence continues at coordinate 1,170,074 of NW_016690298.1, read as the reverse complement.
GCACCCCATTTGGAGCACCCAAATCCCAGCCCATCCCAGACCCCACAGGGTGATGGCCAGTGCCTGCTCCCCTCCCTGGCTGCCAGTCTGCTCTCATCCCCTCTCGTTGTTTTTTTCAGGGGTTCCGCCTGCTCGTGCTCCCTTCCCCTGTGCATTATTATTATGATTTTATTCTAATGCAGAAACGCTTCCATAAAAGGCCCCTTTCCCTGCCCCGCGGCGCTGGCCCCACGCCAGCCTCCCTGGAATGTTCTCCGGCAGCGAGCCGCTGCTGCTGCGGACGGAGCTGACGAGGGCTGTGCCGTACCCCGCACCGTGCCCCGCACGCTGCCACACTCTTTCCCTGGGGATGCTCAACCAAGGGCCCCTGGCCCCCACCCAGTCCCAGCTCCAAGGCCAGTGATGGGGGGAGATGCACAGCTCCCCCACCACAGGAATGCTGGTCCCACAGCCAGGTAGGGTTCATGCCCACCCCTCCTCTGCTGTCGGCATGAGGAAGTTTGCAGGCTACAAACGCTCCTCTGCCTGGAAAAGCAAGAAAACTGGGGTGCCTGTGGTTGTATTTCCTTGTCCTAGCGGATTCTCTGATGTCTATATGGGCTTGTGGTCACCCAACACCAGTCTTCCCATCCACAGGAGACACCAACCCAGGTTATATGGTACTCTCTCATCCCAGAAAGGCAGTTTTAGGAGGACTGCAGGAATGTAAAGCTGTTTTCAGCTACCATCCCTCTCTCAAGTTTGGCTCAAACGTGCCCCCAGTTCAAGGAGAAGAGGCAAGACCCTGACCCAGTCAACGGACCACTTCTTAGAATTCCAGCTCCTGACCTAGAGGTGCAGGAGCACCCCTCCTGCCCCACAGGACTGGTGAGAGTATCACTTCATACAGGACTGTGGCAAACCCCAGAACCGCCCCCATCTCTGCCCTCAGGGATGCCTGCATCTCCCAGTGCAGGGGGTGGTGGGAAAGGCGGGGGGACCTGCACACCCCTGGTCCAGGCTTTGCCTTGCTGTGGCAGACACAGCAGCCTTTCTTCTCCCCCTCACCGGTGTTTGCATTCCTGCCGGCTGGCCCCCGCCGCTGCGACCCCGCCGCCCGGCAGCCCTGCCCAAGAATGTGAAGAACGAGGCGCAGCAGGGCTGCCGCCCACCCCACCAGCCCCCCATGGCCCCCCACCCGGCCCCCCAGGTCGCAACCCCATCCCTTCCAGCAGCCACATCCCACAAGCTTCTGCCTTGAGACCCGAGTTTTGCCAAGCAGAAAAATCAGTTTCCCAGTGAACAAGACCCTGTGGTCACGAGTGATGGGATTCCCTGATGTCTCATAAAGGGTTGGGCACACCCTGCAGCCTTCCGCTGGAGAGTGGTGATGGGCTCCCTGACTCATCTCCAGCTGTCACTATACCTAGAGATACCTGATACCCTTTAGATGTCCAAGACCAGAATTAAACACCTGGCTGGCAAATCCCTGACAATCCCCAGCCATGCCATCACAGAGTATAGTAGCCCATGGGATCCCTCTTCCACCTAACCCTTCCAGCTGCAGCTCGGGGACTGACCTCTGCACCACATATTCCCGACAGGACTTCAGCACCATTTCACAAGCACTGAGCGAGGCTGGAGGAATGCAGATATCCACCACGTACCCAGGGATGAGACACCTCAGAGCCTTCTCCATGCTGCAACCCCCACTCACACCTCCTTCCCTCAACACCTCCTTCCTGTCCCTCCTCCTCCCTCAGCAAAATAACCCTTGCACCTGTGGAGGTGCCCAGGGTCATTGCCAGGTCCTGCTCCAGCTCGAGCATCCCCATGAGTTGTAGCCCCAACCTGTAAGATGCCGGCAGGGCTAGGGGAAAACAAACCTCCATGGAGGGGCCCTGCGATTCAGGAACAGGCTGGATCAGTGCAGTAGTGGGCGCGCTGGGGTCTCCCCAGCTGGGCTGCTGGAGCCAGGCAAGCGCTGGCTCATGGCCCACAGCATGGCCCGTCTGGCTGCCGGTGGGTGATCCAGGCCCATCTCTGACGCATATCCCTTCCTTTGGGTGGCGGTTTTTGTTTTTCCCTTCCCCAGGAGCTCCGATAAACATTCCGGAGCTGGCTGATATCCGGGCTGGTGCTGACCCTTACAATGCCGGGAGCAGATGCAGCCACCTCAGCCACCACAGCCACCTCAGCCCTCACACAGACCCCAGCACACCATAGACGCTTCCCGTGGCCAGGCACTGAGATGCCAGCAAGCCTGCCCTGCTGGTGTGGTCAGAGTTGGAGACGTATTGTCAAAAGGGACGCTCCAGCATCCTGGACCCTCCCAAAGTGAGCCAGCATCAGGCAGGCACAGCCCTCATTGCTCCACTACTCAGAAGGCATGTGGACCCGGAAAGAGGGAAGCAAGGCACCCTACTCCCTCCAGCTCTGGTACAGGTTCCCCTGCCCAATCCACTCTGTGGGCTGGAAATGCAGTTGCCAAAGAGTGTAGTGACTCAGTGGCCAGATTGGCATTCCATGGGACAAGGCTGGGTAGCATCAGGGCCAGCTCAGCCCATGTCACCCCACATCATGGGGTCCAACATCACCCCTCAAGGGACCAATTTCTCCCTAGCAAGTTCACCTCAGCTTTGTGCCAATCTTGCCCCAGCTGGGCTGTTAATCACCTCTCCATGCCCCCCACGACTTTCTGCTCACCCCAAGACCCTGCCTCTGGCAAGCAGGGGCCCAGGGACAGCCATGGACCACGGCAACTCCCTCAGCCATCCCCAGGGCCCTTCCCCTACTTTCCAGTCCCTCCAGCCCTGACACAGCCACCAAGCCTTGCCAAGTCCCATCTTAGCCATGGTATGGGGCAGAGTGTGAGCCACCATCGGGAACCTCACAGCAGAAGACACTTTTAAGTGACAGGTTGGGACCACCAAACTGGGGATGTTGGGGAACATTTTTCCCTCTCCAGCACCCCTGTTCCCCCTTTCCCTATGTGACAAGCCGCAGCATCCTTCCCCCCTGTCAGGCATAAGGGACTATGGGGTCCAGGCTCTGGCCACACCCCTGCCCTTCACAGGGGTTAGGTACCTCCTGCCTACACCATGTGCTGCCTGTTCCTGCCCTCACATTTTTTGCAGCCCTGGCAAAACTCCTGTTTATGCAATACGTCCCCGGTAGGAGGACGGCATGTTTCCATCCACGCCCCTGCCCTCCCCCCATCCCACCGCCCCAGCTCCACCCTGCCCAGCACAGCCCCGGTGTGCCAGGAACAGGGCAGCCACACAGAGCCCCAGTCCTCTGGCATGGGGGTCTCAGGGAGGAGGCAGCACCCCAGCACCACACAGCCCCTCTCTGACCTCACCAGCACTCAGGGGCTCTGCTGCTTTTGGGATTTCTCCCATCGGGTGGGGATAACTGGCAGATGCGCCAAAGGGCCGGGGAGCGGTTTGGCCAGTAGCTCAGGGTGAGTCATCTGGGCTGATGCTGGGGCACAGAGGTCTCACCGCTCCCAGGCTTCCCTCCGAGAATCCCCAGCCCTCCCTGCAGCTGGGCTAGGGACTGTCACTGTGCCATCCCCTCCATACCTGGATGCAGCCCCCATGCCAGGGCAGGTTGCCCTGTCCCTGCATTGCCCAAGAGATGCAGGGAGAATACCAGAGGGCAAAGAGCTATCCAGGGATGTTCCCTAAGCTGGGACAGATGCTATCTCCTCTGTCTCTTCCTCGGTATGTCCCCGAGGAGCCGCCCTGTGGCCCATCCCCGCCAGGAAGGCGGCAGCAAGATCAGGACAGAGGTTACCCGGTACATATAGCCCTGCAAATCAGGGATGAAATACCACAGAGGACACCAGCTGTTCCACCCCACAGTGGCCCTGGGGGCCACCACTGGCACCCCAAGGCACTCTGGGACCCATGGCACACTGGGAGTATGATAGCTCCCAGCAGCCCATGGATGGCCTGGCCAGCAGCCCTGGCACAGGGACATGGGACAGGACAGGGAAAACAACATACAGGGAAACTTCAAGGGGTTGCGATGGAGGCAGCAGCACCAAAATAGCCCTGGTTTCAACCCAAATAAGGGCAGGTCCCGGCTTTGGGGCGGTTTGAGCAATCGGCCCCAGTGTTGCCAAGTGCAGACTAGGGGAAGGGGGAGAAAGTTGCATCCTTGAGCCTGTTTGGAAGGAAAAAGGGGTTTTCAGGGGTCAAGAGGGAGACAGAGGTGCCTCCATATAACCAGGACAGGGTCTGGCCCCACTCTGCCTGCAGGGACTGACTCGGCACAGGGCCGGCAACAGGCAGGGATATGCTGTGCTCCAGTGCCTAAAAAGGCAACATCTGGAGGCAGCAGGTCTGGATCCGGCCCCGCAGGCCAGCACGCGCCTGCCTGGCTCTGGCCCCACAGCCCCAGCCCTGTCCTGCTCTGCTCTGTCCTGCTCTGCCACCAGCACCCACTCATGGGTGCTGCCACCCCACTGTGGGTACACCCCTCACCCCAGTCCTGTGGGGACCCTACATCCAGCCTAAGGGAGAGCATGGGGTCAACGGCCCCCTGCACCAGAATCCCCCAAAGGAGAGTGCAGGGATCCCCCCACCCCCTCATCAACTCCCCAGAGCCAAACTGGGCAGCAGGATTGGCCAGGGATTAGCTCTGGCACCAGGGACTGGCTGGCAACAGAGTAACAGTGGGACCACCTGGGACAGACTCTGCTGCAGGGGGGTTCACCAGGACTGGTCCATGAACAGGTTGTTAAATTGGATTGGTCAGTGCATGGATTCTTACATGGGACTGGGCAGGAATTGGATTCTCACCTGAGGCTGGTAAACGCATGGATTCTCACACAGGATTGGCCAGCACGTGGATTCCTACATGGGATTAGTTACTGCACAGATTCTCACACAGGACTGGCCAGCACATGGATTCCTACATGGGATTAGTTACTGCATACATAGGATTGGTCAATACATGGATTCTGACAGCTGACTGGTCAGAGCAGTGATTCCCATGCAGGACTGGTAAGAGCAGTGATTCCCATGCAGGATTGGTCAGAGCAGTGATTCCAGCACAGGATTGGCCAGTGCACAGATTCTCACATGAGACTGATCAGCACATGGATTCTGACATGGGATTGCTTGGAGCACGGTCATTCCCGTGGGATTGGCCAGCACACAGAACTGTCAGCAGTCTGTGCCCCATCCTGAGCACAGTGTGAGCTTGGAGCACGGTCATTCCCGTGGGATTGGCCAGCACACAGAACTGTCAGCAGTCTGTGCCCCATCCTGAGCACAGTGTGATCCTGTCCCACAGATCCTGTCCCAACCTCTGCCAGGCTGGTGGAACACCAGGCAAGCCCCTTTCCTGTGCACAGAGACCCTACTGCAGGCTTTGGGCTGCCTTAAAGCATCCGGGGCACCTGCCAGTGCCCACACGTCTGTGACCCACGTCGAAGGAGTGGTTAAGGTGCCAAAATAAACTTTGGCTGCTCCAAGGGATCTATGTCCCTTGGACAGCACCAAGCGCACTCATGAGGGAAAGGTCCAAAGCAGATGGAGATGGGGTCAGTGCTGTGTCCTCACCCTGTGGGACAGAGCTGAATATGCTGCCAGGAAACTGAAATGATGAGCAGCACCTCCAAAACTGGTATTCCTCATCTACAGTGTTGAAGAGGTGAGGGAATAGGAGGGGGAAGTGGAGATGGAGCCACTTCCTCCTCCCCAGGGACTGTACTGTGGGGCTGCTCTTTTCCCTGTGTCCCAATATGCAGTAGGGAAGCTCCAATGCTGATCAGGGGCTGCCAGAACTATGATGGGATGCCCTGGGGATGGGCTGCAAGAAGCCAGGGACCAGATAGTGGCAAAGAAAGCAGGAGAGTGGCCCAGGGCCAGAAGCAAATGGACCCCTCAAGTCGGGACCCCAAAAGTAAGCCCCAAGACTCAGCACCCTCCCCAGGGTGGGCAGCAGCCTCACAAAGCAGCACCCTGCTCTTCCTGAAACAGTAAGATCACTAATGAAGGGGCTTCGTTAGAAAGGGTACAGGCTGGAGGCTCATTTTCTACAGATCCACTTTCCCTGGGGGTGGCTTCAGACTCCAAGCAGGATAAACATTGTCCTCCCGGTGCCACCACACTGTGGGTACAAGAGGTGCCCGCTTGGTTGCCCCCCAAAACCACCTAACTCGAGGTGCCATGCATACCCAGGGGGCGCAGCCACTGTCACCTCCTGTCCCTGCCAGCTGTCCCAGCACCCACACTGGGGTCACGGGTCCCACAACTGGGGCTGACGCCAGCGCTGAGTGGGCTCAGGCGCCCGGGAACGGAGCACTTCTCTTTTTTTTCTTGTTTTGCCCTTAAACCCAAGCGGGCTGATGCCTCCCTCGCTCGGCCGTTTCCTCTCCCAGAAGCACAGCCCAAAAACATCTGCGCCGGGACCTGCCCTGACGGAGTTAACCCTCTGCGGGCCCGGCGGCGCCGAGGGGCCGGGGATCCCTGCCGGGGGGGGCGGCGCGGGGGGGCTGGCACCCGCCGACACCTCGCCACTCATTAACTCGGGGTTTAACCATTGACGGTTCCGCGGCGGGACTGGGCAGGGGGGTTAACCCGTGTGCTGCCAGGGTATCCCGGCCCAGGGGCTGCCCCCACCGTGCCCCCCCGCCCGGGTGACAGGCGCCCAGCATCATCCCCTCGGCTGCGGGGCGGGAGCGGGGTGCCGGGGGCGGACCCCGGTTTCCCGCGCAGCCCTCGCTCCCCGGGGACGTGTCCCTACGCACTTCAGGGGAGGGGGGGGGAGACGCAAACTCCAGCGCCTGTGTGTCCCCCTCGGGGGCACCCTGAGAGTCACCGGCCCCGGCGAGGCGGGGAGAGGGGCACGGGGGGCACGGACCCCCCGGAGCCGCTCACAGGTCCCAGCCGGCAGCAAACCGGTCCTCACCCCCTCCCCAAATCATCCTCCCTGCGAGCACCGCATCGCCTCTTCCAAGGACTCCCGGCCCCCCCAGGCCCCCTCTGGTGACCGACAACTGCGGACCCCCCAACACGGGGGGGGCAGCACCCCCCCAACCACGCGCCACCCCATCACCGCTCGGATATCACGCGTGGCCCCCGCCCCCTGGAGAGATGACACCGCCTGCAGCACCCCCCTCCTGCCCCGGGGGTCTGAGGACCCCTGTGCCCTCGCCGCCCCCCCGTACCTGGTTCATGACGCTCCCGAAATCCATCCGGGGTCTCGCCTGCCTACATCCGAGAGGGACGGCACCGCAGCCTCACCTGGCCCGGGGGGCGCGGGGGGCGGCCGGAGGGGCCGGGGGGGGCAGGCGGGAGCCCGGCGTCGCCCGGGCGGGCAGGCGTGAAGGCAGACTGCAGGCAGAGCCCCCCTCCCTCCCCGGGCCAAGCCTGGAGAAGGAAGGAAGGAAGGAGGGAGGGAGGAGGGAGGGGAGGGAAGGAGGGGGAGAGCCGAAGGGTTTCGCTCCCCGCAAGCGGGACCCCGGCGATGGAGGGGCGCAGGGGGGTCCCGCCGGCTCCCCGCTCCCCTCCGCAGCCCCGGGGCGGCCGGGGGCTGGGGAGCCCGGGGGCGCCGGCCCCGGCCCTGGGGAGGAAGGGTGTCCCGGATGACTTTTTCCACCGCTCCCCTCCCTTCCCTCGCTTCTTCTCCCTCTTTCTTCTCCTCTTCCCTCTCTCCCCAGCTGCACGGCGCGCTCCAAGTCCGGCCCCGCACCGCTCCCCTCGCCTCCCCTAAAAACGCCCTTAAAGGCAACCGGGAACCTGACTCGAGCGGCTGGCCCTGGGGCGGGGGTGCTGGCAATTGGACAGACGACCCCCCCAAAAAAAAAAAATTACCCCCCCCACCTCCCCCACCTCCCCCTGCAAACTCCTCGCACCCCGTGCCGAGGGGCCACGGCGGGCGGCGGGCGCAGCGGGGTCGGGCCCTTATCACCCCGTGTGACGCCACCGGCGTCCCTGTGCCCTTGGCGGGGGGGTGGCAGGGACCGGTGTGTGGGGCCCTTCTTGGGGCCTGCCTGGCACCCCCTGGCACAACTTGGTCTCCCCCTGCCACATGCGGGACAAAGTGCCCAATTAATGGTCCTCAACACCGCCAGTGTTGAGGAGGACGTGAAGATTTATCAGCCCATCTCTCAACTAAAAACCAAAGCCAAAATGCTGGAAAAGCCCCGTCTGTCCTTCAGTATGTGGAGCCATGCCAGTCCCCCCTTGCCTGTCCCAAACCTGGAGTGTGCCCAGCATCCCCCTGGCTTTCCTCCCGTCTCCCTTCCTCCTTCCTCCTCCTCCTCCTCAGGGGCTGCATGTTTGTGGATGGTGCCCCGGTCTCCCTGGCCATGCCTGGGGCAGCCCAGCCCCAGCCTTGCTGTACTCAAATGCAAGTGCCGGGAAACCACAGGGCAAAGAGGGGAAGCCCACCAGCAGTGGCCCAGAGAGTGGCGAGCTGGCCAGGGAGGCAGCGAGCCAGGCACCCGGCCCAGTGCTGTTGACATTTTCTCACCCAACGCCTCCCCATTCCTGTTTGCGTTTCCGTCCTCAAGCCGTGGGCTCAGCCAAAAGGCTGGAGCTGGCTCTGCCGGAGCAGTGAAGGACCCCAACACCCCTCCTACCTTGCTGTCCCCCTCAAAAGTCACCAGGGAGGGGTTTTTGGCAAACGGTTCTCCCTTTGGAACCTTCCAAAACTCCTGTAAGGGGCCCCATCCCTGCGAGTACACTCCGAGTCCAGGAGATCCTTCCCAGCCCCTCCATGCCTCAGTTTCCACAGCAGCCCAACAGTGCCATGGGATGGGAACACCAAAAGGCTTTGTGGAGCCTTCCCACTGCCAAGGACAAAGCGCCAGAGCCCCAACATCTCTGGAGAGTACCTCCTCACCCCCTTCCCAAGCAAGCACCAGCACCTCTGCCCTCCCCAGCACCCAAGGGCACAGGGCCAGATCCCAACAGCCACCACTCTAGGGACAAAACCCCATGGCCAGGATCCACTGACACCCCTAAACAAGTCCCACCAGCACAATAGCCCACAAAAAGCAGGCATCCCAAAAAGAGAGGAGTGCTGCAACTAGGATGGAGGGCCAATGAACATCCTGCACCAGCAGAACACAGCTCCAGACTCCAGCTCGGCTCCAGACTCCAGCTCAGCTCCAGCACAGATCCCTGCACAGATCCCAGAGCCCCAGTTCCTTGGGGGGAGGCCACAGGATGGCTCCCAGGCCCTGGGAAACACCAACAGCAGAAGAGCTAGGGCCAGATGGGAAAGTATCAGCAACTGAACAGGATGGAAATGAGTGGGTGAGCGAAGGGCACTGATAGCATGTCCCTGTCCCATGAGGGCAATGACAGGAGCTGTCCCCTGAGGACATGACGTGTCTCACTCACAGAACACAGCCAGAGAATTCCTGACAACATCTTTGAACTCCAGCCACCAAAATACCTCCCAGAGCCATTGGGTCAAAGTGCCAGTGGGAGCAGGTCCAGCAGTTAGCAAACTGGCTGCAGTGAGAGGGTCCTCCCAGGACGCCCAGACAAACCACCCCCCACATAAACCAGCTCCTCCACAACCCAAAACAAACACTCTTGAGCATCACCACCACAGGTGTCAGCAGAAGAAGGGAGACCTGGGGACCAGAAACCCAGATGGGGGTCATCTCCGGAGATGAAAGGACACAGGAGATGAAGCTGCCATGCGGAGTCTGTAGAGCCTCTCTTGAGCCAGATCTTTCAGCTGTTTTGGGATCAGTGCTGCTCCCTTGGAGGAAGCTGGGGATCCCCAGGGTCCCAGTACCCTTCCGAGGATAGGTCCCAGGAGGGGTGACCATGGCGGGTGCAAACTGGTCTAGGAAAGGAAAAAATCATTGGGAAACGAGGCAGGCCTGGACCCTGCCTCCCACCATGGCAGGGCTCTGGGAAGCTGGATGCAGCTCTGGGAGCTGCCGAGGAGGGAGGCTGGTGGTCTCTGCCGCCCCAGCTGTCACCTCCCACGCCAGCTCTGGCCAGTGCTCACCAGTGCAGTGAGTGTGGCCAGTCTCAGCATCCCACCTCCCCTGCCCACCCTCCCTTTGCAGCACCCGGAGGGTGCAGAGAAGGGCCCCAGCTCCTCTGAGCAGCCGAGCCGACCCCCCACAGGAGCTGAGAGGCCGAATATTTGGGCAGTGACGTAAAGAAGGGGAAAAAAGGAAAGAGGGAGGGGAAAAAAAACAGAACCCCCTCCAGGACCTGATGCATAAACACGACCTGGCACAGCACCGGGGCAGGGCTGATCCTCACAGCCCCCCATCCCAGTACCCTGGCTGAGCCCATGCCAGGGTCAAGGACACATTCCTGTACTACTCCTCCCCCCCTCCCCCCACTGTTGTGGAGACAGGGGTGTTGTTAATTACAGGTCCCAAAGCACTGAGGAGGTGGCTTTGAACAGGGCATCGGGGAGAGAGACCGAAGGGGCAGCTCCTGTGTGACCCGTATGTCACCCCCTCCACGGCACCAGGAGGAGGCAGAGTGGCTGGGGTGATGAGCAGGGACCAGACAGCCACAAGTTCCATAGCAAGAGCCTGCCACAGCTGGGACAGGGATGTCCCCTCCTTGCAGTCCCTGTTCCTGGCACAGCCACGGGGAGCCCACAATACACCGCCTGGCCATGCCCCCCAACACTGCCTGTACCCTTGACCACGGCATGGCTGCAGGGTGCCCACTAGTGCAAGTCAAGCCTGCTCAGAAGCCTGCCTCAGTTTCCCCTCCTGGTTCTGACTTGCTTCACAAGCAGGGGGTATCCCCAGCACCAGCTGAGGGGTAGCACATCCCCTTCACCACCACCACACACTCTGCCTCCCCCCACCACCAAGGGCTCGTCAACACTGCGGGCACTGGGAGCGATTGCTCTGTCCAGGACATGCCTCACTGCCCGGCCCTGGCCCTGCTCCAGCCCCTGGTTTAATGATGGACAAACCCGCCCCCCTGGAGTCCCATCACAGGGGGCACTTGAAAAACAAACCAGGCCTGGCATGGGGCCAGCAGGGATGGATGGCACTGAGCTGGGAGCACATGCATGTGACTCCTCGCCTGTGGGCGAGCACACATACACACAGATAGATGTTCTTGCAAGCACATGCATTTCCCTGCAGCTCATGCACTCGTGCATGCAACTGTGAGCACCCACGATCATGTACACACAGTCACATGCACATGTTCACATGCACGGACACACACGTACTCACACACGAGGCCCAGCAGCCTGGCATGGCTCCAATGCATGCTGCCAGTTCCCCAGGAAGAGACACTGGGGGACAAGGCAGCCCCTAGACCCCTTGGCCCTGTGCTAAGTGATGTGCCTCAGTTTCCCCCCTTGGCACAGACCGGCACTCCTAGGACCAGTGGTTCCTGGTGTGGTGAGCAGGGCAGGCTGGAGCCTCGCCAGGCTCCAGGGCTGGCACAGGCGCCATTTCCCAGAACCAACCGCCAGCAATCGCCAGCCGATTCAGCAGCCAAACACCAGAGCACTCCCTGTTCCCCAGCCAAACCATGTATCATAAGGCCAGCTCCCGCTACAGGGAGCAGGATCATCCCCCATCTTTTCTCAGACTCTCCAAGCAGCATCATGGCAAAATCCAGCTGCAATCAGAGCAAGGGCATCCCAGGGGATGGGGACGCCCACAGGACGTGTCCCTTGATATGGGACATGCCTGCACGGCACCACTTCCCGGAGCACATTTGGGTTCATCCCTCCATCCTGGCCAGGAGAGCAGTGTCACCACCAGATCCTGACTGTGCCCCTACCAGCACATGCCAACACCCACGCCTGACCACAACCACGGAAAGCACTGCACCCCACACCATGTTCCCTGCCTCCAGCCACCCCCAGGCAGGGCTGTGTGACTCAGTTTCCCCACTTTTCAAAGGAAGTTACACCCCCCTTGCTTTGAGCAGGCAGTTTTGATGCAAGGAGGGAGGGAAGGGGGGCAGGCTGTGTGGGATCACATTGTCCATCCATTTGACCGCCCCTCTCAGAGAGAGGGAGGGAGGTTTGCTAAGCAAGGAAAAATCCCTGAGCAGAGGCGCCAGGCGCAAGAAGGGCCTTACATGGGCATGGGAACAGCATCGTGCCTCCCCAGCCGATGTGTGTGTGGCTGTCCCAGCCCCCCCATAGGCAGGCACCCCGCCAGCATCACTGCCACCACAGGGCAGTGGGTCCCACCACTGTCCTCCCAGAGTCCTCTGGGCAAGGTGGAAACCCCAGGGGTACAGGTCACTAGGGCACAGGCCCTTCCCACCCTGGGACAGCTCTCCCTGCTCACTGCCTTCTCAGGGATATGGCACTCACTAGCACCTGAAAACCTCCCTAGTGTCCCCTCATACACCCCAGTGCTCCCCTCCCCATATCCCCATCACACTTAAGGTACCCCCTGGCAACCCCAGACTAGTCACCTCCAGTACAACCCTTCACACCCCACCCACACTCCCATTTCTCCCCACCTCCCCCATATCCAGTCCATTTCAGGTCTGTAAGTGGGGGCTTTCCCCCAGGCTGGGCCAGGAGGCAGATAACCGGCAGCCAGCCATGCTGGGGGGCAGAACAAGGAGCTGGAGCAGGTCCCAAGGGGTAAATATGGGGATCAAGGAGAAGACACTGCCAGTAGCATGGTGGGGCAGATTCCAGGGCCAGGAGACACCAGAGCTGGGGGACACCAGGACCTTGGCAGCATATCCAGGTCAGGAAAAGGAAGCATTGTGGGGTGAAGCTGCCAGCACTTTGGGGTTGAATCCATCTTCTCTCTCCAAAGTATCCTGGAGGTGCAGGAGTTAAACATGAGGGACTTCAGGTATACAAGAGGCCATTTTTGCTCCATGCCAAGCCCCCTCCCCACACGCACCCTCCCCAGGGACCCTACAATAACAAGCCGGCCTGTGAGTCAGCTGGCCACTTGCCCGGCCGGAGGAGCCCCTCCCTGGGCGCTGGCCCAAAGGAGCTCTGCAGAAGGCCCCTGGCCCTGGCCCCATGCACACTCCCCCCCAGCAGCACACCCCTCAGCTAGCTGGCCCCACCGAGGGGGCTCCAGCTTCCAGCGAGCGTGGGAAGGGTGATGGAGGCTAATGAAATACAGCCGGCCGCGGAAGTGAGCCATGGGCTGCTCTTGCGCACAGGCTGTCCAGATGCTGGGACCCTAGCATAAACCCCCTCTTGGTGCACAACCCCCTCTCAGACATCAGAGAATCCCCACCGGGTGCACACCCAGATACACACGCTTCCCGACACTCCCTCCTGCCTGGAAACCACTGGCAGATGCTCCCTGCCACCGCCTGCTGTATTGCGGGCATGCCCTCACCACACGTCCCTCTCACCTCTCCCCACAGCACCCCAGCAAAGCCACCTCCTCTGGTGTCAGCCCCTGGCATCTTTGGCACATGCTTCCCATGGTGGCACAGGGTCCTGGGATGGCCCAGAGCTGACACAGGGTCCTGGGGCTGGCACAGACCTGCCGAGCCTCCCACCCACCTTTGCCCTGCCTGCTCTGGGCCCAGGATGCCGGGCTGACCCCAGGATATCCCACAGCCCCCACCTCCCCCAACACCCCAGCCAGGGCTCGGTGCCAGGGCTGCTCCCAGCGCCTGCCCTGCACCGCCACCCATACCGTGGCACCCTGCAAAGCCCAATATGTGCTTGGCCCCTGGCACAGCCCCCACTTTTCCTCTCCCTCCCTGCCCAGCCGGGCACAGGCACGGGCAGAGGCATGTCCCAGCCTACGCTGTCTGCCCGGGGCATGCCAACCTCTTCCCGCCCAAGATGCCAGCCCCAGAGACAGCTGGCACACATGCCTGCCCAGGGATTCAGGAACGCGCAGCCTCCCCTGCCCCGGCAGCACCATGGTGGGCACTGTGCCCACCTCCAGCTCCCTGGAGAACCTGGGTTGCTGTAGAGTCCCCCTCCGCCACCGGCGCAGCACCTGGACCAACAGACACTACCGGGCATCCTTGGCTCCACTGCCTCCTGCCAGCAAGATCCGCCCCTGGCTGGGTATCAGGAGAGATTCTCAGCCTGTGTGTGTGCTGCTGGCAGTGCTTGGCTGCGGCGCATGGCACCCACGTGCAGCAGCACTCACCCTGGCAAAGGGCACCCCGCTCCAGGCAGTGGGGCACGGATCCCTGCTGGCCCTTTCTCAGAAGGGCTGCACCCTAAAACCCAGCCTCATACACAGACACGTACGTGCCATCACGGGCCAGGCAGCAGGATGGCACTGCCAGCCTCACCCACCAATGACACCAGTGCCACCATCACCATCCCACAGTCACCAGCCCATCTGGGTGCCCATCCGATGGGGTCAGCTGGCACAAACCATGGCATTACCTCTCCGAGTCCCCCATACCCCTCCAGCAGGGGAGAGGTGCACCTCAGGGCACTGGCCTTACCTTAGCTTGGCACTTGGTGTGGCAGGAGAGCTTGCAGCCTGTGGGAGGGAGAGGGGAGAGGTTAGTGGGAACAGGAGAGGAAGCACTGCCACGGGGCAGCCTGTGGGCACCCCACATACAGGGCAGGAAGAAGGTAGCACTCCATGCTGCAGGACGGAGTGCACCTCGGCATTGCGCACGAGCTGCTGGGACATGAACACGTTCACAGGGATACTCACACCTTGCACACCTGTGCACACGTTCTGGGCACAGCATGGGTGGCACCAGCATGGCGCAGCACCACATGCACGCAGGATGTGGCACTCGGGCACACACCCATGGGCACACAAGCCATCCCCCTCCGTGCCAACATGCCAACGAGTGTGCATATGTGCAAGCCCCAGAGCCCAGGGGTTAATGGCACAGAGGGAGACCATGCACAGACTTCACACATACACCAGCATGTACAAGAGCACCACAGGGGTGCTGCCAGTGCCTGTGCCCCCTCCCTTCTTCCCATGCACTGATGTTGCACGCTCACACCCACACCCCGCGGAGAGAACACATGCACACAGGCAGTGCAGGTGTGTGTTTGCTGCTGCTGGGGACACACGCTTATACAAGGCACCACTGTGGTGCCTGGGCAGCCCCGAAAAGCCACGTGTCCCATCCCCTGGAGACATGAAGGTCCCCATGCAACATGACCCAGGCCATGGCCGCACCCCAGGCACTGTCCCCTCTTGGGGCTGTTTCCTGCAGCACAGGAAGCCACATTGTTCCCATTTCCTCCGTCCACCCCTCGCACGGGGCTCGACCACACCACACACGTGCGAGGGCCCGCAGCCCCGCCTGTGAGCCACGGGGTGCCACGGGCCGCCAGCACAGCTGAGCGGGTGAGCACCCACACATGCACACAGACCCACATCTGGTGGCAGTTGCACACTCACTGGACATGCATGCAGCTGATGTATGGCCACGTACATGTGTGACATCTAAGTGGCTCCATGGGCGACCCTTGCCTCCCAGCCGCCTTCCCGCCTGCAAAGGCACCACACCTACTCTTGCACATACATGCACACATGTGCACACAGGTTGGCACAGGCACATGTTCCACCTTCACATCCTCGTGCACGTAGCTGTGCATACAGGCAGCACACACACCCCTGATGTCCTGACCCCCTGGCATGTCACTTTGCACACATACGTGCCCACGCTCCCGGCTCACCTCGGCAGGTGCTGCCCTGGCGCGTGATGGCCTGCCGGCAGATCCCGCATGCCTTCACCTTCT
>NW_016690298.1:906455-1153949 GCF_001604755.1 Lepidothrix coronata | reverse complement strand
GTGCATGCGTGTGTGTGCGCGTTTGTGTGTGTGTGTGCGTGCATGCGTGTGTGTGTGTGCTTGCGCGTGTTTGTGTGTGTGTGCGTGCATGCGTGTGTGCGTGCATGCGTGTGTGTGCGCGTTTGTGTGTGTGTGTGCGTGCATGCGTGTGTGTGTGTGCGTGCGCGTGTTTGTGTGTGTGTGCGTGCATGCGTGTGTGCGTGCATGCGTGTGTGTGCGCGTTTGTGTGTGTGTGTGCGTGCATGCGTGTGTGCGTGTTTGTGTGTGTGTGCGCGTTTGTGTGTGTGTGCGCGTTTGTGTGTGTGTGTGTCTACACGTGTGTGTACACGTGTGTGTGCGCGTGTGTGCGTGCATGTGTGTGTGTGTGTACACGTGTGTTTTTGTGTGTGCAGCCTCTGTGTGTACAGTCTGTGTGTGTGTGTGTGTGTGTGTGTGTGCATGTGTTTGTGTGTGTACACGTGTGTGTACACGTGTGTGCACATGTGTGTGTGCATGTGTGTGTGTGTACACGTGTGTTTTTGTCTGTGTGTGTGTACAGCCTCTGTGTGTACAGTCTCTGTGTCTACAGTCTGTGTGTGTACAGTGTGTGTACAGTGTGTGTGTGCAGTATGTGTATGTGTGTATGTGAGTGTGTGTGTATATGTACCTATGTATGTATGTGCAGTGTGTGTGTGTGCACTGTGTGTGCACAGGCATGTGTGTGCAGTGTGTGTCTATGCACAGATGTCTGTGCGTGTGCACAGATGTGTGCACAGATGTGTGCGCACAGATTGTATGCACAGATGTGCACATGCACACATGCATGTGTGTTCAGATGTCTATGTGTGTGCACATGTGGACAGACATATCTCTGTGTGTACATACACATGTGTGTGCACGGGGATGTGCACATGTGTGTACGTGCACATACGTGTGTGCGTGTGTGCACAGGTGTGTGTGTGCACATACATGTGTGTAGGTGTGCATATACACGTGTGTGTGCATGTGCACAGACGTGTGCACACGTGTCTCCCTGCATGTCAGTACATCTCTGCGTGTCCCTGTGAATACGTGCTGTGCACAAGCATTTCTGTGAGCACAAGTGTGTATGTCTGCACACGTAGGTGGTGAAGATGCTTGTATGCACTTATTCACGTGCAAGCTCGTGTGCACATGAGCACATGTGAATGCACATATATAAATATGTCCATGCACGGATATATTTTCATGGATGTGTTTGAGTATGCAGATATGTGCATAAACATGCATGTGCACACCCAGGTACATGTGGGTGCTGCCAGAAGGGGGCCCACACAGGGGGTGTCTCACTGTCATGCTGTGTTTTGGAGTACACGCCAGGCAGCATGTGCTGGAGTGTCTCATGCCAGGGTGTAAAGGGGGTGCAGAGCCCCCTGAGTGTGAGCAGTTGTGCCCACCCTGCCTGGCAGAGCCCACAGCAAAGGGAAGCCAATGCCATGAGTGTGACTGAGTGCAGGATGGATCCAACTGTGTGCAGGTGCCAGGGTGTGTGTGCATGCATGTGTGTGTTCACGCATAGGGGCTGAGGGCAGGAGGGGAGGGGGGTCTGGCACAGCTGCAGGCAGCCAGTGCCCCTCCCGGCCTCCCACTTGACTGTTTTCAGGGGGAGCACCCCCTGGCAGCACGCCAACCCTGCCCACCCACCCACTGCCAGATGAAGACATGAGTCCCTGTAAATCCGCCTTTTCATGCCAAGACTAATGAGATTAAGCAGAGGCCCAGCGGCCCCCCCTTGCCTGGGCGCCCTGCTCTCCTCCAGCCCACCGCACCAGAGCCAAGAGGGGCAGTGCCAAAGCGCTGGGGTGCCAGATGCCTCCTCACAAACCTCCATGCCTCAGTTTCCCCAGTGCACACATGGACAGGCAGACAAGCCCTATATGTGTTACACCCACGTGTGCACACACCCTGGGAGCTGTGAAGGTGCTGTCCGTGTGACACATGGTGTGTGTGTCATGGCACTACATCCAAACACACACCTACGAGCGTGTAAGAGTGTGCAAACGTGTGCAAGAGTGCAGTTCCCCACCGGACACAGCAGCAGCAGCTGCATGGGCAGATTTCAGTATTTCCATACGCAGATCCATGTGCCATCGTGTGCACACTCGACAGGTTTGTTCACGTATGTGCAGGCCCCTCTTCCCTGGGCACTTGCTCCAACAGGGCCACTCGCTGGTGGTCCCTCAGCAGCCCCCAGAGCTAGTGCCACCCTAAGGGGCACAGAAGGCCAGGTGTACACACACACACACACACGCGCATATGCCCAGGCATGTCATCACCCACCCAGCAGCTGTGGGAAAAGCTCCCCTGGGCCAGGGGCTCCCACGCTGCAGTTGCTGGGTGACAGTGAGGCCTAATGATGCCATGAGCTCGTTTGCATATGCAAAGCAGCATCATTGCTGCAGGGTGCCCCGGGAAGAGGCCTTGCCCCCCGCTCCCAGGGTCCCGATGGGATGCCCGGGGATGCCAATGCGTCTCCTATGCACATAGCCCCCACTCTGCTCTGGCCCCCATGGGCCTGCTTCATTAACAGCAATTATCCTCGCTAGGGAAAGAGCTGACCCTTCGATTCCCATCCCTGCAGAGCCCCTTCTGCTTGTCTTGTTGCCAACACAATCGCCATGCCAGAGGGGATGTCGATGCAGCACCCAGCTTTGCGCTCCCCACCCCCCTGCTGCTGGAGAGGCACCCTGCCCACCCCGTGCCAGCCAGGGAACCAGTCCATCCCACAAAACAAACCTGCCCCAGCTCCATACTGGAAGGATCCCTGTTAGCCTCCTTGGCCCCAAGGCTGGGAACTGTTGGGAGGATGCAGGGGATGGGGCTGCAGGACTTCTCGGGAATGTCACCTGGGTACCCACCAATGGGTACCCACCTCCAGGGGCCAAGCACCTACACTGTGCAGGGGCGGGGATGCAAAGGCATCTCTGGCCACGGGTCCCCCAACACGCAGACCCAAGGAGGCTGGAAGGGGAGCCAGGTGTCCTGGGCTGGAAGAGGCCCCGGTTAGAGATGCCAAATTAATCAGGAGCTAGAAGGCCTGGGTTCATTGCCCAACACTGCAGAGAAGTGCAGTGACTGGGGGGGACCTGGGACACCCAGTTCTGCTGAGGCTGCAAAGCCAGAGTGGGTGGGGGGCATCAGGACACCTGGATCCAACCCTGTAGGCTCAGGTCCACCCAGCGCTTTGCACCCCGCTGGGTCGCGGGGCCCAGCTTGCCTCGGTGATTGGAGAGGATGCAGAGTCCCAAAACCCCAGAACTAACTGGATTCTCCCGGTTTTCACAGTTTCCATCTGCTTCAGAGGGGTAGCAGAGCCTCTGCCCCGGGGAATGGCGGGGCCCCCAGCCAGTAACGCAGGCTGGGCGTCGTGGGGGATCAGCCCCCCACCCTCTCCAACCCCACAACCCTTCCACAGACCCTCCCACAGCCCAGTGTCCCTGTCCCGCATCCCATCCCGGTCCCTCCTTCGTGCACCCCCCAGCCCGCTGCCCACCGCCGCCGCTCTCCCAGGCTGGGTCTCGCCCCGCACTCCACAGTCCCCGGGGCTCCTCCCGGCCCCTCTCCCGGCCCGGTCCCCCCAGCCCCACCCCGATGTCCGGCCGTCCCTGCCGGTCTCCGCTCGGTCCCGGTCCTGGTCTAGTCCTGCCCGTTCCCCCTGCTCCCAGTCCACTCGTCCCGGTGCAAACGCCCCCGCTCGGTGCCGCTCCCCTCGCATCCAGTCCCATCCACCGCCAGCAACCGGGACCAGCCCCGCTCCGGGACCCCGGCGCCGAGACCCCGCCGCGCTGCTGTCCTGCTCCCCCCGGCGCCCCTCGGTGCCCCCCGGTGCGGGCCGTACCCAGAGCAGGCAGGAGAGGCACAGCCCGGTCATGCTGCCCGCGGCGCGGCCCCGGCCGGCCGAGCCCCCCGGCCCCTCGCTCCGCCCGCCCGCCCCGCCCCGGCCCCACACCGCCCCTCCGGCCGGGGGGAGAACGAGGGCGGCAAACCACCCCCCGGACCCCCGCAGCGCCCCAATAGAGTTGGCCCGGGGGCGATCAGGACCCCCCCGCCAACGCCAGCAGAAAGGCTGCGGGACTGGGGAGGGGCGGAATGGGGCTGTGCGTGTCCCAGGCCCCCTCTCCCCCACTCACACACATTTGGGATCCATTTCCTCCGCTGACCGAGGGACACCCGCCACCCACGTCACCCCCCTCCCTTCTCCGGCCTCCAGCGGGTCCTGCGGCGGGATGTACCCCCCCCATTCTCATCCCCAGCCGTGTCCCCTGGGTGGTCCCGGGATGGGAGACGGGGAGGGATCGGCGGACATCCATGCGCGGAGCTGGGGGGCCTCAGCGAGGGGAGACAACCTCCAGGCGGGACGGAGAGCAGCTTGGCAGTCCGCGGCCCTGACAGGGATGGATTTGGCAGGGGGATGCTCCAGCCCCTCCTAGGGGGCTTAGCCGGTGGCACACGGTCCCCCCTCTCTCTCCACCAGCGCAGACTCTGGCTCCAGCCTGGAAACTTGTGCTCAGCTGGCCGTGACCATGAGGGTGTGAGTCAGGGTGCAGGACGTGCCAGGGGGAAGGACACACCGGGCAGGACAAGCCACCGCTAACACAGGGATCTGGACATGGAGGGGACGTGGGCACTATAATGCCCCCCCTTCCTGTGCCTCAGTTTCCCATCTGTATGCTACATACAGCCACCGGCTCAGAGAGAAAGGGCAGAGCGGGACAAGGGGGCTGCCCTCCCCAGAGACTGGGATTGCATCTGACCCCCTCAAAGCATAGCATCCCCTCCCCTATCCCATGCCCTCCACCTCTACCCCACTTTGCTGTGCCTTCCTGCCCACCCCATACTCGAGGAACCCCTGTGGAGATGTGACAGCTGGGACAGGGGAGAAGTAGGGGACAGCACCTCCTACCCCTCCATGCCAGCTAGGGGCAGAGGGAGGCTGTGAGGACCGATCCTACTCACAGCACCAAACAAGCAGGGAGCGCCATCCATGCGCGCCCCACCCCATCATTACAGCCCTCATTAATCAGCCTTGTTACTGCCCACAAATAAAAACCCCAGTGGAGAGGAGTGTCCCCACACCCCCCCCCATAAATCATCTCCTCCCATTCACTGCCAGGACAATCCCAGGCCCCTCAGAAGGGCAGGGACAAGGGTCATGGGACAGGGACAGAGTGGCTGCAGGGACACTGCCCATAAGCATCATTTAAGGATCGTTTTCTCAGCAGGGAGATGCAGACAGGGGCACTTAGCACAGGGACCCCTCATGGGTACTACTGGTGCAGGCAGGTACTCCCAGTGCAGGGCCAGCCTTGGTAGGACTTCTCTGTGTCCCCCCTCCTGGGGTCATCCTGTCCCCAAGGCCCCCACACCCACTTCCAGCAGAGCTGTCCCCACACTGCCCTTGGGTGCACAGGGCATACACACACATCACACACACCCCTATGTACATGCCAGGGCACACTCAAGTACACCACACACACAGCCCATACCACATGTGGTGGGTGGGCCTCCATGTGTGTAGGTGCCTGTTGGCACAGGAAGGACTGGGGAACACCCCTCTAACAGCTCACACGAACGTAAAGCCTCACTGCTACTGCCCCCAGCTAGTCCCACGCGTGCTAGAGGACACACACCCCGCGACAGCCCCCCAGATACCTGCTATGCACCCACACCATGTCAGCTACAGTTCGCTCTCACCTTAGCCCCATCTGCATGCTTGTGAACACACATGCACAAGCATACATGTGTGTTACAGCCCCCCATGAGTCCCTGTTCTCACACCCACATCAAGGACACAGGGATGGGCATGGGACTGCACAACCGCCACCCTACACCTCACCAGTGCCTCCCACCCACCCATAGCCCTGAGCATCCCCCTGTACTCCCATCAGCTCACGATCCTGCGTTCCTGACACACGCTGGTGTCCCCAAGCAGCCAGAGGCCTCTCTCTTCTCCAGGCTGGGTGCCTACCCTGGCACATACTGGACTTGTCACCAGCCTGCAGTGACTCCCCCAGACACTGCCATGGCGGTGACTTTGGCACCAGCTTTTCTGGCACAGTGCAGCTGGAGTGTCCCATGCCATTCCGCCAGGCACAGGGCAGCTTCCCAAAGGTTGAGGAACCAAGTGAGGGTGGCGCATTGGGAGTCCTCACACTCCAACAGCTTCTCCCCTCCCTGCCTCAGTTTCCACAGCATGGGTGGCAGAACAGGATGAGTCCCCACACCAGGTGCTGCATGGGCACGAGAATCCCCTATGCAGGACAGTCCTTTGGCACATGGATACCACACACACCAGGTACTGATGGGCACACCTACAGGTGACCCCACAGGGCCCCCTCATGTTGGGCACGTTTTTGGGCACAGGGAGCCGACACTGACTGAGTACTTTATGAGTATGGTGTTCCCCAGTACCAAGTGCTTACAGGTACAGAGATCCCCCACACTGGGCACTTTATGGGCACGCACAGGGATCTCTCGTGCTAGGTGTTTTATGGGCTTCGGGGTCTCCTCCCATGGGGCACAGTGCCCCCACTGTGGATTCAGTAGGGACACAGGGACACCCCCTGCCTACATGTTCTCTCTGTAAGGGCACAGGGATCCCAGCAGATCCCTTTGCATGAAAGGCTGTACAGCAGATCCCCTCCAGTCAGGCATTGCAGGGGCCCGCGGGTGTGGGTTATGGGAAGCGAGGGTCACAGTGGCACGCTGGGGGGGGGGGGCACAAGGAGAGACAAAGGACATGCCCTGCACCTAGCATGCATATGCAGGGTTTAACCCTCCGCTGCCCGCACCAGGCAGGGCCAGCGGCAGCCCGTACCCCCACCCCCCGCAGTCCCCGGACCCTGCCCCAGCCCCGTATCCCCCGCAGCCCCTAACCCTAACTCCGTGACCGGCGGTGCCCGCTTACCTCCCGGCGGCGACGGGCGCGGAGGGGCAGGAGGCAGGACACCAAGGACTTCCCCCAGCTAACCAAGGTGGCAAAGCACCAGTTCAGCCGGGTCATGGTGCCCCTGCCCGGGGCTCACCTGCCGGGGGGAGGGTGCAGGAGCCGACCCCTGCCCAGGGCACGCTCGGGGGGGCTGTCGAACCCAGCCCTGTCCCCCTCCCCCCCACCGGCCGCAACAAGCTCCGGTGTCCGGGCAGTGCCCCGGAGGTGTCCGGGCGCGGGCACGGGGCTGTGCGACGGTGATGTGCTGGGGGGCTGCGGTCCCACCGGGCCCGGTCCCCCCCGCCGGTCCCCCAGCGTCGCCTGCGCGTTGGCAGCCAGGCAGGGAGCACCGTGCCCGCCCCTGTCCTGCAGTGCTTGGGTGGGAGCCAGCTCCGACACGCTCCCCCTCCTCCCCTCCTCCCACTCCTCCTTCTCTTCCTCCTCCTCCCTCTCCTTCGCCCGCACACGGGGCTCGGGGCTTGGCACCCCCGGGACTCACCCGCCTGTCCTCCGGGCACGGCATCCGCTGGGGTGAATGCCAGACCCTAACAGTGTCCCCCGCTCCAGAGCCCTCAGGTTTGGGGATGGAGGAGGTCGGACACCCCGGATTCGATCGAGGCGCAATCTACTATCCCCGCTCCGACCCTGCCTCAGTTTCCTTGTAGCACCCCCTACTCACCCCTAGCCCTAAATGGCAACGTGTACACACAGTGGGGACTTCTCTGCCCCTCTACGAGTCCTCCTGGCACCCCACCAAGCTTCTCCTCTTCCTGGGAGCCTGAGGACACATTCAGGGACACCTCACCCAGCCCCCTTAGAGGGGGGTCTCCTCCCCGAAGCCTGCCTGGCTGATGCACCATGCTGTGGGCACTGAATTACCCAGGGGAACCTCTCCCTGCAGAACAGCTCGAAATGGCCCTGGGCACCCCCCTCACCATGGGGCTTGCACAGGGCAGGGGGACAGGGTGCACCCCACTGGAGACCACACATCCTCCATATACCCATCGGGGTGGTGCCAAGAGGAGCTGGCGACAGCATCCCCAGATGCTGCCATGATGACATGCTGGTGCAGGGCAAGGATCATCCCCACAGGGCAGTTGCTGGTGCCAAGCGTGGGCAGTGGCAATGCCAGGCCTGGGCACTAATTGCATTTGCCTTGGGGAGGCTCCTGACAAGCAGCCGCACCAGAGAGGGGTGCAGGGAATTCAGGTGGTCCCCCACACTTCACAGCTGTCCCCCACAGCTCTGTCTTGCACCTAGGAGGGGCAGAGGGCTGGCAGGCAGAGGGGGCCAGGGTACAGCCCCCCCCACACCGAGCCCCAGGGAGGTGACATCACTGCTGGCTCCATGGTCCCCCACCCTCATTTAATTAGCAGATGGCCCCCAGCCCCCCCCCCCGCGGTGGGCAGCACCAGGCCTGTGCAGGGCCATTAGCTTTATTGGCTGTGCTGAACCAGGGCCAGGCCTCGTTAATTGAATTGCACTTGCGCCAAGGACGGGCGAGTGTCTTCTGGGCCCCCCCAGCCTCCGGCATCCCCACCCTAGCCCTTGGCTGGGGTAGAGGCGGGGGACTCTGCTGCCAGGGTGCTGCTGTGGCACAGCGGGCAGGGGCACATTCCCCCCACAGGTGTTGGGGTGCTGCCCGTGCAGTGCCTGGCACAGGGCACGCGGGTGGGTGCAATGGCGGGCACACACATGTGTCTGCAGGCACACACGGTGCCATCTCAGACTTGTGCCCACACCCGCTACACGTGTAGAGTTTGTACCCGCACATGCATCCCCATAGCCATGCATGCACAGCCAGAACAAGTGTGCCATTGCACACATGCCTGCACACGCATACAAGAGCACATGCATCCTCCAGGCACAGGGGGCTGATGCTCCACTTCCCCCCATCCCCCCCTCCCCCGCCCACACTCCCATCCTATGTGGGATGCTGCATCCCATGCCCACAGTGCCACACACTGGAGTGGCACAGGACAAGAGGGTCCTGAGGAGGCTGGCGTCACCTCGAGCACTGTCACTGCCTCCCCCATCCCTCCCAGCTGCTTGAGGGCATCTCAAAGCCCAGCACCCACCAGGAGCCAAGAGGGTGCTGGGAGGCCCAGGCTCCCACTCAGCATCACTTCCTACTTTCACTTTGGTGCCGAGCGAAGCCCGGCTGGGGAGAAGCAGTTGGCCCCCAAGACACCCGGGTGGCACAGGTAGGGACAGCGTGTGCTACAAGGAGGGGTGTGGCAGAGGGCAGGATGTGGGCATCATTGTGGACATCCACCAAGCCAAATGGTGGTGGGGAACGGGATGGCAGTGAGTCCTCCTGGACTGGCAAGATGGGTTGGCATCACCCCTAGCTTCCCCCCCTCCAAGGGTTTTAGTCCTCAGTCCAGAAGGAACCCACAGGACAGGGTTGACACAGCACGGGGGCCAGGCACCATGGCTGAGGGGCAACTGCTGGGCTGGGGACTCCCTAACAAGGGGGAGCCTTGGTCAAAATGCTTGGGGGAGAGTTTGCATCCTGGCTCTGGGCATAGCCCCCCTGTGTGGGGCAGATGCCAACACAGGGCTGTGGTTCTTGCTGGGGGAGGCAGTGGTCCTTGCTGGGGGGGGTGGACAGGGGCTGCAGATCCTGTGGGGGTCTCTGTACCCAGGGGCTGTTGGCACTGGGGAGTGGACTCTGTGCCAGAGAACTACAGTTCACTCTCGCCTTAGCCCCATCTGCATGCTTGTGAGCTGGGTAGGGGTCCTTCCACAAAAATTGCAGGATGGTCCTTCAAAGTATTCCCAATTCCCACTCTCATGGGAGGACACCAGGGTCCCCCCAGACCTGACACTGTCCTTCCTCTGTCCTCCACAGAAGCTGCCTAGGGGGACCAGCCTTGCTGACCCTTTCCCCAGAACTGGCACCCTCCATAACAGGGAGCTGGGTGCTGGGGGCTAAGTTGCAGTGCCTGATGTGATATGGGCCGGGTGGGTGGTGGCTCCTGCGGCCTCACCGACCTCCCACACTTCCTCCTGGCCAAGGTACAAAAGGAGAAGCAAGCAGGCACAGCGTGGGCGCAGGACACTCCAGCGTGCCCCCAGCACTCAGCGAGCAACTCGGGGCAGTCGAGCTGCTGGCCACAGGTAAGGGGCTTCTCTTCCCCGGGGAGACTGAGGCATGGGCAGGGTGGGCAGACGGGAAGATAGTTCATCAAAGGTCTCTCAAGGGCACTGGAATGGGAACCCAGGCATCCTGAGTCGCGTGTCCTGCTCCGTCACTCTGCCGTGACAGAGAGCACAGGGGAAGGCACACGGCACTCACTCACTCTTAGGCAGGCTTGGACATGCTTATGCACAACCCTCCTGTGAGTGCACACACACCCTGCCATGCACACCCCCATGCACACACATGTGTTCCCCCACACCACCCAGACACCATCCACAGTGACAAGCCACAGACCTGCCACCTCCATGGGCTCTTTCCTTCACCCTGTCCCCAGGCTGCCACCCACCGCTCCCCAAAATTACTCTGCTGCACTGTGCCCCCAGCTCCCCACCCCATGCCCACAACACCCCCGAGCCCTGTGCCAGCTCCCCAGGCAGCATGCTGTGCCACAAGGTTGTGCCGAGGGGGGGCTTAGTTTGGAGGGGCTGCATGTCAGGAGCTGTGTGTCCCCCTTCCCCAACCATCCAGGAGCCCCCACACTGGTCATGATGTGAGGGAAGCGAGAGCAGAAGAAAAAGCAGAGCTTCCCCTGTGCCAAACCCACATCCTGAATCCTGAGGAACAGGGACAGGGACAAGGACAGGAACACACTAGGGATGGGCCATGCTCAGCCTCAGGAACTCCCCAGGGAATGGGAGCAGAGGCTGAGGACATTTTGGGGCAGGGCACATGGACAAATAAGGGGGTACAGGATACACCTTTGTCCACCCCATCCCTCCTACCCCATGCAGTGAGGGCACATGGGCAAGGAAAGGGAGTGCTTACACACACCCCCTCTCACCTTAACAGCAGGCAGGTCTGGGGTAGAGCTGAGTGAGGACAGACCCTGGGACAGAGAGTTTGGGCGTGCCAGAGGACTGCCAGCCTGGCACTTCTCATCACTGCCCCTGCCTTTGCAGATCCCTGTGCAGAGCCATGGCGGGGGACGGGGAGCTCAACCGTGTCATCAAGGACTTGCAGAGTAAGTGTGCCAGCCAGTCCCCTGCCAGCGTGTTCCCTGTATGGCACATCTCACCCTGGCTGTGCTGGGTCCTTTCTTGCATCCAGCCCATGGGCAGCGGGGGTGTCACTGTCAGGGGTGCTCCAGAGCATACCAGTGCCAACCCCACCACTGCTGCCTGCTCCTGTTGTCGCTGCCAGTCCCTGGGGACTGGCAGTGCCCAGCGGATAGCTGTGCTCCTTGCTCCCCCTGCTCCCCTGTTTCATCCTAGGGCAAGTTCCTCTTTCTCTTTGGAGAAAAGGAGGCTCGGGGGGACCTTATGTCTCTCTACAACTGCCTGAAATGAGCCTCTTCTCCCCAGTTACAAGGGTTAGGACAAGAGGAAATGGCCTCAAGTTATGCCAGGAGAGGTTTAGGTTAAATATTAGGAAAAATTTCTTCACAGAAATGCTTATCAAGCATTGGAACAGGCTACCCAGGGAAGTGGTGGAGTCACTACCCATGGAGGTATTTAAAAGACGTGCAGATGTGTCACTTCGGGAGATGGTTTAGTGGGGGACTTAGCAGATCTGGTTCTCAACTAGACTGGATCTTAGAGGTCTTTTCCAACTTAGATTCTATAATTCTGCCATTAGAAATCTCTGGGTCCAGGAGTTGTGAGGCAGTGGAAAGGGGGATGGGATGGGAAAGAGTACCCGCTGTCTGCTGCCTGAGCAGTGCCATGCCAGCTCAGCCCTGCTGTCCTGCAGAGACCGTGGCTGAGCTGAACTGCAGCTACCGGGAGCAGAACCTGCCGGTGACGGATGGGAGCCGGGAGCTGCATAGCCTCTGTGCCCAGCTGGAGTTCCTCCTCCAGGTACTGCTTCTCCTCTGTCCCTGCTGCTCCACACCTTAGTTTCCCCTTAGGCACAGCTAGGAGCAGAGGGGACCCTATGTTAACCATTCTGGGGGGGGTGGTATGACCCCAGACAGCTTTGTCTGGCCCTGGGCTGCCCCAGCCACGAGCACCTGGACCAGGCTCTCCCTCATCCACGTGTGTAATTGCACGTGCTGCAAAAGGGAAATTGAGGCATGGAGCCAGTGAAGAGAGGACAGCCAGGGAACACCCGGACCAACCCTGCTGGGGCAGCTGGCTGGATCCCAGCCTCACAGGGGACAGGCTGGGAGACAGGGGACACCTTCAAACAAGAAACTCCAAGCTTGTACATCTGCCAGTTCGACCTCAAGGAGAAGAGGAGCTTCTTTGGGCAGCGCAGGGACTATTGGGACTTCTTGTGCCAAGGCCTGGCACGGTGCCGGCAGGAGCACGAGGGCGTTCACTTCGTCACCTCCCTGGACAAGGTGGGCATGGGCTGGTGGGATGCCTGGGGACTTGTGCACATACACGTGCTTCTGCTTGCTTATGGGTGCACATGCACTTGTGCACAGGTACACACTCACTTGGGCGCTGAGGATTCATCCACTGCTGCTATAAAGGGTTTTCTCCACTCTGGGGTCCCCACTGCCCTCCAGCCATGGACCTGAGGACCTCCTTTCCCCCTGTATGGGCTGGGGGGGAGGTGTGTAGGGGGCAGACTGGTGTGACAGGGCTTGATAACCCCTTCTCCCTCCCAGCTGAAGACCTCTGTGGGCAGGGGCCGAGCCTTCCTGCGGTACTGCCTGGTGCATCGGCAGCTGGCAGAGTCCCTGCAGCTCTGCCTCCTTGACCCCGAGAGCCTCCGGTGAGAGCAGGGGCACAGTGAGGGTGGGGGACATGGCCGAGACGGGCAGCGCCCTGCAGCACCTGGTCAGTAAGGGTGCTGCGGGCATATGTGCCCACCCAGGGCATAGAGGGGTGCCTGAGCCTGTTTTGTGGTTGCAGCGAGTGGTACTACGCCCGCAGCCCTTTCCTGAGCCCCCAGCACCGGGTGGAGATCCTGGGCAGCCTCTATGAGCTGGACTGTGTCACCTTCCACCTGGCCCTGCACAGGGACGACCTGGACACCGCCTGGCCCATGTTCTCTGAGTGAGCCTGGGGACACCGGGACACGGGGGCATTGGTGGCACCAGCAGTGTCAGGGGCATCAGAGGTACCTGAGGCTCAACATTGCAGAGCAGCATATAGGCATTGTCCAACTTCCCTGGACACCACGTGGCACCCCAGAGGTGCCAGCCCTCCATACATGGCCCCAGGAGGGCACAGATACCGGCACCAGCACACACACCATGCCTGTGCCTGCAAACATGCCACACATGTGTACACACACACAGAGCCATCCTCTGCCAAGTACACCCCCAGGCACAGGTCTGCTGCAACACTGTGACATCTGACACACGGGGGCACATGTGTGTGCTTGCACACCCTTGCCCTCCGGGCAAGCTTGCAGAGGGACACCCATGAATGCAGCTGTTCCAGCACACTCACACCTGTTCTGCTGCTCGCACACTTGTGGGCACACACTGCCGCAAGCATACATGCAGCCCCAATGCTCCCCTGCAACCACCACAGGGGTCTCTGGGTGCCACCCATTCTGTGGGTTCTCAGGCTGGTGGCACCAGCATCCCTGGTCCCCTGCCACCAGGTGCCACCTGGTGTCACCAGCCCTGCTGCCCTCTACATCCCCGAAGGTTGGCTGTGCACCAGGGAGCTCAGAGGGAGGATGGCAGTACCGTGCTCACCTTGGGGGTGACCTGGTGACCCCGAGCCCTGTGTCCCCTCTAGGTCTCTGGTACAGCCCAGCTCGATGACCAGGAGCAGCCCAGCAAAGACAGCTCTGCAGACAGACAACACCAGCACTGGGGCACACAGATGGCCCGATGGCATCGTCCATCCCATCGCGGCACCCTGTGGGACACCAGCTCACCCATGTCCACACACCTTGTCTGCCCTGCAGGCAGGGGATGTAGAGGTGGAGGACACGGAGATGGAAAACGCGGAGATGAAGAAGGACATGAAAGAGGAGGATGAAGAGGAGGTGGAAAAGGATGAGGACAAGGATACGGAGGAGGAGGTGGAGGATGTGAAGGTGGATGTGGAGGAGGACATGAAGGAGAATTTGGAAGAGAAGGATGAAAAGGAGTTGGAGGAGGATGAGAAAGAGATGGAGGATGTAGATGTAGAGGAACTGAAGGATGTACATGGCTCTGGCAAATCACCTCAGCCTGATGGTGCCAGGGAGCCTGGCACTACCCCACTCACTGGCATGAGGTGTACGCTGAGTTCTCCATCACTGGTGCCCGGGCAGCTGGGTGGGATGGAGGCATCCCTACAGGCACTGGTATCCCAGCTGAGGGCTGAGCTGGGTCAGCAGGAGGTGGCAGTGCGGGCACTGGCAGCACGGCTGGCACGGGCAGAACTGCGGCACCAGCAGCAGGAGGAGGGCAGTGCCCAGCGGGCCCAGCTGTGGGCACACGAGGCTGAGGCACTGAGGGAGACCAACACCTTCCTGGAGCGGGCACTGGAGATGGTGGTGGCAGCAGGGTGCCCGGGGGCACTGGCGCAGGCACAGAAGGAGGCACGGGGCTGGCAGGAGGTGGCAGAGGAGCGGGGCACCCAGCTGGCTGAGGTGCTGGCAGAGGGGGCAGCGCTCGCCTCCCGCCTGCGGGAGTGCCAGGCAGCGCTGGTGGCAGCAAGACAGACAGACATCCTGGGGCATGCTGGTGCCCAAAATGAGGTGGCCGTCGTGGAGGAGGTGCTGCGGCAGGCACTGGAGCTTGCCCGTGGTCCCCAGGAGCCCTCACTGGACCCCCAGGCAGAGGGGGAGCCCTGCACAGCTGCCAGCATGGCCATGGTATGAGCAAGCCTGAGGGAATCCTGTGGTGGGGTAGGGGTTTGGGGTCCAAGGTTGAGCTGCCACTCTCCCACAGCGCTTGGCCAGGCTGGCCACTGCAGCACAGGAGGAGACATGGCAGAGCCGGCAGCAGCTCCAGGCCCAGCGACAGGAGGTGGCACGGCTGCAGGAGGAACTCAGCAGGTTGGGCAGGAGCCCCCACTTCCATCACCCACCACCCCACAATGGGATCCCCCATCTCCACCTGCCACATGGTTTCCCTTGGGACCCCCAATGACTTCCCACTTGGACACAGGGGAGCAGCAGCTGGGGATGGGCAGGGGTAGGGAGGGAAGGATTTGGGGAAGGATGACTGCAGGGAGGGGTCAAGTTGGAACTGACAGGTAGGTGGAGGGGTGGGTGGGCAGAGGGGTGGAGTGATTTGGGGTGAGTAGATGGAGGGAGGGCAGGAGGGATGAATTTGGGATGGATGGATGGAGACGGGATGGTGGATGGAAAGACAGAGGGATGAATTTTGGGTAAGTAGATGTATGGGTGGGTGGGCAGAAGGCTGGGGGAAGGGGTGTGGGGAAGGATGGATGAACAGCGGGGAAATGGATGGGTGGCTGACTCAGCAGATGGCAGGGTGGCTGTGGGGAGGGGGACACAGCTCGGGGATGGATGGGCATCAGAGAAAAGGAGGGAGGGATGAATGGATGCATGCATGCATGCATGGAGAGATGACCAGTTGAGGGACAGGAGGACCATCTCCCCGCTGCCCCGTGCCAGGGCCCGGCGGGACGGTGAGCGCTGGGCATCAGCGCTGCAGCGGGCACAGCGGGAGGCCCTGGAGCGAGAGGCCATGCGTGGCGCCGAGCAGGCGCGGCAGCAGGAGCTCATCCGCGACATGAAGGAACGGCTGCTGGAGCTGCTGCGGTGAGAGCCCCGGAAACTCCGTGCAAGGGCAAGGGGGTCCAAACCCCTTTGCCCAGAGGAGGGCACCAGAGCCCAGATAAATACAGGGCTGACCTGTCCCCTCCTGCAGGGAGAAGGATGCCCTGTGGCAGAAAACAGAGGGCATCGACACCCCCACGCCCAGCCCGGCCCCCCATGACACAGGGCTGTGCTCCCGCTGCCACAAGGATTTCCGCCTCCTCTCCCGGCGGTACAGCTGCAGGTGGGCTATGGGGGTAACTGGGGGATGGCACTGACACAGCACTGGGATGGCACAACTCTCACCACCTGCTCTCTCAGCAGGCTGTGCCAGGGCAAGGTGTGCCATTCGTGCTCCATGGACTTTGGCAAGAAGGGCCGCTGCTGCCTGGTTTGTTACCAGCAAAGGCACCCACAGGCGACATGAGCAGGGACTGCATCCCTGGCACTGTTCCTGGGACACCTCCTGCCCTGTCTGTCTCCTCTCAGACTTACTGGGGACCCAGGTGTCCAGGGCCTTCATGCAGGTCCTGCTGCCCAACATTTCAGGTTTGAGATCTGTCTTTCTCGTGGCTGGTCCACAAAAATGAAAACAACCCATTTCTGTTATCCCTGCAGCTCTCATGTTATCTGTCAATCGTTTCCAGATTGACACCCAGGCTGGGTGTGGGGTGGGGGAATGCTGGCATGGGGGTGTTCAAGTCCTCCTGGGGGTGTCCTGCCTGTAGCCAGGCTGAGCCTGCCTGCCCTGTCCCACAGCAGGGAGGGAAGACAGCTCTTGACCAACAGCTCTGGCTTCCTACCACGCTGCGAGGAACCACTTGGGCAAGCGGTTTCTCAGATGCAAAGGTGATGGGCTCAGCACCCCCACTGACCCTGCTCAGCCTCAAGTCCCTGGGGCTCCCTCCTGGGTGCCAGGAGACCCCATACCCACCCATAAGCCAGCACATGGGTGACACGCATTGATGCCCCCATGGTTAATGACCCCCAGGAACCTGGATCAAGGGCAATGGAGGAGCAGTATGGGACCCCTGTGAAGAGATGCTTAGGAGTGCTGGGGTAGGCATCCCGATGCCTGGCACACAGGGTGGCAGGAGAGTCCCCAGCAGGGTCACAGCCCCCTCTTCAGCTCCTCTACCCCAGTCAAATGTCAGCCTCAGTTGCCCAAGCCGGGGCGGAAACATCCCGTTTGTGTAAGGGACAGGTTCCCAGCCCTTTGCACAACAATATCCTGACACTGTGGTGTCGGGGGGAGAAGGGGGTGCCTGGGGTGCTGGCACCCTTCAGGCAGGGATCACAATGCTGGCTCAGTTTCAGTGAGGGGCTGCTTAGGGATCTTTCAGCAATTTGCTCTACTGGTGCTTGGACTGGGGTTGGGAAAGGAATGGCTTTGTCCCCAGGTGGGACAGACTCCACATGGAGAGCTCTGTACAAGGGAAGCGCTAGGACCTGGCTAGGTGGCTGTAGGGAAAAAAACCTGGGCTTGGGCCCCTTCTGGGGTTTTACAGGATGCCAAACCCTCTGCAATAGCCTCTGGGGCAACAGCCCTTCCCTGTCCTGGAAGCAGGGTTACCCGCACTCCAAAAGGCTCAGCTGGCACTACCATTCTGGCACTGTCCATGGAGATGTGCTCTGGCCCTGTCCTGCTGTCTCTTTTCCTGTGGCAAAGAGAAGCCAGACCTGGGTGATCAACTCACTAACTCCTTTATTGCTGCATGGTCGACGGCCACAAACACCATCCCCACAGCAGGCTCTCAGAATCCCCAGAGTCACAGGCTTTGTCTCAAAGAGAGGGGAGGGTGGGCAGCACTTGGCATCACTCCTCTGGCAATGGAATCCTATCACCTTGCCACCCAAGCCCCCTTCCAGCTGGAGTCCAGCATCCAGTGGTGGCCCTGCCCATCCCCATAGCATCACCACCCACGTTCCAGGGGGCTGGATGAGGATACTGAGGTGTGTGGGGTACTGGGATCTGCTGGGAGTCACAAGGACTGGGTACCAGAAGGGCTCAGAGGGTGGTGGATGTGTTGCCAGAGGTGGAGGCATAGGAGGCACGGCCGTAGCGGGCAACAGCATCCTTGCTGATCAGCCCACGCTGTGCCAGGATCTTGAGGAAGCTGTTGCGAAACTTCTGACCGATGAAGGCATAGATGATGGGGTTGATGCAGCTGTGGGCAAAGCCCAGGACCTGTGTGACAGAGAGGGCTGTGTTGATGCGGCTCCTCCTCTCGCAGGTCTCGGCGATGGCCCGTGTCCTCATGAGGGTGTCGCTCACCAGTGTGATATTGTAGGGCAGCCAGCAGACCAGGAAGACGAGCACCACGGCAAAGATGACCTTCATGGCCCGCTGCTTCTGAGCATTCTTGGTCTGCAGGAGGGTGTGGATGGTGACACCATAGCAGAAGAGCATCACCAGGAGGGGCAAGGCAAAGCCGAAGGTCTGTGGCAGCACCCGCAGCACCACCCGCCACTTGGCCGTGTCCTCTTCACCAATACGCTCGTAGCACACGGTGCCATTGTTGGGTGAGGTGAAAGCCTCACGGAAGAGCAGCATGGGCAGGGAGAGCAGCGCAGAGAAGACCCAGATGCCCAAGCAGACAAACTTCACCCAGTGCCTCTTCTCAGTGGCAGCCCGGGTGGCGTAGACAATGGCCAGGTAGCGGTCGACACTGATGCAGGCCAGCAGCAGGATGCTGCTGTAGAAGTTGGCTTCCTGCAGCACGGAGATGGCTTTGCACATCACGGTGCCAAAGACCCACTCGTGGGCTCGGTAGGCAGCCCAGAGGGGCAGGGTGAAAGCAAAGAGCAAATCTGCCACGGCCAGGTTGAGCAGGTAGACGTCAGTGACAGAGCGGCTGGTGTGGCTGGAGGTCACCACCAGCACCACTAGCCCATTCCCCACTACACTGAGGATGAAGACAAGGCAGTAGATCACCACCACCAGGTACTTGTTGAGGACGGAGCCATCAGGCCGGCATGGGGCAGAGGAGATAGCAATGTCAGGCAGGGCCGTGCTGTAGTCATAGGTGAAGTTGTAGAGAGAGAGTAAGCTGGACAAATCCCCATTGAAGGACAAGGACTCCATTTTGCCTGTGGAGCACAAAATGGCATGAGTGTGGGGTGGCAGAGTGGTGTGGGCCAGGTGTGACAGCATCTCTGGGCCCCCTGGCATCTCCATTGCTGCTCAGGCCCCCTCCCAGGCAGTTGGCAGCACTCCTGCATCACTCCACTGTATTCACACTGTCCTAGGTAATGGGCAGTGTTGCAGGCAGATACTGTCCCTCATACGTCCCCTTGTAAAACACCCCCTGTACCCCTTGGTTTCCTCCACTTTACCCCAATCTTGTCCCTTCCCTGACTCCCGTGGAAGAAGGGGTTCCCTCACAGACTGACCACCTCTTCTCTGTTTGGGGGCCTCCCCCATCAATGTAGCATCACATCTCTCCAGGAGATACCTGACTCCTCTGGCAACTGTGGGGTCCCCTGGTTTGTGTGGGTCCTTCAAAAGCCTTCTGAGCTCTTTGGGCATCTCAGAGCCCAGTGGGGACCTCTGAAGTTCTTCAAGTAACCCTGGATCCCACCAGCCTCTCCAACCCCTCAAGTATCACTGCTGCAGCTGCCTCCCATGCCACCTCAGCCAGGCTGTGGTCATGGTGCCTGGGGCAGGCAGCACTGAAGAACATCTGAAGATGTTTCATGCCCTTCTTCCCCCTCCCAGTCCTGTTCCTCCGTGAATGGTTTCAAGCCTCAGACGGAAAGACATCACACACTTTGCAGGAGGCTTTGGAAATATTTCACATCTCTGGTCTTCCTGTTGCTCAGCTGGGCTCTGCTGGGGAACATCCTCATGTTCCCCATGCTCGGCCTCAGTGGGGAAATCACAGGTGACAGTCACTCTTCCTGTTTCCTCACGTGTAGGAGACAACAAGCTTGCTCCGTTCCTACCTTCCCAGAGACCACTGGCTTTCAGCCTTCTCCCAGTATGGATATGGACTCCGGTTTCACTCCATTTTCACCCCTCTGCCCCATTTCTGAGCCCTCAAGCCCCTCCAGGGGGAAGAGGCCAGGACTGTCTGGAGGTGCTGAGTCCCTGCAGTGCTGGGGGGTTTCTGGCCCCAGACTGGCTCTGTTTGAACCCAAACCCTCCCTGGGACCAACTTTCCCCTTTTGCCTGACAGGAATTCCCTGCTGCAGCTGGGCTGGTGCCCACTGCCCAGAAAAATCCCTCCCTGGCTCTGCTGTCCCCTCTCCTGCAGTTTTCCCGGGATGGTAACCCTGAGGTGGTGATCCCAGGATGGTGATGCTGGGATGCTGATGTCCCAGCATGCCAGAGGACCACAGCCAGGAATGCTGCCAGTGTCGATGGGGAAGGTCCTCTTGACTGAGGCTTCCACAGGCATGGTGCAGAGCCAGACACCAGTGCTTCCCCTCTGTCTGTTTCTGGCTGCTTCTTTCTTCCTCCGCACTCCAAAATCCTACTGGTTCCTCCAGAACTGGGTATTCCCCCACTCATGGGTATCCCACAGCTGGCCCAACTGGGGGAGCAAGCAGCACACAATTTCCCCTCCTGACCCTGGAAGGGCTGGGGGACACTGGGGTGGACCTGAGGGTCCCAGCAGGGAGGAAGGAGGGACAAACCATGGGGATGCACCCTCCCGGCTCATCGCTGTGTGAGGAAATGGGAGCAAGCACTTTCCCCCCACGGCACCCAAGGCTGATGTCTCCGGGGACTATGGAGGGTTTGCACCCCAGACAAGCCCTCAGCACAGCCCTGAGTGCCCCCACCTCCTACCTCCCTCTCCCCTCACACGAGGCAGCTCCTTGGGCAGCTGGAGCAGCCCACCCCGGCCCCCAGCCTGCTCCACATGTGAAGGGGCTCAGACAGATGCTGGAGGGCTCTCAAAGCCCAAGGAAAGTCCCAACCTCCAGTGGAGAATCCCAGAGACTCACCGCTCGCTGCTGTCGCTGTCCCCTCAAATCTGGGGTCTTCTCCCAGTCCCAAGCTTTTTCTCACTGGGAAACACACAGGCACTGGTTCAAATCCAGATGTCAACCCCAAAGGGCTCCGGAACAAAGTGTGCTGGGATGCAGCGCAGCACCCGACCAGGGGGTCCCTCACCTGCACCCGTGCTGTGCCACTACCCAGTGCCCCTTCCTTCCGCTGCCCTCTTTATGCTGCCTGGGGAGGAAGCGAGATTGCAAAACCTTCTCCCAGCATGAAGGGGAAGTGGCAGCCCAAGGGACCCTTCCCCAGTCCCCCCAGGATGCTTTTCCTGGGCTAAGGGAAGCCCGCAGACCCCATCACTCTCCTGTCCCAGGGTGTCCCAGGCCACCCCGTACTGGCAGTACACCCAGGGGTGCATTGTCACCCCTGCAGTAATGCCTCCTGGGGTTCTCCAGCTGGGGGTCCTCACCTTGTCCCCAGGCCCTCAGTGGGTGCGAGGCTCCCCTCCAAGACACCCCTGGGTGCTGCAGTCCCCCCAGGAGACTGGAAGCTCTCCGAGGCCGTGGCCAGTGGGTGATGGCAGTGCCAAGCTCTGTGACTCAAGTTTCCCCATGGATAGAGCAAGGGTGGTACCAGCATTTTGGAGGGTGCACAGATGAACTGCAGGGCTGGCTTGCCCCCTGTTGGGGGTTGCTGTGGGGGACCCCTCCCGAGTAGAGTCCCATTTCCGTCTCACCCTAGCTGTACCATGCCGAGTTGACTGACCCAAGTCGAACCATGCCATCAGACAGAGCTGTGCCCCCGTGCCAGCCCCACAGACTTAGAGAACCCCTGGCTCACTCCTCTGAGTACCCCTATTGCCTTTAGGGGAAACCTGCATCCAAGAGCATCCCCCAGGCACCCACATTCCTCTGGGATACCCACAAACCCTTGGAGCACCCCCATCCTCACAGCTTTCTGTGAGTACTCCCCACTTTTGGGGTGCCTTTCTTCCCTGGGGACACCGGTACAGTTGTAGAGCACTATCATATCCCTTGGGTGTCACTACACACCCAAGGACACCCATCCTGGGGACACCCACCCTATTTTGGACAACCCCCAGCTCCAGAGCACCCTCACAGCCCCCTGGGGTGTTGCCGCTCTCTGTGGTCACCTCTCACGTTTCTGTGCAGACCTGAAATCATGGATTTCAGAAAGATACTTCTTTCCCCCGTGAGCAACCCCATATCCCTGGGGCACCCTATTCTTATGCAGACCCCCCCATACTCTGGGGCACACCCACTACTCCCTGGAGTGTCCCTATAACCCTAGGGGAGTCCCACACTTTCGGGGACATCCATACACGAGCAGCATCCCACAAGCGGGCGGGACATTTTTGGGGACCCCCCTACCATGCCCCAGGCGCACCCCAAATCCCAGCTGGGGGTGATCCCCATACCACGAGGGCCCCCCCCGTGTCCCGCCACACTTGGGGTCCCCCCGGTGCCCCCATTTCCCTCCCGCCCGGTGGGCACGGTCGGTGTGACGTCATGCGACGGGCGGGGCCGGGGCGGGGCCGGGGCGGGGCCTGCGCGCCCAGCGGCGACGGGCCGGACGTGACGCGCGCGCGAGAGCGGAAGCGGCGGCGCAGGGTCGGGCGGGTCCCCGGTGCGCGCAGCGGGCTCGGCTCCCCCAGAGCCCCCCCGGCACCGACATGATCCTGCTCGAGGTCAACAACCGCATCATCGAGGAGACCCTCACGCTCAAGTTCGAGGGCGCGGCCGCCGGGTAGGAGCAGGGAGGGCCGGGGCGGGGCGGGGACGGGGCCGCGGGCTGAGGGAGGGGCGGGGGCGCGGCGACGGCTGAGCGGGGCTGGAGCTGTGCCCGCCGCCCGGGCACGGGGCAGAGGCCGGCGAGGCGTGCCGGGGGAGGGTGGGGATGGTGACAAGGCAGGATGGGGGGCTAGAGCGTGACGGGGGGTGGCACCGGGCCGGCGAGCACTGAGCTACCCGGGAAGCGGGGAGGGCAGAGCGGGCACGGGGTGGGGGCCGGCAGGGTGCGGGGGCTGGGAGGAGGGTGGTCGGGGTGGGGAAGCTGAGCTGGGGGCGGCGGGGATGGGCAGAGGGAAGACCTGGGGAATGAAGAAGCAGAGCCGGACAGACAGTGGAGAGGGGAGAGTGGGGCTGGGTGGGGTGGTTGATGGGGCAGTAGGGAGCTCCGGAGGAGCAGGAGGGATCCGAGAAGGGTGTTTGACATCGCAGTGTTGAGATGAGCTGAGGAGGCAGAGCTGGAGGACAGGGCCTGAACAAGGAGGAAGTTGGGAAGGGAGGAATGTGGGTTTGCAGGGGTGTTTGCTTTGGGTAGTGCAGACTTCATCGGCGTGATGCCAGCGCTGGTACCGAATGTGTGGGGGGAGCCGAGGAACAGGAAGCCTGTGGTGCCGAGTCGCGGCCTCGGCCTTTCACCTTGGGGGTGGGGAGCACATTCCAGCTTTCTCCCTCTTTGCTTTCTCGAGGAGGAGGGATGCAGGCCCCCGGGTCAGCCACGGCCCCTGGTGCCAGCCTGGTGGGTGTCCTGGCCTTGGGTGTGGGTTGGGGGGTCTGGTTTGCACCTGCGTCTCTGCTGGGACAGTTTAGTCCCTGGGAAGCTGGTGATTTTTTACTGTGAGTGTTGCACCAGGGCTGTAAAGATCCTTGTGAAGGCACAGCTTAGCTTGGAAGGAAGTCCCTGCATATGAACGTATGAATCTACCACCGAGCTGCCTGTGGGCTCGCTGCTCTGTGTGCTGGCCGAGACACCTTTGTACAGAGACTAAGCCTTGAGAGTCAAAGTGCCGTGGTGTTATCTCTGGGGTGGAGCCTGCTCTGGCGCCTCACAGAGCACAGCTCAGGCTGCTCCGGGAAAGGACCACCCCCCAGGCAGGTGCCTTTTTCTGTGTCACCTTTTTCTCCAGCGATTTTTTGAAGCTCTCAACCTTTTGTATGCCAAACATTGACAGAGGCCACTTCCTCTGCTTTCCCCACACTCTCAGTTGACTTCTTGCTCAGGTTGGTGTTTTGGTGATTTTTTCATAAAATAGTCTCACGGGCTGCTGATAGCCAAGCTGCTCCCATATGTTGATTCTTCTTGAGACTGATCATGTAATGCAACAGGTTTCCCTGGAGCACAGGCACCAAACTGGGAAGAGAGAGCTCCCAGGTGCCCACTGTGGCATTGCAGCTGCATCCATTAGAAAGTACAGCATGTACCAAGGTTAATAGTGTGCGTCAGGACAGCTTGTCCATCACAAGTCCGTTCCGAGACACTCTTCCTGCTGGAGAGAGAAGAATGTGTGTGTGTCCCTGTGTTGGTGTGAATGTGGAGGGGGCAGTTTGCAGGTTTAAATGCACCCCAAAACCCTGACTCCATGTGAGCAGAACTGGCGTTGCTCGCCCTGCACCAGCCTGCAGACTCCCAAATTTTCCATTTTGCTGTGCAGCAGAGCCACCTCACTTGCGCGTTGGCACGCTTTCCTGACATACCAATTGTTCCTGGATCGATCCGTAGCACAGCTGATGGTGCTCTGCTTCTGCCTCTTAGTCATCTATGGCATGTTGTGTTCTTTGGATGTCATTTCTAGATAAGTTTTGTGTCATGAGTGTGTAGCTGGAGGTGAGGAAGTTGTTTACTTCTGCATTTTCTTATGTGCTTGTGCTTGGGATCCTTCTGTCCAGGCAAGTGCAGCACAGTGAGGTGCATTTTTTTTCTCTCTTTTCTAAGGAATGGGTGTTATGCAATATTTATTCATGTGAAATTTCTTTTCCCTACGGCCACAGCTCTGGGCTCGTTCCTGTGGTGCTCATCCTGGAGGCAGGAAGGGATTTCATGTACTTCACTGTTTTGGTGATGGTTGTTCCAAGGTGTGTCTTGGGGAAGAAGACAGGACAGTCAGGGCAAGGTCGAGCCTTGAAGGATTCAGTGACTGGGAGGAGCGAGTCAGGACACCGGGGCAGAGTTGGGTTTGCATTATTTGCTCTAACCCAGGAGTGCGGCAGGCAGATGCAATGCAGGGATTGGTCCACAGTGGTTGTCCTGGAGCCAGGTGTGCCTGGTGGCTTCAGCAACAGCCTGGGAGTGGGGCAGGGTGGGGTTTCTTTCCAAGTCCTTTGCCAGAGACTTGCCCTGTGACGTGGGCCATGTCATTCCCCTCTGCTTCCCATGGCTGCAGTGTGGCCGTGGTATGGCAGGTCCCTACAGAGCTTTCCTGGACTGTCAGGTGGGAGACACTCCACATTTCACCATGTCATATAGAACTAGGTCACATCTAGAACTTGGAGCTATTTACTGCCGTAACACTATTGTTGTATATTGTATGTTCCAATCTGCTCTGCTTGGAGGTTCGTCAGCTGTCCCTGGAGTTCCCAGCATGGAAGGTGCCTTGGCAGGACTTCGAATAGAGAGCAGAACTTTAGGCAGGGCCTAACCCACCTCTGAGAGTCCTCCCTTGACAAGGTCCTTGGTGCTTGGCAGCATCCACCTGTAAATGGGATAATATCTCACCTCCTTGGACAGCCACCATTGAAAGGTGATATTTAGATCAAGGTGGTAGCAGATTATGGACTTAAATGCATCTGTTGTTTTTTTTCTTTATTTAATACTGTAATTTCTTGGTTTAAATCCACTCTCTTAAACCAACCACATTTTAAAATAAAGGTCTAAACCTACCAGAATCTGTTGAAATAACTTGAGTTAGGAATTTGCTGCTGAAGCCTTCAAGCATTGAACTGATGCAGTGTGGGAATACCTGGTCAGTACATGGAAATAAGTGTGTTGAAATGAGGGTGGCTCAAAAGCTTTTGTAGGTGTCAAGAGAATAAACTGTTCCATAAGCTTTTCACTAATTCGTTTGTACATGGGAAGTTGCCTAGAAGCTGGAGTCACAGGTGGGTTTTCCCATTTCTGATAGAAATGTGATGTGAGGGCATGAGCTCTACCAGTTGGAAATTTTTGTTTCTCATCATTGCTTCCCTTTGCTAACCACACAGACAGGAAAAACCCCCACAAACACTGTAAGTGTAAAACATTTTGATTATTGTCTTCTGTGTCTGGTGAATACTTGTTCTGTTTAGCACCCAGGGAGGAACACCTTCCCAAAACAGATTTGCTATCCAGTTTT
This sequence comes from Lepidothrix coronata, assembly GCF_001604755.1. Taxonomy (NCBI): domain Eukaryota; kingdom Metazoa; phylum Chordata; class Aves; order Passeriformes; family Pipridae; genus Lepidothrix; species Lepidothrix coronata. The sequence continues at coordinate 1,128,097 of NW_016690298.1, read as the reverse complement.
GTCCTGCTCTAATTTAACTGATCCCAGTGAAAGTGTGGCACAGGGCTTTGTTCTCAGGGTTTGATTTTCCAATCATACATAGCTTGCCCTAAATCTTTGGCAAATTAATCATCAATCTCAAACCGTTACTTATTTTTTACCCACTGTGCAAAAGAAAACAAATTTGCATAGTTGGAGAACAGTGTGCCTTTTCCTGGGTCGGGGGTGGAGGGAAGAGAATCTCAAATCAAATTGTTGGTTTCTTTACAGCTATTAGTAGGTACAAATCTGCAAAGCTTCATGACTATTAGCTGCATAGGAAATCAGCTGAAGCCTGAACTTCCCTGGTGCGGAGCAGTTCCTGTGAGCTGGGCTGAAGCTGCACCCGCCTGCTTGATGGTATTTCCCGCCTGCGGTCACTTGGTGCTCGTGGGCTGCGGAGCTGAGCCTTTCAGACAGCGAGGCTGAGCCCTGGGTGAAACCAGGCAGTGTGAACTTGGTGTTTGTGATGTGACATGCAAAGTGAGTTCATGATGGGGAGACCAAGGAGCATCTGGAGGCTGTCGGTTGTGCTGGGAGGGTCGAGGAGCTTTGAGTTCTGCAGGGCACCACTAAGAAACTCCCTGCAAGAGTGGCTGTGGCCATACGTGGGTCTGGTGCTTCAGGAATCCTCAGCAGCCCCATCAAAACCAGAGATTGTTCCTCTGCTACCCCTTCCTTCTTGCTGACAGAGGCGTTTTTGTGGCTTCAAGGGAAACAGGATTGGGGAAGTGACCTAGGTTAAAATTAAACAGGCAAAACTGGGTATTTTTAGCCTAAATGAGTTTCCTCATCCCGTTCGTTGTCTGACAACTGCTTGCCATGGTGCAGCCACGGATCAGGGATCAGGTCTCCCTCCTTCAGCAGCAGTGGCAGGTGCTGGCTCATTGTCCTCACAAGCCCAGCCTGGAGCTGCACATCTCCCCCCACAACCTCACCTGCTGAAACTCAACCTGCCTGACTCTGATGTGTGCTCAGGCGATGGTGCTGGCAGAAAGCGGTACCCTTGGGTTCAGCTGGCATGGGCAGCACTTGTACACCCTGGCTGTCCACGTTCACTGAGGGTGCTGTAGGTGTTTGAGCATAGCTTCTGAGACAAAACACATCCTGCTTCAGCCACCAGGGAAGGTGACTGCATTAATGGTGGATTGTGAACCACCTCTGGCTGGAACTAGGCAGTGCTCTGCTTTCGAGCAACAGCACAGGAGGGAAGAGAAGCGAGATCTGTGAAGTGTTATGCTTTCACAGGTGGTTCTGTCATATCTCCATCTTCAGTTTTCATCTTGGGTTCCCAAGAGGAGCCTGCGCTGTTTTATCCTCAGAGAGTGGTTCTTGCTGCAGCCACCAGTGGTTGACACCAGAGAAGAGTAGATATCCATCACTATGCTAAAGAAACAGTGAATACTGTGTGCAAAATGAGGCCCTTCCCCAAAGATCTGCCACAGTTCTGGATCACTGCAGTGGGGAACTGTGGACTCCCTACCCACAACTGGAACGAATACTTGGCTGGAAGGGGATCTGCCTGTGCCTCCGTGCTGCAGGACCAGCTGTGCTTTGCTGTGAATCCCACTGCCTTCCTACCAGCCAGCCTCCTCCAGGCTATTGGGCACATATCAAGGGAAAAGCTTGGGCACGAGGAGATCACCTAACTGAGAGGGGAGAGCTGGCACGTGTGGGGGTGCCGTACACTGCTCTGTGCCTGACAGAGCACTCCTGCTCGAGTTCGTGGTGGGTGTGCTGCCAGAGCTATGGGAGCTCTTTGATTACTTATGCTCCTGCGGCTTACGTAGGGAAGCTTTTGTTAGCTGAGCAGGGCTCAGGAGTGGAGGCACTGTTCAGATAATTTTAGACACTGCTCATAGTTTTTTTTATTGGGGTGACCTTTCTGTAGCAAGAGCCTGCAGTCTGTCACTGAATCTGGCTCACTTTATCCAAACTGTGTGTCGACTCCAGTGATGTGAAAGCTCTGCTTGAAGCTTTAAGCTTTGAAATACCCCTTTTCCCCGCCTCCTTTGGGGCAAGAGATTAGAGTATCTGCATGCCTGCAGCTTTTAAAATAATTGCCATTCTCCATTATTGGGTACAGGCCTTAATTGTGATGTGGAAATGCTTCATTATGGTTGTCAGCCAAATTTGCAGCTAGGTCTTTTTAATACAGAAGATGAAGGCTCTGTATAATCATTATAAGTCTTCATTGGTCTTAAATTTATTGTAACAAATGGCTAAGTGCATCTGTGGCCTGAGAATAAAACAAGGAAGTTTGGAAGTTGTCAGAGTCAAAATAGAGGAAATGCTGTCAGAAAAAAGATTTGCTATTGCTCTTAAGTGCTCACTGGCATCTCTCCACGGGCACTGTGACTCTACATGGATGTTCTGCCGGGGTGAAAAATCTGATTTGGAACTGGTTCTGTATTAGATAGACAGGGTGTAGGAGCCATTTGGAGATGAATAGGAGGAATGCAGGCAAGAAGACATAAAACCTGTCAGGGTCTTTTATTGTTACAAGCAGAGGGCAGGTGGGATTTGGTGTGGATTTGACTTCAAACCTGATAAGTGTTATCAGAAAACGGACTGCTGCTGTTGCTGGGAACAGCTGCCATTTTAGCATCAGAGTTCAGGCAGGGGTTTGCAGAAAGGTCTGGTCTGGATTCAGTGTTTAGTGCAGAGAGAAGCCATTAAGTTATTCCTGCTAGGAGCTGGTTTTATCATCCATTTGGGACAGAGGGTAGCAAATAGGGAAGATTACGGGGGGAGGCTGTGGTTCAGGTAGCATTGATGGGTAAGGAGCTTGCAGGGGTCACAGCAGCTTTCTGCCCCAGGAGTGGATGGGCTGTTCTGTCTGAATTCCTCTGAGCCTAGCTAGGCTTAGTCTGTTTCTCAGATACTTGAATCAGGGGTAGAAGTGAACCCCAAATACTGAACTCCTGTCTGCCCGGTTGGGATTTACAGTCTGGCTGGGACTTACAGATGGCTGGGATTTAGAGTCACTCTGCACCGAGCTGCTAAACTGCCAATTCCCACTGTGGGTGTGGAGAGTCTCGTCACAGAGGCACGGGATGCCAGAGCATGCTGGACCAAGCAGAGCTCTTTGGGATTGCGCCACTAACCTGACAGTAAGGGGTACCCACCCTGCAGTGATGCAGGCTTGGTCCCAGGCGTGCTGTGCATCCTCTGCGCTGAGCCTTTGCAAGAGCAGGGAGGGCTGAACACAGAGAGGACACGCTGTGCCTCCACAGGGTGTTCAGCACATCTCCACTGCTATTTCTGTGAGCGGAAGATAAGGTTGGTGGAAGGTCGAGGGGAAGTGATCATGTGCGTGAGACCTGCAGCACTGTCACTCATCCAGAAAGTACAGATGCTGCTGAGCTCCTCTGTCTTCTGCCTGGGGACTTCTTGTTGGGGGAACCACAATTCAGGTAGCAAAAGGGGTGGTTTTTCTGTTGTAGAAACGTTTCAAGTAGCCAGGGTAGTTATGGTGAGATGAGCCAGAGAAATAAATAGAAGCACTTTAAACTTTCCGATTGTAAAGCTCTTTAACTGTGAAAGGCTAAGAGAGCTCACTTTGCTCCCAGCCACACTCCCTGTCCTCCCTTGGGCCAGGCCAGGCCTGGGTTACTCAGGTGTGTGCCCGGCGAGGCAGAAAACTCACCGTGCCGTAGGTGACTGCGCCAGCGTGGCTGCGAGGAGCTCTGTATTCCTCTCACGTGAGCTCTCGCTTCAGTGAGGCTGTGCCGGGAAGCAGTTGAATATTCAGCACCCGAAGTTCTGCCCAGTTACCTGCTTTTCCCTTAAATATCTCCCCTCCTCAGCATCCCCAAGTACCGGAACTGAGCCACTTGGGAAATCAGCGTTAAAATAACTTCTGTAAGAGAAGATGCTTGCGGAAGACCGGCCCAAAACCGGCCGTGCTAGCGGTGAGCTTTTGTGTGCAGAACAAAGGCTCTCGTGCAGAGCCATCAACCGGCTCCGGGTACGTGGTCTCCTCGGCTTCTTCAATAATGCGACCAGTGATCTTCCTACCATCCCCCGAGATACTGGGCGGGCAAACAGGGAATTGTCCTTTCTCGGCAAAACCACTCCAGTGCGCTGGCTGTCAGCTGCTTCCCTGCATTTATGAGAGGGAGGTGCTGTGTTCGGAGGACTGTTCTGGGAGCCGGCGCTCCGGGAGGTGTCAGCTCCATGTGCATGGGAAATGGGGTTTGAAAGGCATAACTCTGAGAAGATGGAACAGGGGTTTAAGGATGTCTCCTCTTTAATATTCCTAGCTCTCATGTGCCTGGCTGTGCTATCTTTAAAGCTTCCTACATAGGTTTCTTTTTTTATAAAAATGTATACTGCCATCCAAGCTGATTCCCACGTCTGAGTGTGGTGCTCTAAAAGAAGATGTCTGCATCTACTGACCGAGTGGGATCAGTGGGATTTTCTTTCATCTTTGCTCTGAGCAGTCCTCGGTGAGCAGAAATGCCTTGGATGCAGCTTGGGGAATTGCTCCCCTTTCCAAGAGCCTGAGCTAAATGTGTCACCAGGGATGTCCACTGAGCCTGTCTCAGGCCCAGCTGGGAAGTGGAGATGAAAGCAAGAGAGGTCACAGGTAGCTGGCACAACTCTTAAACTAAAGGACCTGCTTTGGGTGCGCTCGCACTGCTTCTTTCAAGTGTGTGGTTTTTATCTTCAGGGATGTGGCACAAAAGACAGAGGCTCCCCAGTCTTCAGACAAAAAAGAGCTGTTGCCTTTCACAGGTAATCACTTTCAAGAAGCAGCAACACCTCATCATTTCTACTTAGGATCTCTGTCTGGGGATTAATTCCTCCCTTTCCACTAGAGTAAAATGTTGACTCGGTGCATGGGCTGGGATCAGTGATGTTCAGTGCTTTAGTCTCTCTTGTATTGCCCAACTTGAGTTTTAGCACATTGTGGTCATTTCTGCCTTCCAGGAGCAAGGCTGACTGCAGAAAAGCTGATGAAAGAACAGTATTTTCTGCTGAGATAAAATCATTTAAATCCTTACAGAATACGATTTGGGAAAGTAGATATTGAATCATCACTTCCCTCCCCCTTTCTCAGCGTATGTACTGAGGTGTAGCCAGTACCCAGCACCATACGAGTGTGTGGACAGAACAAGTTTCAGCAAAAAGGTTGAAGCTTGTCTCTGGGCAGCAGCAGCAACATAGCTGAGATCACAGGCTTTGGTTTAAGGAGTTATTTCACTATGTTGGTTCAGACAGGTATGAATGAACTGTTAGAGACTAGATTTATGTTAGCAGCAGCATTAGCCTGTACTCTGTTAATTACCACCCACTTTTGAAAGATAAGTGGAGATATGATGTGAAACAACAGTATCAGACTGCCATTTTTACCCCTGCTCATTTTTCACCCCTGCTCTCAGCAGTGGAGATACCTTTGCATCATTCCTTGCTGGAGAGTGACCTATATAATACCAGTCCCCTCAGAGCTGTGAAAGCCATTATGTAGTGCCAGTCCCAAAAAATTACTTTCCAGAAGCAGTTACATCTTTCATGGGGTCCTACTCTTCTACAGATCATGGACAACCTGGAAATAGGGTTTGTTAAGATGTAGTTTAATCTTCATAGTGTAAGATGTGGTGTGCCTTTGGTTTGCGAGGGGCTTTGCTGCTGAGGGATCCCAGAGGCCACTCAGGGCAGTGTTAGAGCAAACCCAGAGCTACAGTTTTTCCTGCAGAGGTTGTTGGCAAAGTGTTGGGGCGTTTTGGAAGGGGGGCAGAATGAAACTCACTCCTGGACAGTTTCCTTCTGTGGTTTGCTCCTAGCCCTGGACTTGGAAAAGGGGTCTTCTCTGCAAGTGACTTATATCAACGCATTTGCAGAGCTGGTGTTGATGGAAAGGGGATACTGTGTCAGGAAGGATTACTCAGCCCCTTCCACGAACTGGTATTGCAGGACCTTACAAAAGAGCCTCTGACCCCAAACCTGTGTTATGACTGATCTGTACAGAGAGTGCACTTGTGAAAATGAACTTCTTAGTGACGAGCAGCTTTCTCAGTTCTAACTGGAAATCTGTGATGCCAAAATCTATTAATAAACTACAAATAATAACAACCTGTCCCAGCTTCAATGTCTATTTTATGTCATCTGGAATAAAGCTCATGCTTATGGGAATGAGGAGAAATCCAAGATCTCTTGTTTAAGGTTATGTACTAGTTGAACAGCAGGAGATAGGAGGGTTTTCAGGAAGAGCTGCTTGTGAGAAATAAGGCATGGAAATTAATCCTCTTTCCTTCACAGCTTGGAGGCTGCTATTTGAGTTCTCATCTCCTTTGTTTTCTTTGCTTTTTAGAAATAAACCAGAGGCAGTAGAAGTAACATTTGCAGGTAAGCTCTGCAGCTCTCTTGACTTCTCTGAACAAAGGACTGGCTCAAACAGTCCACCCACAGCTGCACCTGGTTTGCCCAACCTCAGCCCATACTGCTGGGCAGGTGCAGACGGTGTGGACACTGCAGTATCCCTAGAGCTGGGGCTTTGTTGGCTGCCCCACTATTTTCTCAGTCTATCTGCTTTCCCTGGAACTTCCCCAAAGCAGTGAGTTCAGTGGTGGCAGAGCTTTGTTTGGTGTGTCCTTGCTACATAGCTCCAGTCTGTTCTCCAGTCCTGCCCTTGGTGCCCTGTTACGAGGTCTTTAGCACCATCTGGTTTGGGTTGATAGGAAGCTGGCTCAGGATAACAGGCAAAATGAATTCATCACCTGAAGTTTGCTCTCCAGGAGGAGAAATGCAAAGGAAGTTCAAGTGCTCATTCAGCAACTGATTTTTTTGCTTCTGTTATCAAGAGCCTGTGTAAGCTGTAGAGCTCCATGGGGAAGGAGCTTGCTGGGTTGCTGGAGGGTTGCCTTTCCCTGCCTCCTGGCCTCCCTGCCCATTCTGCAGTGAAGTGGAAGCTGTTACAGCAGGCAGCAGCTGAGCTGCCTTTGCTGGCAGAGATGTTTTCTCCTCCAGGCTGCAGCTCTGGCCTGGTGGGCACGTCAGTCACTTTCTGTGCTGGCCATCCAGAAGGTTCCCGTCTCTGCGTGTTTGTATCCTCCTGCATTGTGAGCACAAGTGGATTTGCCGGGGATGCTAAATGACACTAGACTAAAGCTTTCTGTGAGGGACAGGTGTCAAAACTGTTTCAGCCCTGTGAATGATAACAGATCTCCCTACATGACATTGCCACTTTCCTTAATTGCGGGTTTCTCTCTTGCTGTACGTTTGAGGGCTGGAGCAAGAGGAATAGTATTGCTTTATGCAGTTCCTGGAACATGTAGGGAAAACCTTCCTCAGAAATGGAAATTGATTCCTGTTCCTTCACATTTTTCTTGCTTGCTTCTTAGACTTTGATGGAGTCCTTTACCATATTTCAAACCCCAATGGAGACAAGACAAAAGTGATGGTCAGTATTTCTCTGAAATTCTACAAGGAACTCCAGGAACATGGTGCTGATGAGGTAAGCAAGCATCTCCGGGCCTAACGCCTACAAATACTGGGTTAGCAATGCCCTTGCGATGTTGATGGATCCAACATCTGACCCTCAGAGAAGCATCTGCGCTCCCATCTCACACTGATGAAAGGAGCGGCCCTGTGCCAACCAGGAGTCCCACTTTGCAGGAAGACAAGGGCAATTGTCTTCACACTCTCTCATGAATAAGTAGTCATCTTATATGACTCTACAGCCTGAAAGGCAAAAGGCATCACTAATTTTGCAAGTCCAAATTAGTGTGAACTCTGACCATATAGAAATAGTTTCCCTGACTGGTGTGTTGAGCCCACAAGTGAAGGAAGGCACCAAGACAGATCTGGGGTTCCATGTGCTTCTCTTCATACTCTAACCACACTTGAGAGCCAGTGCTGGGCTCCTGCTGTGTTTGCAGACCTTGATTTGCAGATGGGTTCCCTTTTCACTGCTGCTGTGAGGAGTTGCAGGCTCAGTTCCTGTTGAATGGGCTGTGGCTGCAGAGGGCCATTTATGGTAGAAAGAAGAAGCCTCTCTGAGCTGTGGTTGGGTGGCAAGGCAGGAAGTGTGACTCAGTTCCTGAGTCAGTTTTCAAATCTCCACATGGTAGCGAATAAGGTTCACCCAAGGCTCTTCAACAGGCTTTTGCCTCTGGGTGGCTATCCTTGGAAGAAAACAAGGAAACTGCTCCCTCAGTTTATTTTGAGTCAGGTGAGAAACAGATGATTTGAACCCAAAGTGAGTTCCTGCAAATGGCTGCAAGACTTACCTAAGTCAGAACAGATAAGACTGAATGTCCTGCTTTCCTGGTTCCTGTATGCAGAGCTTTCTAGGAGCAGCATTGTCTGCCACTGAAGGCATTACTGCTGGCAAACAGTAAGTCAGGCAGCCCAAATGATGGAGCCTTCCCAGCATATTCAGTGCAGTGTGCGATCCTGAGAGAACCACTGTGCTGGTCAAGTGGCTGACACCACTGTGCACCAGCAGCCATTGTGGTAGTGGTAGAAGGCAACTTCCTAAACTTTTAGAGGAAAACTGGATCTCTGCAGGACTTGCAGCACTTCTTCCTTGGAAGTGCTGACTGAATAGAAATTACATTCTGAAATCTCCAGTTTGCAAACTGTTGCTTTCTGTACTTCCCTGGAGATGATGGAGCTTGTTTCTGCTCTGTTTTTTTGTGAAACCGCACTGTGAAGAATGCAGAGTGGGGTTCCTGCTAAGGGCATCTCTTGCAGCAGCCCTCTGCTGAGAAGAGGTTTTCGTATGCAGAGAGCCTGTGCATCCTTTCCACATGGTAGTGGGTGTCATCCCAGGAGGGCCAGTTCTGCCACAGCATTGTTGTGTTCTTCCCTGTAAAATACCTCCTGTTCCGGCCCCCTCATTGACACAGAGCTATGGCTCAGTTGGAAATTGCCATTGATGTAAAATTCAGCAGTGATTATGTCTGAAGAAAGGTTTCTGCTGTGTTGTAGGCGGTTCTGCTTCTGGGAGGTATTCAAGCTGCCTGGCAGTCTCCTCTCCATGCCCATCTGTCCTGTGCAATAAGCTGAGACAGGGCAGGTGATCGCCGGGCCACAGTGAACCTGACCCCTGCTCCGAACTTGCCGTCCCATGAGGAGAGGGACTGGGCACACTTTGCATCTGCCTTTGAAGGGGAGGAATGGTTGTAGCCCTCAGATCTGTTCTGTCAGGCTCTGCTATGTGGAAGGGGATTTCTTCATCATGCAAGCTCAAGACTAGGAGGAACTTGAAAAAGTTCCAGTTTTGAGTCCTGTTATGTAGTGTGTCCCCTGTCAGTGATATTTAGGGAGCTCTCCCTAGAGCAGGAGCAGCCAATAGTACTAGAAGTTGGTGACATAATACTTGTCCAAATTCACTTAGACTAGGGGAGGCAGGTGATGTAATTTGATATTTCTAAATGAAGGCCAAACATGGCTTAGGCCGTGCAGGAAGAAACAACTCTTGATAGCTTGTGCTCTCAATGTTTAATTTCTTTTCTAGGTATTGAAGAAAGTCTATGGAAGCTACTTGGTAAATCCTGAATCAGGTAACCCTGCAATAATGTTTACTCTGTGTGTGTGTGTGAATGCAATTCCAAAATTCCTGAAGTAATGCTCAGAAATGCTTATATGAAGGCTGCACTTGAAGAGCTTGGTATCTGTGGCTCTCTGTGCAATGAATGGCAATTTAAAAGGTGGCTTAGGTAAGTCAGGGCTGAAGTAGCTTGCAGCACAAGCTGTAATTCTTTATGCAGCCCTCCTCCGGGAAGCCTCTGTTCCTCAGGGTTTGGGTCTTTGTTCTTCTCAAAGAAGCTTTGTGAGACACAGGAAAACCATGGTTACCTGTGACAATATCTCTTCCTACTCACTGCAAAAAACTGGGGAGCAGTTCAGCCAGCACGTGTGTCTGGGAGCTCAGGAAGGAGCCCCAGGAGCGTTGCCATGACCACGTGCTGAGTTCAGGCATGGCTTCTGGCCATGCTTGGAGTGGGAAGTACTCACCCCTGGGGCTTTTGGGAGAATTTAAGGCAAAGGTGGGACTGTAGGTGTCTCTTTAGAAAGAGAAAATGTCTCTGCCTTCATTAAGGCCCTACATAGATTATTAAGGTTGGTGGCTGTCCCTTCCCAGGTTACAATGTCTCTTTGCTCTACGACCTGGAGAACCTTCCCGCAGACAAGGATGCTATTGTGCACCAAGCCGGCATGTTGAAGCGCAACTGCTTTGCTTCAGTCTTTGAGAAGTATTTCAAATTCCAGGAAGAGGGCAAAGAAGGAGAAAAAAGAGCAGTCATCCACTACAGGGACGATGAGACAATGTAAGTGTTCAAACCAAGCAGCATGGGTGTCGGACAGCAGTCAGGACTCTGTTCCTGCTCACAGCTGTAGGTTGTGGTGGAAAGTCAGGAAATCCTACTGCTTGGTACTTCGGTAGAGTAATAAGGGCTTGTCCTGGGCTCCACAAGTATCCAGCGAGGGTAACACTCATGCCTCAGGTTCCTGGAATGTTACACAAGAGTCTCTGTTAGTGGCAGCACTTGTGGGTGCATGCAGGAGAGGAACTGGCCACTCCCAACAGAAATGTTTTGCTCCCTGCAAATACTTGTCTCAGGGGAGGGGAAATTTTCAGCAGCCAGGCCTGTGAATGGCTGTTCTGTCTTCTTGACCTTGTCATACAGTTGCTTCCTTGTCCAGTTGATCTTCTTAGCTCCTGTTCACATCTGGGTTCTCTTCTCTCACCCACCTGCAGGTATGTTGAGGCAAAAAAGGACCGTGTCACAGTTGTGTTCAGCACAGTATTTAAGGACGACGATGACGTGGTGATCGGAAAGGTGTTTATGCAGGTATGGAAACTGAATTACGGGGAAAGGGTCTGGTCCTCGATTCAGGTGCCTTCTTGCTTGAAGCAGCATTGCCGAATAAGCTGCTGAAGTTGGGCTGAAGTGAGCGCAATGGTAGTTTAATGCACGTAAATGCTTTGCAGGGGCCCCATGCTGCACTGGGATGGAAGAACATGTTAATAGGCATAGGCATTGTATTTTCCTGGCTCTTGCACTGGCATCTGTTTTATTAATAGTTTTGCTCATTTGGACAATCAAACATATTATGTGTTACAGATGAGAAAGACCACAGTAAATACTTCAGTCCCCACGTTGAGGCCCTGTAGTGTGGCTGGCTGTGGTGTAGGGATCACCAGCGCCAGCTGAGGAGCTGAGTGTGGTGGGAAGGCTGTAAAGAGAGAGGAAGGGTGAGACAATGTCATGCCATGCCTGAGATGGAGCTGAGAGTTGTCTGCACCTCGAAGTTTCTTCCTGCTAATGCTACAGAAAGACTCAGCAGCTCAGTGTGGCAGCTCTTGAATTTGAGTTTTTCAGAGCTATGAATAAACTGTATTTTCAGGCTTGAACCAGTTTTAATGCCAAGTACTTCTGCACTCAGCTGACTTTTGCAACTGCTGTTTAGCTGGAAAGCATGGAGAGACTTGCAGTGAACACTTTGCATGTCTGTTAGCCTGTGTGTGCAGCCTGTGGAGATTAAAACATCTGTGTGCAGCTGGGGGAGGCTCAGTGCGTGCTGGTATGTGTGTTCATCCCTGCCACTGACCCGCCTCACTGTGTCTGCTGAACCTCCTGGGGAGCTGCCTGCAGGGCCCTGCAGAGTGTTCCAGGGATAGAAGAGCTTTAACCCACCTATTCAGGGGTACCAGGCTGTGCTGCTGACAGGCTCTTGAACAGCAAGTTACTGGCCCAGTTTGGTGGATACCAGTTTACCTGTGTTGGGCGTCATCAGAACAGGGTCTGTTGTGATGGAAGTCTTATTTTGCAGCTCTGTTCACTGTGTTCATTTGCTACAGGCAGGGCATCTGCTCTGGCTTTGAGGTTTTCTCCGCCAGCATATCCTTCAGCCTGGAATTCAGCTTTTAAAACAGGGAAGGAGGCATGATGTGAACAAAGTGGGGGTAGTGAGGCTCCTGGGGAGATGGCAGGGCTTCAAGGCAGCGGCCGTCCCGGAGTCTCCATGTCCCGAGTTCTTGGTTTTTACAGCAGCAAACCCTGTCTCTACCCAGCCACAAGAATTTCCACTCTGAGTCACTCTGGCTCCTTCCCTCCAGCTATTGCTCTTGCATAAGGCAGCTGGGCATGGTGTCTGCTCATCTGGGCTCTCATGGAGAAAATGTGACTATTAACTAACCAGTGAAGCCATTTGAACCATTTCACCCTCTGGCACAAGCAGGCAGAAGTGCAAGCTAAGCATTTCATTAAGGAAATCCCAGTAATCTACTCGGTTCTCTAAAAGGGACATGGATGCTCCTGCCCTTCCCAGGGGAGCTGTGCTCAGAGGAGAGGCCAAGGGTGGCTGATAATAATTCGTAGGCTGTGCTGGAGGTCAGTGAAGCAGAGGGGAGGCTGCCCTGCCTTGGGGCAGGAGAATGGTCTCTGGACATTCCCAGCCCCATGTAGGGATGGTCCTTACAATTCCTAAAATGCAGACAGTTCATTTCCTGTGAAGTGGGGGTTGTGCTGCTGTCAGAGGTTCTATGGGGGAAGGGATCTCCCTGCCTGAAGGTATTGTTTCAAGGTGTAGAGAAGCATTAAGAAGAGCAAGCTTCACATACAAGCTTCAAACCCTGCAGGTGCCTCTTGATGCCTGGGCAGGCTCCTGGTGGGAGATGGTTTCTCAAATGGCAGAGCCTTTATGTTGGGTGTGATGGAGACCTTGCAACCCTCCCTGAGAATTTCCGTTCCTCTGGAGTGATGGGCACTGCCCGCTTTCACTGGAAGCATTGATGGTGTTGATTTTCCAGCAGGAGCTGTGCTGTCTTGTGTGGTTGCTCAGACTGAGGTGTCCCTTCCACAAAACACCCATGGCAAAGGCGTGACACTGAAAGCCAACACAGCTGAGGGGCTGCACTAGAGCCATGTATAAACCCAGAATAGCCATCCATTTGGGGCTGGTTTTGCTGGGAAAAAGGCTTGTTTTCCAGGTGTTTGGCCTGATGAACTCTGTCCATTCAGGGAAAGCTGGGCAACCTTCTGCTCATCACCCTGTAGGAGTGAGGAAACCCCATTTGCTTTCCCAGCATGTTGCTGAAGGGTTGCAGTGATACTCACCTTCACTTTGTCTTGTTCAGGAGTTCAAGGAGGGTCGCCGGGCCAGTCACACAGCCCCACAGGTGCTCTTCAGCCACAGGGAGCCACCCTTGGAGCTGAAAGACACGGACGCGGCCGTTGGCGACAATATTGGCTACATCACCTTTGGTAAGCAGACAGCTCTGAGGCCTGGGCATGCTCGGGAGGAGAGAGGTTCCTGCTGCTGCATGAAAAACAAAAAGGAATTTACCTTCCCTGAATGCTGAAGTGGGTCACTGGGGGCTGCAGGGACTCTTAAGAGTTGCACTCTGTATTGTCCACCCCCTTTGGAGTGTCCCTTTTCTATATCAGGCGACCTCAGCTCTGCTGTGGGCAAGAAGATACAGAAGTGGACAGTGAGCTGTTCAGTGTCTGCCTACAAAATAAGTTCAGTACTTGAGAGCAAAGGGAAGGGTGGCTTTGCTGTGATACTGTGGAAACTGGAGGTTTCTTGTGAAAGGTTTCATGCAAGTGTATTTGTAGGTTATTCAGCTGCAGGCACCTGTGCAGTACTTGATCAGCAGGGGCAATTGGAGAGCAGCAGTGGGGCAGTGAGTGAGTTCTGCTTCTCCAGCTCTCCCTCTTTGCTGTGAACCAAACACTGATAAGCCACTTTCTCCTGCCTGCAGAGGTGGTGGCCAGCAGAGCCATCACTTCCCCCTGGGCAGCAGTGCTGAGGTGTCCAAACCCTACCCTGTTCAAAGGGGTAGGTCTCTTCCAGGGAAGTTGGGGGCAATGGTTGGATGCATCTTTAGGGTCTCTCAGGCCAGCGTTCCTGTAGCTTGGAGCTCAGAGATGGAGCACAGACACTGCAGGGAAAGGTGAAGTTAGCACTGTTTGAGGGTGCTCCTTGAATGGTGTCCTGAGGTCCGAGCAGCTGTCAGCTGTGGGAGGGCTGTCTAATGGCAGGGCTGGGATGGCACATACTTCATGCTTGTTGAGACGCAATTTCCCAGTTATCAGTCTCAGGTGAGATCATCACCCAAACAAAAAGTTCTTTCAGCCCTTGGTTGTGGGACACTTAGCAAAGCACCAGCTGATGGAAAGAGCGAGCCACCTACTTGTATCCAAGTCTGTCTCTGTTACAAGCTGACAGGGAGAGATCCACAAACAATTTCAAGACCCCAGGGCAGACTGGATCTTGAAATTGTTGGAGCAGCCTGACTGCTCTGGTCTGCCTCCAAGCTGACTCCTCCGATTGCGTCTCCCAAGCACCGATGCTGCATTATGCAGTTTCCTACAGTACCATCGTCTCTGGGCACTTGGCCTTGCCTGCATCCCACAGACTGCACAGCTGTGTCCAGGCTGCTGTAGGAGATATGGAAAAGTGCTCCTAGGCCTTGTATATAAAGATTAAATGCTGCTTAATCTTGGGACGTGTCATAGTAAAGGGTTTTTTGTAGAGAGCAAGGCAGGCATTCAGAACAGCACTCCTGGAAGCTTCCAGCACTGCAGGATCCTGAAGCCCTTGGGTAGCCTCAGGAGGCACTAATGGTCTGTGTTGGCCTCTTCTTTCAGTGCTGTTCCCCCGTCACACCAATGCTGCAGCCAGAGACAACACCATAAACCTGATCCACACATTCCGGGACTACCTGCACTATCACATCAAGTGCTCGAAGGTATGAGGGCCGGGGCTGGGGGACACAGGGTGGCTTCAGCCCATCTGACCTGGGTGCTGCAGGGGAGGAGCATGGGGCAGGGGTGCCTCCTGAGAACTCACTCAGGTCTGGCTTTGCCCTCCCCAGTCATGCAGGAGTGGCAAGTGATGCATCACCACCTTCTCCCTGCTCTTGGGCAGAGGCAGTGCCTATTTGCTTCCCATTCTAGCAGCAAAGTAGGATTTTTCCCTTTTGGATCTGGTTTATTTCCTCTCTGGCAACAGAAATGAGGGTAATTGTTCAGAGTGACCTGGCTTTGACATGTCTTGAAATCTCAGCTATGAAGACAAGATCCTGACGTGTCCCTGTTTTGTCCTAATGAAACACAGGCCTATATTCACACGCGTATGAGGGCGAAAACGTCAGATTTCCTCAAGGTGCTGAACCGTGCCCGTCCAGACGCAGAGAAGAAAGAAATGAAAACAATCACGTGAGTGGCAACGCAGGGCTTGGCGGTCTGGGCTCCTCTGCCAGCCGCAAGCTCGCTCCTTCTCAGCTTGGCATACCGCAGTTTAGGGAAAGCTGGGGTGCTGTGGGGGTGACCCACAGCTTACTGCCTTGCATGCCCTTTGAGGAGCTGGGTCTGTGGCAAAACCCTGTGCCAGCAGGTCCTGTGAGCCCTGGTGTCTCCACTGTGTCGTGTTTTCCCCCCCAGGCCCATGGTGGCATTTGTGGGGCTTTTCCCCTGTTATATTAGAGTTGGCTGGCCAGCTCTGGGGGCAGCTCCAGCTCGTGAGGGGGGAGGAGCCAGGTCCTCCCTAGGGGTTTGTGGGTACAGGATTGGGTCGTTGTGCCCGGTGTGTCTGCAGCTCCTGCAGCTGCTGGCTGGGGCCAGGAGTGCTCCCGGGCCACCGTGCTGGCTGGCTCACTCTTGTGAACAAGCAGCAGAGTGAAGTGGAGGGAGGAGAGCAATTCTGTGAACATGTTTCCCTCATGTCCCTTACCCTCTGCTAATCCCAGAGCCCCTTGGTGTCCTTTCTAAATGTGTGTCCTGGCATGTCCCCTTTGCATTCTGCTTTGGGGCAGGAGGGCTGTCCCCTCTGCAAAAGGCAGCCCCTCCCCACAGCCCCTCTCACTGGTTCTGCAGCCACAAACACCTTTGAGTTCTGAACCAGCAGTGCCTGCCTGCTTTGAAAGCTCAGCTGCAGTGTGTGCCCCACCACAAGCCCCACAGCCACCCTGGGGACCGTGCTGACCTCTCTGTGCATCCTTCCAGGGGGAAGACGTTCACAACCCGTTAACGCCGGGGTCACTGAGGCTGCCGTGGAGGACGAAGTTTGGGGCACTTGCTACCCGATAATCGTAGCTTTTAATGTTGCACCTCTGTGGGCTCATAAGGATTTCAAGCAATCGGGGTCTGTACGACAGTTTGGGGAGTAATCTGCAGAAACGAGCTGTGCTTGCGAGGACTTGATCGTTCCAAGAAACAAAACTTTAATTCCAGTTTGATTGACTTAATTTCTTTTCTTTTTTAATTTTTTTTTTTTCTTTTCAAGCTGTTTCGCTTTGCAATATGTTACCGGAAATAAGTTGCAGTATTTCTTATGAGAATAATGCAATATTAACTTGTTTTCTTCTGAGTATTTGAGTTCAAAACTCCTGTATCTGAAGAAATACTGTTGGGGTTCATTAATAAAGGAGATCTTTCTATCTTAAAGGGCTGTGGGGCTTTGGCTTGTGAATGCATGTGGCCTTGCCCTGGAAGGGGTGTTTGGAGTCACAGCCCCAAGGGAGGTAATTCCTGTATTGAGGAACAAATGACTTCTGTTGAACTTGGGGGTACTGTGCCCAGGTCTGGGAATAGCCTGTTCTGTTAGGAAACTCCTGGACTGCACAGAGCATGATTCTCCTACCCTCAAATAGCAATCTGCACCCTTCCCTCCTACCCTGGCTCCCTCCTTCCCCCTATCAGGGAGAGCTAGGATGGGGGTCTCTGCCTCTGATCCTCAGGCCATGACTGGATGCCAGGGAGATTCCTGAGGAGGGAGCACAGCTCCCCAGGTCCTCTTCCCCTCAACAAGCAGAGTAGATGGCATCCAATTAAGTGAAATAATTTATATAATTAAAAGTCATCTTCATACAAAACCCCAGGCTTGGCCCCTAGATGGGGAGGGCAAAGCAGGGCAGGCTGGAAAATTACAAAGCACACGCTGGAGAAGGGTAGTGACACCATCTCCATCATCCCTCTGTACACGAGCCGCCGGGCAGTGCCGGGACTCCATCCCTTGGCACAGTTCTAGCGATCGGGGCGCTGGACGCAGAACACTTTGGCTTGGTGGTCGCCAGAGGTGGTCACCACAATGGAGGCATCCCTGTGGGGAGACAGGGCTCAGATATGGGGCTGGGGACCTCTGGTATCCCTAACCAACACCCCTGGCCCAGCTCTGAACTGCCACACTCTCCCTCTTGAGACCCTCAAGTCTCAGCGTGGACCTGTGTCTGTCCCCACCTTGGGACCAAACCCCAAGGGCACCCAAAGGAGAGACAGTTCGTGAAGTGAGTTCCTGAGGCTGGAGGCCCCTGCCACCCCTGGTCCCTCCACCCTGCAGGGAAGGAGTCTAGGGATTCCCTGCTCACTTGTTGACGGCAAAGTCGAGGATTTCGGCGGAGTGCCCTCGGTACTCGCTGATCATCTTCCCCGAGCGGGCGTCCCAGAGCCGCACGGCCCCGTCCAGGCTGCAGGTGTAAACCACGGCCGAGCTCTCCTCCCACAGCAGCTGCACAATCCCAGACTGGGGAGGGGGGGACACAGTGGGAACTTCCACTAAGTCTCAGCTCCCCCCTCGTAACCCCTCCTCCCTCCCATGTTGTCTGCCATCCACACAGACAGGAGAGCCAGCCCCCAGGGCCAAGCACATCCTCTGTGCAGGGACTGCAGCTGCCTTTGGGGAAGCCCAGGGCTGAGAGAGAAGCACAAATCAGGAACTGGCCCCTGGGCTCTGAGAGAGATCTCCAGCAGGCCCAAAGCCCACCTCCCAGGCCTAGGGAGAGGGGGTAGGGCCGTACCTCGTGTTGGCACTTATGCCTCAGGCTCTGTGTGGAGACATCATAAATAGCCAGTGTGCCATCCAGGTAGCCCACAGCAGCCAGTGGCATCCTGCAGAGAGGGGAACAGGCATTACATGGGACTAGGGGAAGCAGGGATGGAAGTGTGTGAAGGATCCAGGTTGAAGGCAAACCCTGGGCTGAGGGCTGCAGTGTGTTGAGAATATGAAGGACAACCCAATGGCCGGAGCCATGAAACACCCCAATCAGGAAAGCCAATGGGACAGCAAGAGTCAACAACCAGCCCGAGGTTAATAAGGAAGAAAATGTCCTGGCATGAAAACAGCCATGTCTGGAGGGTATCCTGGCCCAACAATGGTCCATCAGGCTAGTCCAGAAACCCAACATTTGCCAGGAGGACTGAGCAGCCGGTGTCCCTTGTCCTCACACCTAAGTGATCCAGGATCTCCACATCCAGCCAGGGAGGACAGAGGCGAGAGATGCAACAGAACAAGCACAAAGGATGCAAATGGATCTGTCTGTGACAACTCCTGTAAGATCTAGCACCGAAGAGGGGCTGTCCCCACACTCACACATTACAGAAGCCCAGCGACTCCACCGAATTGGACTCTGCCTCCTCGCCCTCACCGATGGGTGCCTTAGGGGCCACGCTCTCCATCTTGAACACGCACACCACCTGTGTGGAGGGAAGCTGACTAGTCCCTGGGGGGAAGGGGATCCAGACGCACAGAGATCCCGTTCCTTACCCGGGACCAAGCCTGCATCCCCAGCAGACCAAGACGCGGCCCCAAATCCTCAGCTCCTGGGAGGAAACAATGGAGAAACTTCCTTCCAGGAGCCCAGTGGAACCACCCAGCCCCGGCTCCACCCACAGCGCGAGGACGCCTCCTGCCGGCTGCCGATGGCTGTGCACCAGCCCAGCCCAGCCGGGGGGCCTGGGGGGTCCCCAGCGCTCCTGGCTCTGCCTCTGGCCCGGCACAGGGGCTTGGGGGGTCCCCAGTGCTCCTGGCTCTGCCCTGCCCACACGGACACACCTTGCCTGTGGCGGAGTTGACCAGCTTGGCGTGACAGTCCACAGAGCCCGTCATGATCAAACTGCCATCCTGGTTGCTGGCCACACACGTCAAGGGGTCCTGGTGGCCATCCTGGCCTGGGGGGTGAGAAGCAGGCATGAGCTCTGTGTGTCATCCCCACAGAAACCCAGTGGGCCTCGAAACCCACCCTCCTGCCACCTCTGCCACCACCCCAGCAGCAAGGAGCAGCCACCAGTGGCTTTGGAGGATGCCACCTCTCCACCTAGGCAGAGGTCAGAGCCCACTCCCCAGATAGGAAGCACCCCAGGTGATAAACTTCTTCCCTACCTTTAAGGACATGCAGTGAAGTTCCCTGCTTCAGGTCCCAGATGCGCATGGTCCCATCCTCATACCCCACCACCGCCCGCTTCCCTGGGTGAGACAGAGACAGTGCATGGGGACACAGCCCCCCTCTTCCCTCCACTTCCCACTCAGCACAGACTGGCAGAAGCAGGAGGGCAGATGGTGACAGTGGGGTGCGCATCTGCTACAGAGCCGGTGACATTCTCCACTCCAGAGAGCCCCCATGCCTCACCATCAGGCAGGATCCTGCCACACGTGGCTGGGCATGCAGGCCCCTGGAAGGTTTTGCAGTCCCCACTGGGGATCTTCCACATCCAGGTGTTGCCATCAGCCGTGCCCGCCAGAAGGACATGGGCTTGAGGGTGCCACTCCATCCACTGAGCAGAGAGAGGGACAGGCAGCATCACAGGAGGTGTCCCCCCCTCGCTGGCCCAGGAGCTCCCCACGGCACCAGGGCTTCCACCACTCACCTCAAGGTCCCCCACCTCAAAGGACCACACTTCCTCCTTGGCATCCACCCGCCACACTTTGATAAGCCCAGACATGTCACCCGTGGCCACAAACACAGAGTCGTGACTGAAACCGGCACAGGTGACCGAGTCCTTGTGTCCTAGAGACATCAGGGGACAGAGACTGCTCAGGCCAAGCCATGAAGTGGGGAGGTCAAGAGGACAGCTCCAGCACAGCTCCCAGTCAGACACAGCTGGGAAGGGACACAACTCTCACTGGTACAGCCTCAGGCTCACCTGAGCACTCGAACAGCAGCTCCCCGTCACTCACACGCCACACAAAGGCCTTGTCGTCCTCCCCGCCGGTCACCGCCAGCGTGTTGGTCTTGGGGTCGAGGCTCACGCAGAAAACAGAAGCTTCACAGAAGAGTAAAGATAGCCTACATTGCTCAGGGGCCAATCCCGCCTCACCTGATGCTCCCAGGGGATCCAAACCCCGTGTCAGTGAGCTGAACTCCCAACCCAGTGGGAATCGATTCTTCACATGGGAGAGGAGCTGCCACGGTGGGAGGCCCAAAGAGCTTCTCTGCCAGAGTGTAAGGCAAAAACAAACCCAGGGCAGCTTCAAGTACTGATGGCTATCCCAGAAAGGCTGGGAGACAGCAGCCTGGCAAGGCCCTCTGCACCCCCTGGCTCTGGGGAAAGCCAAAGTGGGAGCAGGTCCCGAGGGGGCCCCAGCACTCACCCGAGTGGAGAGAGAACGTGACCTCACTGTCGTCCTGTGCCTCCATGCCATCCTCTACCCCCTCGTCATCCTCCGAATCCCAAGCCTCGGCATCGGGCTCGTCTGCCCCCTCGTCCTCAAAGTCCACGTCCTCCATCTCCTCGGCCAGGTCATCTGCAGAGGGCGAAGGTCAAGGCGCGGCTCTCGGCTCGCCCGGCTCGGCACCCCGGGGCGGCTGGGGGCACGGCGGGAGCGGGGGGAACCCCGCGAGACAGGGCAGCGGGGGGATGCACGACGCCGCCGCGGCCAAGAGACCGGCGCAGGGGAGCGGCAAGGGGCCGGGGAGGGCCGAGGGGAGAGGCCGCAGGCCGAGGGGATATACCGGCCGGGCCTGGCACTGGGGCGGGGCCGCAGCGCGCCCGGTGCCCCGGCGGGAAAGCCCGGAGCCCCCGCAGGCCCTGCCCGATGCGCGGCGCGGGGCGCCCCATCTCACCCGGCCCGGGTGGGCCCAGCTCCACCACCTCGATGATCTCCTCGTCGCCGTGCAGGCCCAGCGCCCCCGGACCCTCCGCGGGCTCCATGCCGACCCGCCCGCCGCCGCCGCCGCCGCTTCCGCCGCACGCCCCGCCCCGGCCAATCCCCGCCCGCCGCCCTCCCGCTCCAGCTAACCACGGCCCGCGCCCGCACGCGGACCCCGCCTTTTCCGCCAGCGGGACGGGCCGGCCCCGCCCCGCGCGTTGGCTCTGGGAGATGTAGTTTTCCGCGCCCCGGTCGTGCAGCGCCACCCGCCGGCGGTCCCGGCGCAGTGGGACTGCACCTCCCGGCATGCAGCGCGGCCGCTGCACACCAGCACCATGGCGGCGGCGCGAGGCGGACTGCGCGGTAACGGCGGGCGGGAGGTCGGGCGGAGGGGGTGGCCCAGGGCGGGGGGACCGGAACTGCCCCGCCACCACCCCCACGACACGGCCCGCGGGCCCACGACCCCGCCCGGCTGAGGACGGGGCTTAGAGCCACGCCTCCGGTGTGATTGGTCACGCCCTCTATGCGCTTGGTCACGCCCCCTACGCTTGGCCACTCCCCGCACGAGCTCAGGCACCGCCTTCGAGCGCCCCCTGGCGGCGGGGCAGGAGCACGGCAGGGGGATAAGGGTAGGGATGGGGATGGGGAGATGGGGATCGGCAGGGGTAAGAGCAGGGGCAGGGGAACAGGGATGGGGATGGGCAGGGATAAGGGCAGGCATAGGGGAACAGGGATGGGGATGGCTGGGGGTAAGAGCAAGAGCAGGAGCCTCGGGCATCCCAGGCTGGGCCCCCCCACGCTGTCCCTCCCTAATGCTTCTTCCTGCAGGACTGCTGGTGGCAGCAGGATCTCCCCTGGGTCCCACCAGGCCCTGGGGGCAGCCGGGGACCCCGGGCACACGGCTTCTCAGGCAGAGCTGCCACCGGCCAGCAGGACAACAGGCCAGGCCAGAACCGGGCAGCGGGGGGCTCCCTGAGGGGGTGGAGTACATCCCCACGCGCAAGAGGGGCAAGAATCCGATGAAACCGGTGGGAGTGGCCTGGTGAGTGGATTGGGCAGTGGAAGAGGGCCGGCCCGGGAGGCTGCACTGCTCTGCAGGGCTGGGGTGGAATGGGGGCCCTGGGGGGCTGTAGTACTGAGCAGGGGGCTGCCCCAGAGTGGCACAGCACCCTTGTTTCCCTGCCAGCTCTCTCCCTCTCTTGACTATTAGTTGTCCTGCAGGGCCATCGGATTGCCTTCTGGAATAATCCTCTTCCTCCTGGCCAAACGGCAAGTGGACAAAAACCGTCTGGAGCAGCTCAAAATCCGCCAAAAGATGATGCAAGCCAACCAGGGGGAGTACGAGACAGAGCGATACAAGACAGTGGCTAGGGGGGCATAGCCAGGCTGCCCCCCATCCCCAGGCTGGCACTGTGGCACCTGGAAGGGACTGGCCAAGGGACACCAGCCCCATGGGACACTTGACACTGTCACCTGCCCTTCCTCTCCAGTCCACGGAGTGGTCGTGGAGCTGGACAGGGACAAATAAAGTGGAAGAGCTCAGTGCATATGTGGTTGCTCCCTCACTGCTCAGCCCCAGGGTTCTGCCCACAAGGCAGAGCATACAGGCAGGCAAGGGAGGCCAGGCCTGGAACAGTTTGACCTTGGTTTTTCCATCCCTTGGTTTTCCCATCCCAAAGCAGTGTTTGTGCTGCACCAGGCCCCAGCCCCCGCAGAGGCTGCCCACAGGTTTTTCGGGGGAGTTGCCGCACCAATAAGACCGGCACCATCTGGAAAACTGAAGTGTTTTTATTTAGCAAGTGAAACTTAGTCCACATCCGTGGCTGCAGGGCCTCTGCAATGTGAGCTCTGCCACGGGGGTCCCAGCTGCCCCCCACCCGTGCCAGGCACAGCCACAGCTTAGGGGGGGGCATGGCTGGAGCCGCATGTAAGGCACTGAGTGAATGACGCCAACCAGACTCTGCCAAAAAATTCCAACGCGATCCCAGCAGCTGCTGCCGGCTCCCGGAGCCCAGGCAGGGCTCTGGCATCCCATTGCCAACCCAATGCCATCGGTACAGCCTCAGTAAGCGGTGCCAAGGCCAGGCACTGGCTAAACACTGGCAGCCAGTCCCCCCCACTGCCCTGGGAGGCTTGTTGGGGGATGATCAAGGGAAGCCCTTTCCTTAGCAGCCTACAGGTAGGAATGCCAAAGCGTTAAGAGTCACGGTAAGTGAACTATCCTGTATAGAGACAAGAGGAGGGGGTGAGGGGCAGCCGGGGAGGACAGGAGGGGTCCCAGGGCTAATCCCGGCCCACTATCTGCAGGAGGAAGGTGAAGATGTAGATGATGTCGGTGTAGATGGTGAGGGCACCATAGATGTACTCCTCGGGGCTCAGTGTGTTCTTCCTGTTCCCCAGCACAAGTTGGGTGTCATAGGCAAGGAACTGGGGGGGCAGAGGGTGTCAGGCAAGGACAGAGGGGGGATTCCTCCCTCCCCAGTCCCTGCCTGACACCCTCTGCCCACCCCAGCCATGAACTCACCATTGTGAACGCGATGGCCCCGATGGCTGCGTACAGCATGTGGAGCCAGGAGACCTGCACAGGAAGGGGACAAGGGAAGGGTGAGCCAGGGTGCTAGCAGGCAGCAGGCAAGGCAGGGCAGGTCCTGCCCACACCCAGCTCCCAAGATGCTGATGCTGACGCACCCTCTCCCTGCAGGCAAGCTGCCTTTCGTGGCTGGCACCACACCCTGCTTCCCAGCAAAGGGGGACCACCCAAACCCTGTCCCTGTACCAGCCCTGGGGACACCTGACCAGGAACACCCATTGGCACCCCACAGCCCCTCTGTCCCCCCGACTCACATATTTGAAGGAGAGGACGATGGCAGTGATGATCCCGGTCACCATGACCACAATGCCCAGCACACAGAACAGCCCCGGACACGACGTAAAATCAACCTGATGGGACACACACACACACACACACACAGACACATATGTAACAGGAGAGCCCAGGGTATTCCCACTGACGCACTCGGGGCGGGGCAGGGCAGGGCATCTCTCCTTGCCTTGGTCTGGAAGCAGAAGATGGTGACAATGATGGCCACAATGGCAGTGATGAGCATAGCAATCAGGACAGCATTGGTCCGGTGCATACTGTGGATGGAGGGGACACCACAGTCACCTCACGCTTCGGCATCCCCCTGCCCAGTGGGGTGTTGGTGACCCCCTGCACAGCCCAGATCCTGGACAGGAACCCTCCTGTCTGTAAGCCCAAGTGACTGAAGTGTCCCCTGGCTCTTGACAGCCTCCCACTTGAGCCAGCGGCATTGGGGAGGACAGGAGGGACACCAGCTCCTGTCACCAGTGTCCCTAGGCCGTACCTGGCAATGGTCCCTGTCATCAGCCCCATGGCCAGCGTCTGTGGAAGAGAAGGGTGGGCTCAGCAGGCTGGGTGGCACCACGAGGGGCAGCAGTTCCTCGCTGCCCTCACATGCCCACATATCCCCCTATCCCTCCCAGCCTGTCCAGGGAGCTGCTGTGCCATGGGGGCACCACCAGGACCCTCCACCAGTCCCAGCCCACTCACAAAGATGCTCAGCAGGATGATATTCCATGGAAAGCGTCTCCTGAGGACAAAATGAGGAGAGAGGTGAGCTGGTGATAGGGGCTACATCATGTTCCTCTGGTCCCCAGTCCCCCAGGGGCAGCCCCAGGCAAGACCCCCAATCTTAATGCTCTAGAGACACCCCTGCCATATCCACACACCCCACCCTGTGGGTCCCAGAGACTCACCGGGGACCCTGGCAGCAAGCCAGCACCAAGTAGGTTACCAGGAACACAGCACTGCAAAGAGAGGCAGGAGGTGTCAACCCTGCAGTCTCCCACCAGGACCAGCCCCCAGGCTGGGAGGCTGCAAATGTGGGGGGCACGAGCTGGGGGAGTGCAAGCCAGCAAACCCCCTACTCACTATGAGGCGTAGTAGATGGCAATATTTTTCTGGACGAAGGAGCGGACAGGGTGGCTGTGGGACAGGAGGGACAAGCATGAGGGAGAGGGTACAGCAACTACTGTCCCCTTGGAATACTCCCAAGGCACACAGAGTCGGGCTCCCCTCTTTTTCAGGACAAGGCTACTCACTGTAGCCACCCCCTCCACTCACACAAAGGTGAACACAGAGATGATTCCCACTGTCACCAACAGCTGCAGGGAGATGATGGCATAGACCTGCAAGAGACAGAGGGGTCAGCATCTGGACCCTTGCCCTGACAGGTGCTGCCCCACCCTAACAGATGCCCCCAGCCCCTCTGGACTCACCTTGCGGATGAAGGTGTGCCGGACTTTCCTGTCGTCCCAATCAACTGATTCGAAGGGGGAGCCATCCCCAATGCCATCGCCACCTGTGGTGGTGGACACTCCTCAGCACCAAGTTCAGCTGCACAGCCCCTCACGGCACCCCTGTTTCTAGTGCCTTCCCCCCACAAAAAACAAGGTGCTGCCACTTACCGAAGCGAACAGGCATGGTGGGAATGGCCATCCCTGGATGAGAGTACCCCCCTGCTGCTGGGTAGCCCCCTGGCTGCCCGTACCCTGCCGCTGGGGGGTATCCCCCCGGCTGTGGGTACCCCCCAGCGTAGGGATGGGGCTGGGGGTACCCCCCTGGGGGTGGGGGGTAGAGGGGGTTCTTGTCATCGTAAGCTGGGGGTGCACTAGGCTGGGACATGCCGGCTCCCTGTGTCTCCCACAGGCACCTGGAGGGGAGAGAAGATGGGGGGTGTAAGCACAGGTTCCCCTCCTCAGGCAGGATGTGCTCCTGGTGAGTGGAGCAACAGGTGTAGGGACACAGGGGACCGTGCAGCCACAAAACCTGCCCCTCCCACTTCAATAGTGGCTCCTAATTAATGACAACAAGTTGGCCTCGATGCCAGCAGGTCAATGAGAGGTGAGGGATGTCCCCACTGTCCCTTGGCCGGGGCCACCCACATTCCTGTGCCCTGAGTCCCCAGTGCCTGCGTCATGGTCAGCCACGGGCAGGGCACAGCCACACGCTGACTCAAGCTGCGTCAGGGACATGACCTTTCCAAAAGGGATTTGAACTCTCCAGCTTTTGGAGCCCACCCTGCCATTGCCGGGGGGCAGGAAACAGCCCCCCCACATGCCAGTGTGTGGCTCTTAGTAGCACCAGTCTGGGGACAAACGACATCATTCTATCCACTGCCTGAGACAGAAACACAGGGCCTGATCCTCATCACAGCCATGCAGACTCCCACTGCCCCCCCCATTTCAGGGGTGTTCCCCACCCAGCAGCCCAGTGGGTCACACGGAGGCTCCAGAACTCCTGAGTCCCTTCAGGGAGGGGACAAGCGACAAGTATAAGAACAAGTGACATAAGCATCACCTCTGCAGAAGATGGACTCTTCCTTGGTGAGGGGAGTCATGACCCCATCAGGGCTTAGCTCCCCTCCCCAGCCACACCAGGCCCCCTCACAGAGCCCCCAGCAGCTGCGAGCAGGCAGCCTGGGCTCAGGGCCAGCTGCTGGGCTTGGCCCCAGCAGGAGGAGGAGGAGAAGGAAAGCAGGATCTCCAAGGCCAGGAAAACAACAACGCTGCCAGAAGATGGTGCCAGGCCTTTCTTTACCCACCTGCCACCCCCGGAGTGCTGGCACCCCAGACCCCAGGCAGGTCTGCCTGCAACAGTGACGTGATTCTGGGACCATCCCGAGGAAGGAACCAGGATCTGATCCCAACCAGGACGAGGCTGGGAGGAGATCAGGCACTTCCTCCTGTGTGACGCCAGTGTTTCCCACAGCCAGGCTGGACAGGCAGCAGTGCTGGGGGGCACACCCATGCCAGCCATGCCAGGCCAGGGGGAGTAGTGAGTGGTTCAGTGTCTGTCCCTCCATCCCCCCTGCCATCCGTCTGCCCCAGCCCTGGCAGAGCTGCCATGGTCGTACTGCCCTTTGGCATCATGATGACGATAGTGCTGAAAATAAATAACCCATGTGGCAGTGACCACCCGAACAGGAAGCTCACTTTCTCCACTTCCCTGTAGTTTCCTAGAAAAGCACACGGTGTCCCATGGCACCACCTCACCTATGGGGCCAGGGAATGGCCCAAAATAGGAGTTTGACCCCAGGAAATTCCCCATGACTGGCACTCAGTTATAGGGGGACCAGAGTCCCCAGGAGGGAACCCAGGTGTCTGGGGAAAATGGGGTGTATCCGGCCAGCAGGTGGTCACTGGAGGGGTCCTACCCTGTGCCTGTGGCCAGCACCCCACGGCAGAGGTCCACTGACTGCCCCAGCCCCTCCTGCTCCCACCCCATTGGGGTGGCCTTGGGCACAGGGAAGGAACCAGCCTGACGGGTCCCTGCGGCCGCCGCACCCAGGGAAGCAGGCAGCTCTCTGAACCCTCCTCAGTTCGTGGCATATCAGTGCCCTGAAATGAGAGGCCACCAAATGGCCACGCGGGACAGTTTGGTGACCCTGCTGTGACACGCAGTCCTGGGGACAGGGTGCTGCTCTGCACTGGCACCGTGACTCAGCACAGATAAGGCACATGTGGCAGGGATATGGGGCACAGGAACCGTCACCCCTTGTCACGGCCCTGTGGGTGGCACGAGGTAGTGTCCCCACCACTGGCCCTGGTATTCCTACTGGGCTCAGCCTTCCACCACCAGCTCCACAGGCTTCCTGGGGCAACAAGGGCCACTTTGGGAAGGGACCATGGTTTGGGGTGGGAGCCAGGGCTCCCCACACTGAGGCTGCCTGAGAAACTACCTTACTCTAGAAGAGCCTGGAAGCCCCCACCAGAATGGCATGGCTTGGTACAGCACAGCCTGGCACGGCACAGCACAGCCTGGCATGGCATGGCACAGCCTGGTGTGGCACAACACAGCACAGCTGCTGCATGCAGCATGGCACAGCTTGGCACAGCACAATCCAACACAGCACAGCAGAACTTACCCTGGCCTAGCCTAGCACAGCCCAGCTCAGCTCATGCGAGCAGGTCAGTGTGGCCCACCCAGGCCAGCTGTCCCCATGCCACTCACACAGGACACAAGTTTGCTGGAGCTCAGCCTCGCCACCACTGCATCTCTGCCCCCCTGCGAGCCCCCTCCTGAGGGGCAGGGCATGGGACAGGGGTGTCCTCCTGTGCCCCAGCCCAGGCACCCCCACAACACCCAGTGCCTGTCCCCACACCACCTTCGGTGCCACCCCACACCCTGACAGGCACAAACCCTTGCCCTCCCCTCCCGTCACACCCCACGGGGTCCGTGGGGACCCTCCACAGAACTAGAGTCGGTGCCCCCCCACGGACCACCCCACACCACACCACGCCCCGATTCCCCGCCACGCGATCCCGTGGGGTCCGGAAAACAGTACCAACGCCACAGTGGGACCCCGCGCGTGGGGGTCCTGTCCCGCGGCCGTCCCTGCTCGCAGGAACGCCCTCTGACTCCGATCCCCCCGCCGCTGGA
Source organism: Lepidothrix coronata (assembly GCF_001604755.1). Taxonomy (NCBI): domain Eukaryota; kingdom Metazoa; phylum Chordata; class Aves; order Passeriformes; family Pipridae; genus Lepidothrix; species Lepidothrix coronata. The sequence continues at coordinate 1,099,794 of NW_016690298.1, read as the reverse complement.
CCTCAATGAGACGTGCCCCCACCCACTCCGAGGACGGGGGTGCGGGGGGTTGCAGCGCGTCCCCGCTGTTTGGTGACCGGCCGCCCACTCTCGCCCGGTCCCCGCCGACCTCCGGGACGGTCGGGAGAGCGGTGGTTCAGCCCCTGGCCGGCCGTGGCACCGGAGGGCGCAGGGACAGGGGGGTGGAGGGGCAAACCGGGCGGCGGGGAGTCGGGAGAACGGGAGGGGGGAACCGCCGGGGGCCCCACGCGGGACTCGGGTGCGCGGGGTGGGGCGAGGCGGGCTGCCCTACCTGCTGCGCGCTGCTCCGCCGGGCTGAGCCGCGACCAGCCGGGACGAGCCGGGACGGGGCGGGCGGACGAGGGGGGGGCGGGCACCGCCCGCCGCGCCCCCCCGCGGCGACTCCGCGCCCTGCGCCCCGTGACCGGGATGCGCTCCCGCGCTCCCCCGCCTGTTGCTCCCCGGGACGGGCCCCGCTGGCCCCTCGCCCGCTCCCCCTCGGGATCTCCTTGCCGCCGCCTCTGACGTCACTCAGAGACCCCCTTCCTCACACGTCAGCGGGGAGACACCCCTTTCGGTGGCGGCGGGGGGACGGAATCCCCTCCTGTCGCCGGTGACGCGGTCGGAGTGTCCCGTGTTTGTGTCCCGGTTCCCGCGGCGGGGCCGGCAGGGGGCGCGGTGGGCGCGTGACGCCGGTAGCGGCATGGCCGCGGGGCCCGGCGGGGCGGCGGCGGCGGCGGCGGTCGGGGTGCGGGGGATCGGGGCCGCCTGCCTGCGCCTCCTCCGCCGCGCCCGCCGCGCCGCCGCCGCGCTCATGGCCTTCGCCGCCCCGCTGCTGTTCCGCCTGGGGTGAGTGAGGGAGGGAACGAGTGAGCGAGTGGAGCGTCTGCCGCTCGGCACCCGCCGCCGGGAGGGGGCCACCGCCGCCCGCCTTTGTGCTGCCGCCGGCAGGGAGGGCCCGTCCTCCTCTGCCTGTGCGGAGCCGCCCGCCGAGGACCTGCGGCCCCGCTGGCGCGGGGAGGCCGGGCCGGGGCTGGAGCTGGCGGGGGCACAGCCGCCCACTCGTGCTCAGCCTGCCCGCGTCGGGGGGGCGAGGGCGGGCGCTGTCAGCCCGGTTGCGGGGTCGGGGAACAGCCGCCGGCTCCCCCCGCGCGGTGCCGGTCACCCCGGGATCTCTCACTGTCCTCTGGGAGCAGCCTTCCCTCGGATGTCATTGCTGACCCATCCCGGTGCCCCGGCCGTGGCCGGGCTGCCAGTGCTGGCAGAAGCCCCCGTTCCCCGGCTTGGGGTTCCCACCACCACAAAAGCGGGAGACTCCCTCCCGGTGTCCCTGCCGGTGGATGTCACCATCCAGGGGTGCCCCTGGCTGGGAATGGGCTTTGCAACCCAGGACTTTAAACGTCCGTCATGGTTCCATTCCCCATCCCGTTCTAAATCGCTGCTGTATGAATGGGGAGGTCCCTCCGAGCCCCCAGCCTTTGTCTGTTGTATGCCCACATGCACGGGGGCATTTCTCTCTTCCCTTTTCCCTGGCCCATTCCCTCTTCCCTCATCCCCAGGACCACAGCACCCAGGGCAGGCTTGGGCATGGCCCCTCCGGAGCAGGGGTAGGGACAGCCAGAGTGCTAATCTACCCTGGGGCTCCAGCCCCTCCTGGTGAGCAGAGCCCTCCTGGACAGATGGATGGACAGATGGACACCCCACAGTAGTGTTCCCCCCCACCACCATCCTTGCTGCCTGGAGCAGCTGGAGGGGACCTGGCTGGGAAATTAGTCCTGCCTTCACTGCAGATCCGGAGTATGGGATACACACACGCCACTTCCAGCCCCCATGCATGGAAAGTGACCCTGTATGTGTCCCCTGTGAGAGTCCCAGTCCAGACAGCAGCCCCCTCCCCACGCGGGCTCCTTAGGGGGTTTGGGGGTTAATGCCAAGGGGTGTCTGCCCTCCCCAGGTACAGCCTGTATGCCCGCACGCGCCTGGGCTACCTCTTCTACCAGCGGCAGGTGAAGAAGGCCCGGGAGCGGTACCCACATGGCCATTCTGTGCCCCAACCCTGCTGCTTCCCCGGTAAGTCCTGGCTAGCCCCCTCCACACCATGGCCTCACAGTGTCCCCCAACACTGGCACTCTGGGGTGGGGAGGGGTTGCCATTGCCAAATTGCCCAAAGCATACTTAACTAAGAATTTGATGTAAGATGCTGGAGTATGGCCTGGACCTCTGCTTTTCCAGCCCAGGGGGTCATGCTCTGATGTCTATCTGTCTGTCCCTGTTAGGGGTGAAAATCCTGCCCATTCCCGTGCTCTCCAACAACTACAGCTACCTGGTCATTGACACTGGCTCCAGCCGAGCGGCCGTTGTCGACCCCTCTGACCCACTGGCTGTGCAGGTGAGACCCCCTAAGCCACCCATATCTGGTCTTTGGGTGTCTCCAGGTGAGGGGGTGGCACAACTCTGTACTTTGAGGGCAGAGGGGGGCAAATCTGCCCCTAATCTGCAGCCCTTAGTGCCCAAGGCTGGAGTGTGGCAGTGCTCATCCAGCGCCTTGGGGGGGACTGAATTTAGGGAGATACTGGTACTTGGGTTCTGTGCCCCCCCAAATCTCTCTGTTTCCTCCCCATTCCCAGGCTGCCATTGAAGAAGAGGGGGTGATGCTGGAGGCCATATTCTGCACACACAAACACTGGTAAGGGGCAAGGAGGGACATGGGGGTGAGTCAGTGGCTGCCGTGGAGGGTGTCCCATCTGATGGCTCCCAGCCCTGCCCCATTTAGGGAGGGATATGGAGGGGGGGGCACATTTAGGGCTGCTGACCTCCCTGTCTGCAGGGACCACAGCGGGGGGAACGCGGCGCTCTGCCAGAAGCACAATTCCTGCAAAGTATACGGCAGCGCTCTTGATGCCATCCCACAGCTCACCAAGTAAGTCCTGCGCCCCCCTGGCAGCCCTGTCAATTTAGGGGGGGGCTTCACTCCCAACCACCACTGTCTGTGCACTCAGCTACCACTCCATCCCCTAAGTACCATGTTACCTCCATTGTGGGCAGAGACCTGGCATGTTCATGACACCAGTGCGTGGGGAAGGGTTGCCTGGGGAGTTGGGTATTTTGAGGTGCTGGGGGTGGGGGGAGCACACTGACAGTGCCCTCTGTGCCCGGCACAGCCCACTTGCAGACAGGGAGAAGGTGAGTGTGGGCTGCCTGACCTTCGAGGCGCTCGCCACACCTGGCCACACTGTGGGCCACATGGTGTACGTGCTGGACGGGGAGCCCTTTGGCAGCCCCCCCTGCCTCTTCTCCGGGGACCTCCTCTTCCTCGCTGGCTGCGGTGAGTGCACCTGACCTGGGTGTTGGGGTGTTATTCCACCCTGGGAAGGGCTTGGGGGTACCTCCCAATGCCCCCCCTTGACAAGCAGTTGTGCGGGGGTCCAGGCAGGCCGTTCGAGGGCTCCCCTGAGACCATGCTCGCCTCCCTGGACATGGCCGTGGGCTTGGGTCAGGACACGCTGCTGTGGCCGGGTGAGTGTCCCCAACAGCAGGGTAGAGTCACTGGTGTCCCCCTACTCCCCACTGCCAAGCTGGGGAGCTGTGTGGGGGTGATGATGAGGGCTGTGTATGGGGGTCCACAGGCCACGAGTATGCACTGGAGTGCCTGACCTTCGCCAGCCTCCTGGAGCTGGACAATTCTGCGCTGGAACAGAAGCTGCAGTGGGCAGTGCAGCAGCGCCAGGAGAAGAGGAGTACGGTGAGGCATGGGGGTCCCTTGGCTGCAGCACCCACCACCCCAGCCCCTCACAGGGATCCCCATCCCTTAGCAGGGATGCTGCACCCCAACATCCTCTTTCATGGCGGGTTCCTTAAGGGAAGGGGGTTCTGGGAGGGGTTCCAGCTCCCTGCCAGGGGTGCTGCCTCTGTCAGGGGAGCTGAATGGCTGGCCCCACAGTGCCCCTCCACACTGGGGGAAGAGCAGACCTACAACCCCTTCCTACGGACACATCGGCCGGAGCTGCAGGAGGCACTGGGACTGTGGCAGGACGGGGAAGAGGACCCTGATGCTTTCCGTGCCCGTGTCCTCAAGGAGGTGCGGAGGCGCAAGGACCTCTACCAAGCCACCTAGATCTTCCCTCCCCTTTCCATGGGGCCGGGTGATATTTGGGCACAAGGGGCCCAAGACTCTGTGTGTTTCAATTTGCTGTGAATCTCCCTCCTGGGGTGCATGGCTTGGGGGGAAGAGTGGACACCCCTTTACGTGGGCACCCCGTAAGTGATCCCTGCCTTTGCTCCCCCAGACTTGGGGTCACCAGCTGTCATAGAAGCACCTCGATCCCCTTTCCGGGGGTCTGTAGCCCCCCCTGCCCCACTGCTAGGGCTATAGGGATGGCACCAAGGGCTTTTCCTATCCCCCCTCCCTGTTTTTCTGGGAGTCTCCAATTTCCCCACCACCACTACCACTCGGCTCCCTCCCCTTACCCTGGCAGCCCCTAGTGCTGTGCATCTCTTTTAGACGGGGCTGTGATGGAGTCTGCAAGGGTAGGTGGGGGGCAGTACTACCTCCAGGCAAGGGGCTCCTCTCCAGCACCCCATCCTTGACGCTGGAGCCCCCCCTGCGCGCACACACACACACACACACAGACAGACACACAGAGCTGGGGACATGGGCTCACACTGGTGTGGGGTGGGGGATGCTACTGTACGGGACACACACACACACTCCCACACACCCCAAATAAAAGACTAGATCGATTTTATACCTGTTCGTCCCTTTCTCTCCACGTTGGTGGGGCCCCTCCGCGGGGCACCCCGCCTCGGCGGTGCGGCCCCTTTAAGAGGTGGGGCCAAGCCGTTGCCTTGGAGACGGTGAGGCGTCGGGGGGCCCGGGGCCGGTCCGGCGGGTCGGGGGTGTCGGACCGGGGGTGACACGGGCCGGGGGCTGCACTGCTCCCCCCGGGGTCACGCCTGGAAAGGCACCGCAGTTCGGGGGAGCCACGCCGCCGCCTCACCTGAGGGTCCGGCAGCAGGAGCTCCCAGGCGAGGCATGGAGAGCGGGCAGGAGATCCCGGCCCTCACGGACACGGCTGCCGAGTTCCTGAGCCTCATCGGTGGGTGCCCCCTCCAGCCTCGCCTTTGTCCCCCGCACGTCGTGCCCTGGGGGGTCGTCGGTGCGGGGGATGGGGGGCACCGGGTCCGGCAGGAGAGGGATGGATATTGGCGACTTCAGCAGGATAAATGGGGAGGAGCTCGGCCCATCCTGCGGAGGCGGGGTGGGGAAATGAGGCAGGGAGAGGCCCTGGGCAGGGGTGATGGTCGCTCCGGGAAGGGGTGACCATCCCTCCGTGCAGGGCTGAAGGAGCTGGAGCACTGCCTGTTCGCCGAGACGCTGGCAGTGGTGGGCACAGGGGACCCGCCAAGGGACAAGGCAGAGGGCCAGTGGTGGATGGCAGCCCAGTGGGCACCCTACAGACGGGAAGGTGAGCCAGTGCGGAACTGCATCCTGGTGCAAGCCAGGTTCCGAGGCTGGCAGGATGGCGTGCCTAGATCCAGCACCCTCAAAGGTGAGCCGGGGTGCTTTTGGGTGTCCCCCCCACCTCAGGGCTGGGGCACCCCTGTCTCACCGGCCCCCAGGGCTGGGAATGGGACAGTGCCAGCAAGATTGGCTGAGCATGGCTTTGCTCTGCCAGCCTTTGTGACCCCACAGCTGGAGACCCTGGAGCAGGAGGAGCAGGAGTGCTTGGAGGTGACTGATGTGGTGGTGGCGGTGGCATGTCCCCTTCCCCATGTCCTGTCCCCTGTCCTGGGGTGTGCCCTGCAGTGGTGCCCTCTGGGAGGATATGCCCCATGCAAGGCCACTCTGGGCAGTCTGGTGTCCCCTCCCAGGCTCAGACTCCAGCTCTGTCCCACCAGCCTGGTCCCCATTCCCTACTCTGTGTGGAAGTTGGGGCAGGGAGTTTCCCACAATGCTTCTTATGGGGTACCCTGATTAAAAGCAGTGCTGGGGTGTGCCACCTCAGAAAAAGCGGTGCCCTGGCTCTATCCTCCATCCTGTGCCTTCCGCCCCTCCCACAGCTCAGACCACACCCCACAGAGAAGAGTACCCACATGGTGAGCCACCAGCATGGGATGACTGTCACGAAGACCGTCCAGGAGGGAGAGGTGAGGTCGAAGGCGGGAGATCTCTCCCGTCTGCCCCCCAGATGGGTCACATCAGGGGTGACCCTGTCTCACCAGGGGTGCCCCAGGCTCTGGGGGTTGCTGTCCCTGGGGTCGATGGGGCTGTGGCTTTCCCATGAGGTGGCCAGGTCTCTCCACAGGCAGAGCCACAGTGCCAGAGCTTCTCCTACTGCCAGGCCGAGCTGCGGGGGCTGCTGCTGGAGGGTGCCAGCCTCCTGCTGCTGCGGGTGCTGGCACGCCGGCACACAGTGCCCCCCGGCCTCATCTTCCCAGCCATCGACACCGAGGGCCACCTCTGCACCTCCAGCTACGTGAGCCGCAGCCAGGGGGCCTGTGGGGTTGGGGGGGTCTGGCTCAGGTTGAGAGTGCCAGGGTGGGATGTGGGAGGTGGGAGTGGGCAGAGTGTGGTTGACGGCATGGGAAGGGCACCTGAAGGCAAAGGGGACTCTAAGACAAGGGTGACCCCTGGCTGTGCCCCGCCCAGTCTGCCCTGGGCATCCAGCGTCAGGCAGTGGGCTCTGCAGAGACGGAGGTGTTTGTGATGGAGCGAACCATGCACACCAGCACAGGCGTCTCCACTGTCTGGCAGAGCAGCTTCCTCCCCAATGGGTAAGGGTGAGGGTCTGACTGGGGGCACCCCCAGCCCTGCCAGTCTGGCAGGGACCCAGCATGGGGAGTTCATGGGCTCTCCCCTCTGCAGGCGTTTGGTTCAGATGATGCAGGTTGGCTCCCCAACGCTGATGCTTCTGCAGGATGAGTCCATCCTCAGCAAGTCAGGTACTGGGGCAGGGAGGCTCGTGCCCTTCAGCACGGGCAGCCCCTGCCCACTGTCCAGCAGCTGAGTGGGGAACACCCTGCCCTGCCTTTCTGCTGCCAGGTGGGTTTGAGCCCCAGCTCCCCTTCCCCAAAGAGCCCCTGAACTGGGAGGAGGACATCCAGCTCTGCTCCTGGTTCCTGGACAGGAAGGTGAGATGGGTGGACATGGGAGCAAGGCAACACGGGACTGTGCCAGTCCCCAGCAGGGTCGCCCTGGATGTGCCCAAGGGACACACTATGGGGGGCAGACTGGCCAGCATCCTCCCTCACACCTTCTTATGTGTGGGAAAGGACCCAGGCACCCTGTTCCCCTCACCCTGGCACAGTGCCCAGGGAGATATGCATGTCCATGCCCACCACACCCACCCTGCTGCAGGAGGAGCTGCAACTATCCCATGCTGCCTACCTCCAGCAGCACCCTGAGGTCCGGGCGCTGCTGTCTGACTTCCTTCAGGCCTTGCTGCTCCAGCAGCCCCATGACCCCATCTCCTTCGCTGCAGAATTCTTCACCCACCGGCGGCCCATGGATACCCCCTTTGCCTCCTCTGGGTCTGCCAGCCCTCTCCCCAGCTCCCCACCTGACCACCGTCCAGCTAATGGGGAATAAAGCTGCCAATACTGCCTGTCCCAGTCTTGTTTGCTTTGGGGACACTGAGGCTCAGGGAGGGCAGGTGGTGCCAAGTTGTGTGCTAAAGCCCCACCATGCCATCTGGGTGGGACCCTGTCCCCCTCTCAGCTGTTCTAGCCCTTAGGGCTTAGGGTAGGGGGTGCCTGGGGCATATCCTCAAGCAGAGCCAGACTCACATCCCTATGCCCGCCACTACCTCATGTGTACACCTTGCCCACCTCTCTGTGGGGCACAGCCTGGATGGCAGATGGGTACCCCAGAGAGACAGCTGGAACTAACCAGGCACCCACAGGAGCATCTGAGGTGCTCCCCCTTCCACCTCCACAGCCACGAGGGTCCTGGGGATAAGGTCCCCACTTTTGTTGTCACGGCTTGACAGTGCAGCAACACTGGCACCCCATCTTTGGAGTGAAGGTCCCCACACCCAAGGGTGACAAAAGCACCCTGTACCGCAGAGCTGAGCGCTTCCCCCAGCAGCTGAGGGTGCATTTTGATCTGCTTGTGCAACACATGCCTGCTTCCTCCTCATTTCCACTCCTATGGCATTTCCCCTACTCCCCTGTGGCCAGCCTTGCCTTCCCACTCTGTGAGAAACTGTCCCCTGTCCCCCCGACTGCCCAAGGAGCAGGAGCCCTGGCATGTGATGGAGGGTGACACACAGACAATGCTCCCACGCTCCTGGTGTGGGTGCCTCGTGCGTGCACGTGTGTGTGCGTGGCAAAGAGGAGCAAAGGGGCCTCCTGGCACAGGGTGGGAACCGAGAGTGTGCACATTCATAGCACCCAGCCCCCAACAGCCAGGGGCCCTTTCCCTACCCAGGTCAGCGGGTAGGGAAGGAACACTTCCTTCTCATATCCTCCTCCTCTCCTCCTCGGGGGGGCAGTGGGGAGGGTCCTTTAAAAGCTGGGCAGCAGGCATTACACCCAGTGTTAGGATCAGAGCGCTCCAGCAGCACGTCTGGATCAGCCCCAGCTATGGCATCGCTGGAACCAGGTGAGCCTCACAACACTTGGGTCCCCTTGTGCGTCCTTTCCTCCCTAGACCCCCTTCCCTCCGCCCTGGTACCCCTGATTCCATTCTATCCCCCAGTGGGCACTGTCCCCCCACGCCTGTCCTGGATTCCCCCTCTGCCTCATCCTCTGTTCCCCGAAGTCCACCTGTGATTCAACCACATTCCCAGGATGTGGGTGGGCTGGGGAGGGGGAGTTAGGACCAGTACAAGCCTCTTGTCCCCACTCCATGCCCACCCAGCAGCAGGACCCTGAGCAGGATTCCCTCCTGCCCAGAAACACACTTGGTTCTTGGACTGGTGAAGACTGGGCTGGGAGCAAGCATTTTAGGGACATCTGAGCTAGAGGTGGCATCTGACCCCTTTGGGTAGCCACTGACAGATCTCATATAGCCACCATCATGGCCCCCTTGGAAAAATGGTGTTTGTACCTCACAGGACTCACCAAGTGGGGTCAGGTGGGACTGGAGAAAGCTAGTGCCAGAGCTGCCAGTCCACCAGTGTCCTTGTCCCCCTGGCAGGCTGCCACCTCCCCTCCTCCTTTTCCTTGCCCTACCAGGCCTCACTGGGTCCCTGAACCATGGCCAAGCGCAGAGTCACAGCACTGGCGGGAAGCACCCTGGCACTCAGGACCAGACCTACCTGGATGAGCTCATCAGCATCCCCAAGGGCAGCGGGGTAGGCGCTGCCAGGCTGGCACCTCTGTCTGAGGGTGGGAAGGTGGGGCAGGGTCCAGTGCTGCAGGGAGCTGGAGGTGGGAAGGCAAAGGGCCACCACAGCAGGGGAGATGTATCTTGGACATGCCCTGGGAACATGCCCTCAGCATCCCCAGACCTGGCTCAGGCAAGTCTGAGTGTTTCCAGACCTGTTTTTCCAGATGGAGAAACTGAGGCATGGGGTGAGGAGCTATCCAGCCATAGGAATCACCCCTGCTCACACACCTCGTGGGCCACCGGTGGGTGAGCCCAGTGGGGCTCCCCAGGCTGACTGCACCCCACCAATCCTCCCATCCCCGTCCTGGGGTGGTGGAACAGAGAAGGGGGAAGGAATAGGGTTCCCCTATCAGGAGGGGTAGTGAAAGCAGAGCTTTGCAGTGGGATCCCACGGGATGCAATTAACGGTGTCTGACAACCCTGCAACCCCCCTGCAAATCACTGTCCAACCTGTCCCCGGGTGGGATGGAGGGGCTCACTGCCCTTACAGCACTACTGCTAACAGAGAGAGACCGGAGGCAGCACTTCCCCCCACTCCAAACTGTCGGAGAAATGTTCTCCATGTGCCAAATGCATGCGTGTGGGCAGCACTGGGTTAAAGGGGACTGGATGTGCAACTGGGAGACACTGGGCTTGAAGAGGAGCTCCTGGCTCTGACTTGCTGCCTTGTCCCAGTCGGGGTTCAGCTTTAAGAAACTCTGGGCTTTCACTGGTCCCGGCTTCCTCATGAGCATCGCCTACCTGGACCCGGGCAACGTGGAGTCGGACCTGCAGTGTGGAGCAGTGGCAGGGTTCAAGGTGAGCCCTGGGCCCCCTGACTTTGGGATCAGGAAGTAGGCAGGGGTTTCGTAACCTCTCCCGTGCCAACGGCCGTCCAGTACCATGGCTGCTGGCTTCCCCAGCCCGGGAGTGGGAAGCACATGGGGGGCCCTTGGCACTATGGGAGGGCACCCAGGGGTGTCAGAGGAACACCCCTCTGACTGGGCTGGGAGATCACCTCCACCCCCTCTCTTCCCTGCATTCCCTGGGCTGGTTGAGCTACGGACCGGACCGTCGGGCGGCCAAATCCTGGCCAGTACCCAGTCCCTGTTGCCTCCCTCCCTCCTTCCTACCCTCCCAGCTGCTGTGGGTGCTGCTGTGGGCCACTGTCCTGGGGCTGCTGTGCCAGCGCCTGGCCATCCGGCTGGGCGTGGTGACTGGGAAGGACCTGGGCGAGATTTGCTACCTCTATTACCCCAAGGTGAGCAGCCACGGGGAGCCCCCTGGGATCACAGTCTGAGGGGACCTTGCGCTTGGGATGGTGACAGTCCTAGCAGGGACTTGGGAGGCTGGAGAGGAGCAGGAAGATGCTGCGAGAGCCCTGCCTCTCCCAGGGGCTCCCCAAAGCCCCCCAAGCCCCGGTGCCCCCCATTTGGTGCCCACACCCCTGCAGTACAGGAGCCCGGGGAGGGGGGGAGCTACCTCGGTGTCCTGGTCCGACCTGGGGACATATGAGAGCGTCCCCCGCGGGGGGTGAGCCCAAGCGTCAGGGCAGCGACTCGCTACCGAGACGCGGTTCGAGCCTGGGCGAGTTGGGGCAGGAAACTGTGGGGGCTCGAGGGGAGGGATCACATGGCGAAGGAGGGGAGGAGCTCAGGGTCCCTTTTAGGCGTCAGGATCCTGCTGGTGGGTGGAACGAACGAGGAGATGTTGGCTGAATGACAGGCCCCCAAAAGGAGGATGCATCCCTCTGCCCTGCGCCCCCCCCCTTGAAGCATCATCTCCAGACAGCTGGGTCCTATCCTCAACTCCCACTGGGGCAGGGATGGGGATGGGGGTGCAGGCTGAGATTTAGCATTCATCTTTCACCCTGAGATTGTCGTGTGAGAAACTAAGAGGCATCTCCTGGGGTTCCCATGTTGTTCTGGGTGGCCTGCCACAGCCTGGGGACAGGGATTTCCACCCAGGATGCTGTGCCAGCTCACCCAGGGCCAAGCCACACTGTGGGCTCAGACACCTCATGGTGCCCTGGCCCTTCCAGGTGCCCCGTGTGCTGCTCTGGCTCATGATGGAGATCGCCATCATTGGCTCTGACATGCAGGAGGTGATCGGGACAGCCATTGCTTTCAGCCTGCTCTCAGCTGGCCGGTGAGCCTCCCCATGGGGATCCCCTAGCCTCCTCCACGGCCCCACTCCACAGAGGGGCATGTATCTAATCCCCCCCCTTGCCATCCTGCAGCATTCCTCTCTGGGGTGGGGTCCTCATCACCGTTGTAGACACCCTCTTCTTCCTCTTCCTCGATAAGTACGGTGAGTGCCAGGGTGGGGGGGATGGGGTTACACTCACCCAGGCAGCCCTGGTGCCAATGTGACACCAGTGTCCCCTGCTCCATCCCACCCCATCTCTTGACCCCTCTAGGGCTCCGCAAACTGGAGGCTTTCTTTGGCCTCCTCATCACCATCATGGCCCTGACCTTCGGCTACGAGGTGAAGGGGGAGCTGGGCACAACCCTTTTCCTGCAGGGTACTGGCAAGGGACCCCCATGTGGGGTGTTCCCACTGGTACCTGCCTGCAGCAGGAGGGTGGCAGCTCACAGTGACCCTTCCCACTGACCCCCAGTACGTGGTGGTGAGGCCAGTGCAGGTGAAAGTGTTGAAGGGCATTTTCCTGCCCTACTGCCTGGGCTGTGGGCGAGAGGAGCTGCTGCAGGCCGTGGGCATTGTTGGCGCCATCATTATGCCCCATAACATCTTCCTCCACTCCTCCTTGGTCAAGGTGAGACCAAGATACTGCCATGGGCACTGCCCCCCCGGTGGGGGGACACTTGGTGGGGACCAGCTGGTCTTGGCTGCACAACAGGGCCGCTCCACTGACCCTGTGACACTCATGTCACTACCATGCCCAGACACGGGCAATCGACCGATCCAAGAAGCAGGCAGTGCAGGAGGCCAACATGTATTTCCTGACTGAGTCCTGTCTGGCCCTCTTCGTCTCCTTCCTCATCAACCTCTTTGTCATGGCTGTCTTTGGCGAGGCTTTCTACCGCCAGCGAAACGAGGACGTGGTGAGTGTCACCTTGTGCCCACAGGGAGGTGACAGCTGTGCCCAGCTGTGGAGATGGGCAGGGCAATCATCCCTTAGAGAATGGATATTCTCTGAGACACGGGTGTGGGGGTCCCCCCGTGTCTGTGGGGCCACTGGGTGGCTGTCACGCTTGTGCCTGCCGTGCCTTGCAGCACAACAAGTGCATCAACAGCAGCATCAGCCACTATGCCGACATTTTCCCTGCCAACAACGAGACAGTCTCTGTGGATATCTACCAGGGGGTGAGTGGCACCAGGCTGTACCCAGTGAGCATCCATTCCCATTCGGGGGACACATTACTCCCCCCACCGACTCCTGGGGATGGGGGCTATTGCAATCCCCCTGAAAAGCTGGGAGCTGATGGGGATGCCTGGAGTGGGGGACACTTTGGGGTGCCCACTGGAGCGTCCTCACATAGGGTGTCATCCTGGGCTGCTATTTCGGGGCAGCGGCATTGTACATCTGGGCCATTGGGATCCTGGCAGCAGGACAGAGTTCCACGATGACTGGGACTTATGCTGGGCAGTTCGTCATGGAGGTGAGAGACAGGGATCTTGGCCCTTGCTCCCACACGGAGCAGCTGGGAGCACGGGAATCACAGGTGGCCCCTGGGTGGGAGGTTCTATGGGCAGCACATTCCCCCAAAGAGTATTGAGAAGTGTTAATTGCCCCCCATTCCTGCAGGGAGCCGGGCATGGAGCATTTCCCACCTGGTGGGTGGCAGCTTGCTAGCACCAGTGTCCCTCGTCCCTAGGAGGAGGGATGGGAACAGTGCCCACCCACTTCACTGCATTGCCACCCCCGCCCCCTGTGACACTCTGTGGTGCCCCACGAAGTGCTTCCCTAATTAGATCCTCTGTTAATGAGCTGGAGCTGACACCTAGTGGGGCCCGGCAGCCCTGCAAGGGGCCAATCAGCACAGAGAAGGGGGCAATGCCCCCCATGTTCCTCCCAGCCAGTGTCTGGGGATCACCCTGACACGGTGCCTCAGGCATGGCGAGGGTGCAAGTTTTGCCGTGTCCCAGGGCTTCCTGCAGCTCCGCTGGTCTCGCTTCGCCCGCGTGCTCTTCACCCGCTCCTTTGCCATCCTGCCCACCGTTTTTGTGGCCACTTTCAAGGATGTCAGCCACCTCACAGGCATGAATGACCTGCTCAACGTCCTGCAGAGCATCCTGGTAAGGGGGAGGGAAGGCATCACCTGCTCCCAAACACCCCAGCCTGGTGGCCATGCGCCCCTCATCTGCCTCTCCTTCCAGCTGCCCTTCGCTGTCCTGCCTGTCCTCACCTTCACCAGCCTGCACCCACTCATGCAGGACTTCACCAACAGCCTGTGAGTGCCAGGGCAAGGGGAGGCACAGAGGGGGGCAGAGTGGGGCACTCCAGCTGCAGGTCTGTCCCTTTGGCCCATCCTGGCCCCCTCAACCATGCCACAGGGGCAATTAGTGTATGGACGTTGGAGGGGTATGTTCATTTCCACCTGCCCAGGGCAGACAAAGTGGAACAGACCCTGTCATCACCCTCTCCATCCTTCTCCCAATGGCTCTTGGGCACGCCTGGGTCCTCAGCATCCTCCTGGCACTCCCAGCCCTGGAGTTGGAGGATGGATGAAGCCCACACCAAAAGCCCTGGGGTGGGAGTGAAATATAGCTGTGGGGTGCAGAGATGTCCCAGTTGGGGTCTTGCTCACCTACAAACCCAGTTTCCCCAGCCATCTGTGCACAGCGGCACACGGGGTGGGGGCCCTGCCCTGGCGCTGATGCCCACTGCCCTGCCCTCAGCCCAGGGAAGGTGCTGATGACCCTCATCACGGGACTGGTCTGTGCCATCAACATCTACTTTGTGGTGGACTTTCTGCCGACGCTGCAGGGCCTGGAGTACCACATCCCCCTGGGCCTGCTGCTGGCTGCCTATGTAGCTTTCATCGCCTACCTGGTAGGGCTGGCACCGCGGGATGGGCAGGGAGAGCATCCCTGGTAGGTGCCCATTAACCTGTCCTCTTTGCCCCTGCAGATCTGGACATGTAGCATCGCACACGGAGCCCGGTTCCTGGCCCGGGGCCACCACAGCCACTTCAATTTTGGTGTCACCCTCGACTCGTCAGCCCTGACAGGGACCCGGTGACAGAGCCCTTCCATGCTCACTGTCTCCCTGTACCTGCCCAGCACGGCCTCCTCACATCGGACACTGATTTGCTGACACTCCAAGGCCAGGGATGATGTTCTGGCCAGCGATGCACCCAGCAAGAAAGGGGTTAACACTTGGACAGACCTCCCCTCAAGTTTTTAGAGCCCAGCCCCCTCTCCCCCCAGTTCAGGGGTGCTGGTCCAGGCTGGATGCGAGCGGGGGCGGGGGGAATAGCAGCGAGAGGTGCCCCCATCCCTTGGCACAGACGCTTCGCTGAATGAGCCGCGTCGGAGACCTCCCTTGCTCATTACTGCCGGGAACCGCCGGCCCCCGGGACCGCTAATTACCGCCGGAGACCGCTAATCACCGCTGGGGACCGCTAATCACCGCCTGGGACAGATAACCATCCCCACCACCGGCGGGGCGAGCCCAGGGACCGGCTCCAGCCCCACGGGGGGCTCCGAAACTCGGGGACAGGAGGGCGGCTGATAAATGACGTGTTTGTAGCCCGGCCTCGGCCTCGCTGTTGCTGCGCGGCCCTGAGGCGGGCTGGGGACCCTTTCGGCTTCTCCGTATCCCGGGGACGGCCCCTCTGCCCCGGGCGAGGTCGCCCACGCGTGGCCGTGGGGGCGGAGGGAGACTCAGCGCCAGCCCTTTGCATTCCCCCGGGGGGAGCGGGGCGGTGGGGGGGTCCCACCGTGCCCTCCCCGCCCCGGATGCCCCGTTTCCCGCCTGCCGGTACCGCCGGATACGGATGCGGGGCCGCTCGGGCCCTCCCCGGGAGCGGCCGTCGCCCCCTGCCCCGGTCCCTACCGCGGGTGGGGGGGTCCCGCCGCGCTTCGCCCCCCGCCGCGGTCCGCACTTGTGAGACGCTCCCTGGCTGTTTCAAGGCTCCCCCTTCTCCCCAGCACCCCCCCACACCCCAAAATCCCGCTTCTCGATCCAGGCCGGCCGGGAGGTGGAGAGGGGGTTTGGGGGAACCGAACATCCCCCGCCCCACGCACACACACACACACAATGTCCCCCACTCCGGGAAGGGACACCCCCCCCCCTTCCACCCCCCAACCTCCGCTCCCGGGGGCCGCGCTTGTTTATGTGAAGAATTTCCCCTTCCTTAAAAGGGCGATGGCAGCAGAGGTGGGGCGGTGCCTCCCCCCCGGCCTCCGCGTTGGCCCGGCCTCTGGTTTCTTGAAGGAGGGGCCAAGGCTGTGGGGCCCACCGAAAGGCGGGGGGGAGCCCCCGCCTCAAAGGGTGCAGCCGATCCAGTCACTGGAGGAGGAGTGGGGACCATTGCCCCAGCCATGGTGATTGCAGGAGACACCCCTTGCCCGGGGTTTATACGCCCAGAGATGGAGACCTAGAGAGACCATCAAAAGCAGGGGGGTATCGGGGTGGCCCTTAGCGGGCATAAGGCTGAGGATGGCTGGGGTCTGCGGGTGCAGGGGCCAGCCCCGCGGCTCGTTTGAGGAGCAGGGGGGTTCGCAGGGCTGTGCCTCTGGGGTTTGTTCTTCTCCAGGTGGGACCCTCAGCCCCAGGTATCCCTCTGCCCAGAGGCACTTGCTTTCACCCAGCTCTCAGCAGGGGGTGTCCCACCCCAGAACCCCTCTGTGGCCCTCTGGCCGTGGGGCAGAGCTCCCATAGCCGTGGATAGCTGGGAGAACAGGGGACAGCATCTGGGACCCCAGACTGGGGGCAGTGAGGTGGCACAGAGGGGTCCTTCAGTGCCAGGTTGGTGGGAGCCTGGGGCTTTTCTGCTCCGTGGCTGCAGCCCAAACAATCCAACTGGGCTCTGCCTGCTCCTGACCTGGGCTGAGCGTGCAGATGAGGCCCCTGTTCCCAGTCTGTCCCACAGCCCCCGGATGGGGACATTATGTCCTTGAGCTCCCCAGCTGTCCAATCTACCCCTGACCAGGCAGAGGACCTAGAAACGATGCTCCAGCTGCCGCTGCAGGCATTGGTCAAGAGACTTTCCTAATTGCACTAATTGGACGACACGCAAGGTTCGTCAGGGTTCATCAGAGAAGAAAGAGGAGCTTGTGGCCAAAGGGACGGGGGTCCTGTAGACGACAGCGTGTGGCCTCTGCAGCTGTCCCCCCTGCGAGCAGCATTCCCCAGCAGCCCAGCCCAGCCAGGCACTGGGGATGAGGCAGGCATCGTGTGTAGCTCCACCTGGGATAAAGGAACACACGGATCAGGCCAAAATAAAAAGAGAAAGCAGCACAGCTTCTTTTTTCTGCTTCCTGCTGCCGAGCAGGTGGGCAGTGCTGGGCACCTGGCATGGGAAATGGCTGTCTCCCTGCCCAGCGCAGGAGGGGCACTGAAACTGAGGCATGAGCGCTGCCCGCTGTCAGAGCTGGTGGAGGAGGTGGCAGGATGCGATGTCCTGGTTCCCAGCAGCAGTCCAGTCCCTGCCACAGCTTCCCGTGGCTCGTGGTGTCGGGATGCGACACGTGGAGCCGGGAGCGTGGGGACCGCAGGTGTGGACCGGGTTTTGCATTGGCAGAGTCCCGCCCGCCCCACAGCATCCCAGTTCTCTGTGGGAGACCTCCCAGTGCCAGACCCCATTTTCCAGTTGGGTCACCTGTGGGCATGGGTTGCGTCCCCTTGTGCCCCACGCTGGACGAGTCCCCTCCCAACCGCGTTTCCCAGCGGCTGCTCTCACTGTGCCATGTCGGCCCAGCCCCGGGGCTGAGCCGGGCAGAGTGGGGCCCAGGGTGTGCAGCTGCCAGCATCGCTGCCTCGCCAGTGCCCCTGATCTGTCCCGAGCCGAAAAGAGGTCTTTCAGCCCCTGGAGTTCCCAAACTTCAGGCGGGAGAGATGGAAAGATTTTGAACGACTTCAAATGGGAAATTTCCAGCCTGCTGTAACCCCAGGGCAGCGCTGACGGAGCCATCGAGATGGCGAGGGAAGTGACCGCGACAGGCTAGAAACCCCCCAGGGCCGGACGCTGCCTGGGGCGGGGGTGGGGGGCACAGCGGTGCGGTGCTGCCCCCGCAGGGCCCCACAGGGCTTGCGTGGGCAGGGGGCTGAGGTGGGAGAATGCCGCACTTGGGGGGCTTGGGAGGCAGGTGCTTTTCGGAGAGCGCCTGGGAACAGCCCCACGTTCTCCAAAAGCAAAAGAATTGCAGAGTAAAGTATATATATTAATAATACAGACTTATTAATTGCCCAAATAATTGGGGAATTACAGGAGAAAAGAGAAACAATAGGAAAAGACCCGCGGTTTTTGGTGCAGCCCCCTAGCACCTGTTGCTTCCTACCGCTGGCCTGCCCTGGCAATGGGGGATGTTGTCGGGGGGATGTCACCGAAAACCGGGAAATAAACTCTATAACCTGTTTGCTAGGTTAAAAAGCCGACATTACAGGTGGCCAGGGACCCCCCAGCCTGGAGCCACTAGTCCAGGGGTCTCTGCTCCAGGAGACACCCAGCAAGGCGGAAGCGGGGGAGACTCATCTGCCGAGGCGAATTGCAGGGGGATCTTTTCCCCAGGGCTGCCAGCTGGATGGGGGTGAAAGCAGAACTGATCCTCCTCTCCATTCTGAGTCGGGGCGGGGAAGCGTGGAGGAACCCGGCGGGGTGTCGGGGACCCCCGTGCGACCACCATGGCGCAAGGAGAGGGATCCTATCCACAGCCCACCACCCGCTCCAGTCGCGGCTCAGCTGGACCCTTGCGCTCCTCCCCAGCGGGGCGGGTACCGACGAAGGGGCCCCCCCCGCGTCGTTGCCCTTTTAAGGGGTTCCTTGAAACCGCGCCCGGGATCCATGTTTGCAGCCCCAGCCCGGGCGGAGGAAACTCCATGTTGTAACAAAGTTTCCTCCGCGGCGCCGCTCCCGCGCCCGCCGCCCCGCGCCGCCGCCGGCCCCCGCCCCGCCTCCCCCCCCCGGGGGCCGCGCCGGGGGGGGCCGCCCCCTCCCACCCCTCCTCCCCGGCGCCCATGGAGCACCAGTCCATCATCGCCCAGGTTAGCAGGGAGGAGGGGAGCGCCCCGCTGCAGGAGAAAGGTAACGCGGGGGGGATTTCCCCCCACGACAGTAGGGGAAAGGGGGAAGTCCCCGGGTGGGGCTGGGGGCCTGCGGGGGCTGCTCCCGGAGGGTGTGATGAGCTGCGGGCCGCCTCAGCCCGCCCCCGTGCAGCCCGCTGCCCAGAGCTGGGGAGATGCGCTGGGGCTGCGGCTCTGAGCCAGCGGGGCTGTCTGCACCCGCCTGGGGGCGAGGGGCCGTGCTCCGGCCCCCCTGGCCTCCCCAAATCCCGGGGGTGCCCCTGGAAGACTCGGGGCGCTGCTCGGAGTATGTGCGCTGTTTCCCCCGGGGCCGGGCGGGCGGTGCGCGCAGCGCCCGTGGGAAACTGAGGCAGGAAGGGGTCCGAGTGCCGGGCACCCCCGCTGCGTCCCAGCGCCTCATCCCCCGCGTCCCCTCGGCCCCGCGGAGCGGGTCTGGCGGGGGGCGCTGCCCATCCCGCTGCCCGCCAGCCTGGGGAGCTTCCAGGGCCGGGAGGAGCGAACATGAGAACGGGCCTCGTCCACACTGGGGAGCTCCCGCCCCGTGGGGTCCCGGCCGGGCTGCGGCAGGACGCGGTGGGCCGGGGCGGGCAAAGCGGCCCCTGTGCCTCAGTTTCCCCGCGATCCGCCAATAGGGACCGCGGGAATGGCACCTGGGGGCGGGCGCTGCGCCCGGATTGGCCCCTCGCCTCGGGTCCGCTCGAGGCGGCCAATGAGAGCAGGGAGCTGTCTGGGGGTGGGGCAAAGAAGGGTCATAAGCCCCGCCCCCTGGATGAGACCCCGCCCCATGGCCCCTGTCCAGGGGTCTGTGGGACCTTGGGGACCCCCGGGCTTAGCCCGAGCTGCGGGTGTAGGGTCTCCAGCCACGCAGGGCAGACTCACGGGGGTCACTCATGGAGTGGGCGAGGGGCTGTGGGTGGTCACCAAACATTGTGGTGGTCGCCAAACGTTTGTGTCCCTGATGCCGTCCGGGTGCCGTGGCTTGGTGGGGCAGGAAGGGCAGCCGGATGGGTGCCGGGGGCTGATAAGGATGCAGGGGCTTCGGGGCAACACCCAAACCCATCTCACCTGCCCCCCAGCCCCATGCTGGGAGCACCCCTGGGGTGCCCCTCACACCCCTCCTGCCCTCCCACAGGTACCCAGACACCTGCCAAGAAGCCGCGGAGCCGCAGCATTCTCCAGTCTCTTTTCTGCTGCTTGTGCCGCGATGACGGGGAGCCCTGCACCAGCACCACTGGCGCCCCACTGCTGGTGGAGGAGAATGGGGTCCTGCCTAAGGTAATCCTGCACCCCCAGCCTAGCACTGGGGGCACTGGGCTGCCCATCCCCTATGCCTCCTCTGTGCAGCCAGGATGAGGGGGTGGTCACTTCCCTGTGGACACCCCCTTGCCCCCCCACTGACCCCCTTGTACCCCTTGGTGCAGGCTGCTGTCAAACACCTCCTGCCTGAGATCAAGCCGCAGGACGCCAGCAAGCTCTGTGTGGTCATCGACCTGGATGAGACACTGGTGCACAGCTCCTTCAAGGTGGGGGACACCCTGGCCCACCCACACCTCCTGCCCTGTACCCCCCTGCCTGTTCTACCACCCTCTTCACCACAAAGTGATGCCCAGCACAGCCTGGCTGGGTTAAATGGAGTGTCCCTGTGAGGGGGTTGTAGGGCTGGTAGGGATTCACGGTGGGCAGAGGGCAGGCAGCATTTGGGCAGGTGGTGCCTGCCCAGCGCTGACCCTGCTGTGCCCTTCCCCAGCCAGTGAACAATGCCGACTTCATCATTCCTGTGGAAATCGATGGCATCATGCACCAGGTAACGGTGGGGTGGGTGCCTAGTGGGAGGGGGCATCGTTCCCCCTCCCCGGGGACCAAGAGCCATCCCAGTGCCCTGCACTGAGGCATAATGGGGGTGTCAGGGTGCCAGGGCTGGCACCTTGGGGGGCAGAGGCAAATACCGCTCTTCACACAGGGCAGGGAGGCGAAGGGGGTGCTGGTGCAATGTCGTCCTGCAGTGGCCAGCCCCGGGTTCAAGTAATCCAGGATAGGCTGTGGTCTGGGCAGTCAGCCTGTTCTCGGTTACTTGGCTCTGGAGCTGTCCAGACACTTCGTCCTGGACACCCCTGTGGGGCCACGGTATCCCCCAGCCCACACAGGGCAGCCCCCATGGCATGAGGTGCAGGCAGCCCTCTTGCTCCCCTTCCTCGTTAGGGAGCCGCTCACGGGTGTCCCCTGGGGTGGGTGGTGGTGCTGGGACGGGCCGGGTGGCCGGTGCCGGAGGCGCTGCCCTCTGCCCCATGCCCACAGGTGTACGTGCTCAAGCGGCCACACGTGGACGAGTTCCTGCAGCGCATGGGTGAGCTCTTCGAGTGTGTGCTCTTCACTGCCAGCCTGGCCAAGGTGGGTGCGCCTGCCACTCCCCTGCCATCCCTCCCCCTTCCCACACACCCCTCGGGTTGCACAGCTCCCCTTGCCTGCAAGGCATTACTGGCCCCTTGTCCTCTGCATGCCCGCAGGCAGCACCAGCATTGGGCAGTCTCCCTGCCTGCCTCTCCGAGACGGTGGCCAGGGAAACTGAGGCATGGTGCGACCTGACACCATTGGAGAACTGGATGCTGTTGTCACTGTGGGGTGGGCAGTGTGGCGTGGTGTGGCCCAGTGACACCTTTTCCGTGCCTGTAGTATGCAGACCCCGTGGCTGACCTGCTGGATAAATGGGGGGCTTTCCGGGCACGACTTTTCCGGGAATCCTGCGTCTTCCATCGCGGCAACTACGTGAAGGACCTGAGCCGCCTGGGCCGTGACCTGCGCCGGATCATCATCGTGGACAACTCGCCCGCATCCTACATCTTCCACCCCGATAACGCTGTACGTACCCCCGGGGTGAGGCTGGGTGTGGCACGGAGGGGAGGTAGCGAGGGACCCTCTCTCAGTCTGCTGTGCCACCTGCAGGTGCCAGTGGCTTCCTGGTTCGATAACATGGCAGACACGGAGCTGCTGGATCTGCTGCCCTTCTTCGAGAGGCTCAGCAAGGTGGAGGATGTGTATGCAGTGCTCAAGAAGCAGCGGACTAACAGCTAATGGCCCCTCCACCCTGCCGGCTGCTGCCGAGGGGCACCAGCGGGGGAGCCAGGTGCCTTATTTTGGGGGAGAGGGGGGTCCCGGTGTGCCCCCCATCATCCTTGCCAGCCCCAGTGGGTGCAGGTGCCCTCCCTGCCTGCTGGTGGTGGGAGATGTGGGTGCCCCTGCCAGGGAGCTGAGTGTCCCCCTTCTCACAGAAAAGGGGGGCTGTGGGTGACCTGCTGCCTTGCTGTGCTGAGGACCTGTTGGGGGGGGTCCCATCCTCCCACACTGTCCAGCCTCTGCCCTCTCCCAACCTCTGTCCCCCCTCCCCAAAACGGTTCTCAGGTCCTTTT
Source organism: Lepidothrix coronata (assembly GCF_001604755.1). Classification (NCBI taxonomy): domain Eukaryota; kingdom Metazoa; phylum Chordata; class Aves; order Passeriformes; family Pipridae; genus Lepidothrix; species Lepidothrix coronata. The sequence goes on along the minus strand of NW_016690298.1, from coordinate 1,077,869 downwards.
CCCCTCCGTGTCCCCCTGAGTGGGGTGGGGGGATCAGCAGCTGCTGTTTTCCACTGCCTTTGGGGGGACTAGATCCCTCCATCCAGGCTCTGCCTGCTGAGAGCCTGGTGGCCCTTGGCCCCTATCTGCAGGGGTTACAGGACAGTTCAACACCTTGTCACTCTCCAAAAATGGGGGAGTCTTATTGTTGGTGCATAAGGCTGCCACCATGCCCTTAACTCTGCCCTGGGTGCAGCTGATCACCTCATGGGGGGCATGTCCTTGCCCACCTTCGTGCCTTCTCCTGCCCCGCCCACATAGGGGGTGTGTTTTGGGGGAGCAGCCTGGCCTCAGGGCTGAGCCGCTGGGCACAAATACCCCCCATGTGCCTTGAGACACTGTGTCTCTGTGGCCCCCTTAGCCCTGCAAGGGCTGTGCCTGGAGGGGGGGGCTCTTAACTCCCCTTCTCCAATCTCAGTTTCTTCCCTTGTTCTGAGGGCCTCCCCCCATCTCCAGTTACACTGTGTTAGTGGGAGCCACTCCGGTCGCCAACGAGGGGGTCCCCTCCCGCATGGGGGGGCACACACCTCCTCCTCATCCATCTGCAGCTTTGCCAAAGGCTGCTGCTCCTAGGAGGGATGGAACGCCATACCAGCCTTACTTCCCCTTTCTAGCCTTGCCCCAGTCCCCCAACTGGGATAGGGGTGGGGGGCACTGCAGCCTCCCTCCTTTCCCATAGCCTGGGGTTACCCTTGACCCCCGTGGGGTTGGACTGGTGCCAGGGTGTCCCCCAGCCTTGAGGGGCTGGGGGCTCTCAGGGAGGGGTTTTAGCAGGGGGCTGAGCTCAACGAGGCCTTTTTTAACGTCACAATATGGACAATGCCTCATATCTTTTTAGAGGGAAAAACAATGGTTTCCCAAAAAATCATGGGTGCCTTTTTACCGCTGTGCCAGCGAAGGGAATGGGGCAGTATTTGGGGGGGTGGGTGTGAGAGGTTTTAGCTTTCCGGTGCTGTTCAGCCGGCTCCTGCCGGCACTGCCCTTCTCCCGGTGCTGGGGGTAAGTGGGGGTCCCCCCAGCCCTGTCCACACCCCTGCCTGCACCCTTGCCCCATGGCCAGGGGTGGGGTAGGGGGTGGTACAGCACACCTGCTGGATCTCTGCCAGCCCTGGGCCTCATCCTGCCCCTCCAGGAGGGCTGAACTCAGCACTTTACATTAGACAAGTCAAACGGCACCAGCGCAGCCATTGCCCAGCGAGTACCTGTGGGTGCTGCAGCATCCAAGGAGCACAGCCCCTGTGCTGGGCACCCTTGGGGGGCCGGGGGGTGCAGAGGCGGCATGGGGGGTCTGGAGAGGGCTGGAATACCAGATCCAAGTGCCTTCATGTGATTAAAGCTGTCAAACCATCTTGGAAAGGGGAGTCCTGAGTGTGTACGTGTGTGGGCATGAGCTCCTATCACGCACGCGTCACTAGTGGCTGTGCAAAGTGGGGGCACACAGGGAGCCCCTGGGATACCCTAAATCCCCCTGGGAAGGGGGGATGCTGCAGGTCAGTGCTGGGGGAGCACCTTCGGGTTGCCAGGTTGAGATTTCACTCCTTACCTGGTGCCAAGGGGGACACCCTCACACTCCAGGGCAGCCCCCCCCCCAGGCTGCCCTGGCACCTCCATCCTAATTCCTTCCCCCTCCTCCTGGGAAAAGGTCCCTGGTGCCACGGGGGTGGGTATCCTGTCCCTTAACAAGGAGAGGGTAAATTTACCATGGGAGCTGTACACCTCCCCCCCCCTCAGCTTCGGGGCTTCATGTTACTCCAAATAGGATGTCAGGCCTTATTTGACTGGAGAGCCCTTGTGGGGGGACTTGTGACACACACACACGCACCCCTTCGTTCCCCAGGCAGCCTGCTGCCAACATGCAGGCACTGGATTGCTGGGGGAGAGGTGGGGGTCTCTTAGCTGCCCCCCCCCCCCATGCCCTCATTGGCCCTGTGCCTCCCCTCATTAACAAAGTCTATGTCCTCTCTCATGGCTGCACTAATTATTGAGTTCATTAGTGACCCGGCTGGGAGGCCCAGGGAGGGGCTGAGCCCGCTGGGGCTGGCATGGGGTCTCCCACCCCTGTGCCACACCGACGGACATAGCCCTGGGACACAGCCACTGAGCAGAGACCGACCACCTGGGTGTTACACCCCACCCAAAACTCAGGCCCTCACCCCCACTGGGGGTTCTGAACCCAGGTAAGGGTCCCATGGGGATACTCATGTGGAGTGCGGGGGGAGGGGGGGGGCAGAGGAGTGGAGAGCAGCAGGAGAGCCCATCCCTGTGCTATCGGGGCTCCCCCTTGTTTGTGGCCGACCTGCCCCCTGTGCCAGTTCAGCCCACTGTCATCACTTTGGGGATCCTTGGAGGGGGGACTGTCAGGATTTGGGGCTCACAGCAGCCCAGGCCTGGTGCCAGGGTGACAGCAGGGTGTGGGATGCCCCCAGCACTTGTGGCCAGGGGTGCTGGCTCAGCAGGGCAGCCAAGATAAAGCTGCGGCAATCCCGCAGGGCTGGGGAAGAGATAAGAGCAGATAGGAAGCCTGGAGACCTGCCTGCTGGCACCTCACCCTTCACCTTTATGGTACCCCGTGTTCATTCCCCAAAACTGTCTTTGAGTCTGGGAGCTACTGGGCAGGACTTCAGTCTCCTCTCTGCCAATATCAAGGGCATCATCAGGTACTAACTTTTGGGATGGGGGCTTGGGGGCATGGGACAGGACTTAGTATATCCTGTCCCCCCAAACCCCAGCTCTATGTCCCATCCCTGTAACTCCTTCCCATCCCCAAGGAGACCTCAGACCTGTGGAGACCCCCAATGCAAGGAGGCAAAGCTGGGAGTGAGCAGGGATCTGGCTGAGGTGTGGCACAGCCTTGAGACAGTCCCATGGGCAGGGCAGTGATGTGCCAGGTAGGGGGTGGAAAGGGGATGCCACAGGAAGCTGGTGCTGCATTGGTATCACTTTGGGGAACCTTTTTAGAGGGGAGAAGACACCAAAAAAACCCCACTGCCATGCTCTTAGTGCTCCATGGCTGGGAGGGTTTTGGGATTTTGCGGTCTGGGGAGTGAAGAACAGCGGTAAAGCACATCCCTGTGGCATCAGGGCACCACTGTGTTTGTGGCTGATGGTCGTGTGTCCTGGTCCAGCCCATTGCTATCACTGGGGAACTTTTTGGTGAGGGGCAAAAAACCAGTCACCATGGGCTGAATGCCAAGGGCCAAAAGAGTAACAGGCTTGGGGAGGCACCAGCATAGGCACAGCCAGCCCGTGGGCAGGGTCCAATAGGACCTGGGGAGGGCAACACCCCATGAGTAACGGGGCTCTCAGGTGCCACAAAGTCTTGGAGGGCCATGGGGACCTTGACTCTGGGCTGTTCCTGCCCTTATATGGTGAATATGGGCTGGGACATGAGGGGACAAAGTCTCCTGGGTGCTGGCACCTGAGCACTCCGCCTAGGTAGGTTCACCTGTGCCCAGCTCTGCGGTGAAGGTGAGGGGCTGGGGCGGGATGAGGGGACGGAGGGTGGGCATGGAGTGGACAGTGCATGCCACGGCCACCATCACTCCTGGCACTGGGGTGGCCTGGGCATGGGACTTGGGGACCCACCTGTGCCCCACCTTGGTGCTGCACGTGGGGGGATGCTACCCCTTGGGTCTGAGGGATGGGATGTGGGTGCTTACAGAGCAGCACAGCAGGGCCAGGCGAGGTTTTGCAGGGCTGAGGAAACAGAGGCCTCTCTGCTGGGCACCACTAGCTCTCCCTGCCAGCCACCAGCCAGGGCACAGCAGGGCCTTTGCCTGACACCGGCTGCCTGGCCCCTCTGCCTACTCGTGGGGAGCACTGCCAGCCTGGCAGAGATGGCTGTGGGCAACTTTGGCAGCACCAAGGCCGAGCCCTGGCACACTCAGCACCTCTGTGGGGCCAGGATGTGCCCTCCCTGGGGGGCATGGATCCAGTAGGGGGGTTGGAAGCAGGGGGTCTGAAGCAGGCAGTGTGCTTGCACACGTGTGTGTGTGTGTGTGTGTGTGTGTGTAAGGGCACCAGCAGTGGCCATGTCATGCTGTGTCACTTTGTGCCAAGCTGTGCCAGGACAAGGCTGAGCAGGGCTGGTTCCTGCTGGTCCTGGGGAGGAACAGGCTACTGCACAGCAGTGTCACCCAGCTGCAGCTGCTGCACTGTGGGTGCCCTGCACAGCTCTGTCTCTTGCCTGGGTGCAGAGCAGGGCACTGGGGCACTTACTGCTCCTGCCCACCCTGGACCCTCGCATGGAGCTGTGGCTGCACTGCCAGCTGAGCTGAGGGGACAGCAGCCCTGTTTGTGTGCCCACAGTCCTGACACTGCAGTGCCAGGGTTCCCCTCATCCTGTGCAGCTCTGGCTGGGCTGTCTGCAGAGTGGGCAGGGAAGCAGATGGCACGGCAGGCTGGCTGTGTCCCAGGTCTTGATGACACTGCCTGCCATTAACAAGGGTGTTGCCAATGCTGGTAGGTCCCCTTGTCTGTGGTACCTGTCACCATGGTGGAGCTCAGCGGCAAAGTCACCAGGACACTCAACAAGACCACGCCGGGCATCCAGATATGGCGAATCGAGGTACGGATGAGGGCACAGCCTGGACACCCATCACTGGGCTGCTTGGGGGGGTCTCTATGAGGGAAGGTCCTCCCCTTGTGTACTCAGTGCCTGTTTTTGGGTGTCTCAGTGCAGCATCCAGAGTTAAACCCCCCCAGGTTCTGGGGCTGGGGGCAGTGGGGTGCATAGGGCTGGGGTGGGGGGTTCCCCACCAGGGCTGACATCTCCCTTTCTTCTGCAGAACATGGAGATGGTGCCAGTGCCCACCAAAAGCTACGGCAACTTCTATGAGGGGGATTGCTACGTCCTGCTGTCGGTAGGGCAGTCAGGGGTCACACGGGGAACTGGGAATGGGCTCTGCCCTGGGGGGACTGGGATGCCGGGAGGGGTGTCTGTGACCAGAGTGACCTGGGGACACAGGGGTTCTTCTAGCGGGAACTGGTGTCCTGCAGACACGCAAGTCTGGGAGCGGCTTCACCTATGACATCCACTACTGGCTGGGCAAGGAGTCGAGCCAGGATGAGCAGGGGGCAGCTGCCATCTACACCACCCAGATGGATGATCACCTGGGCTCAGTGGCTGTGCAACACCGCGAGGTCCAGGGACATGAGAGCGAGACCTTCCGTGCCTACTTCAAGCAGGGACTCATGTATGTCACTCATCCCTGGGGACCCGATCCCACAGTGGGTGACAGTGGGGAGCGGTCCTCTGCATGTGGCTTGTGGGGACACCCTCAGTGGGGATGGGGACAGCCCTGTCCCAGTGGGGTGTGAGAGGTAGGAAAAGGATCTGGAGCTGGTCTTGCTCCACCCATCATCCATGTGGTTGGGAGGGGGACCCCACTGAAGTGAGGAGGGGACACCCGGGGCTGACACTATGTCTACTCACCCCAGCTATAAGAAGGGTGGAGTGGCCTCGGGCCTGAAGCACGTGGAGACAAACACCTACAACATCCAGCGCCTGCTGCATGTGAAGGGCAAGAAGAATGTGGCAGCGGGAGAGGTGAGTTATGGGATGTGGGGAGTTCCCAGCCATCAACCTCTATGCAGACATGCTGTTTAGGATCAGGGTCAGGCCAGAGCTCCCCCAGACACAGCTGCCCTCAAGCAAGGGACAAAAGTGTGTGCAGGATGATGCTGCCTTGCCTCGGGAGCAGCTGCACCTCAAAAAGCCCCTCTTGAGGTAGGGAGGAGGAATATAGGCTGGAGGTATCAGCACTGAGTGAGGGCAGGCAGGGGCTGTAAAGCCGTGGAGACCCAGGCATCCTGCTGCTTGACACCCACCCCTCCCAATCTCGTCCTGCTGCAGGTGGAGATGAGCTGGAAAAGCTTCAACCGGGGCGATGTCTTCCTGCTGGACCTGGGCCAGCTCATTATCCAGTGGAATGGCCCTGAGAGCAACCGAAATGAGAGGCTGAGGGTACGGCCAGGGGGTCCCAGGGTTCCCTCCTGGAGGAATGGGGGTGACCAGCCACCCCCTCCCTGATCCAGGCTTACCTGTTCTCCCCTGGGTGCAGGCAATGACCCTGGCCAAGGACATCCGGGACCGGGAACGTGGGGGCCGTGCCCAGGTGGGCATTGTAGAGGGTGAGAACGAGGATGCCTCGCCAGAGCTCATGAAGGTCCTCACACATGTGCTGGGTGAGAAGAGGGATATTCAGCCAGCCATCCCTGATGATAAAGTGGACCAGATCGTCAAGTCCTCCCTCAAGCTCTACCAGTGAGTTGCTGGGCATGAGTTACCCACAGGGACATTTTGTGCGGTGCCAGAGGGACCCAGCACCCAACTCTGCTACGTCCCACAACTCCTGTCCCGTGGACAGCCACCAAGAAGTGTCAAGGTCACAGCAGGGGTGGGGATGGGTCCTTTGGGTGCCTTTGAGCAAGAGGAGTCCTTGGTGCTGACAGGATTGGTACCTACTGGAGAGACGCTCGTGCTGAGTGTCACCTTTGTATATGGCAGCAATGTTCCTGGGTGGCACCATCACACCTGACACCCCTTTGTCCCTCCTTGTGGCCATGAGAGAGCTGCATGGCAGGGCAAGCTACAAACCAGATTGCCACCATGGCAGGGCAAGAGTGTCCTTGGGCACCACCTGTGCCATGATCTGGGTGGTGAACGGGATGCGGAGGGGATACCCCCACCAAACCATGCCACCCCAAAATGGGGATGGTTTTTTCCAACCTGGTTTCTAACCCCTCCTTTCTCTCTTTTTCTCCTGTCAGCGTCTCCAATGAGAGTGGGAACCTGGTCATTCAGGAGGTGGCGTTTCGACCCCTAACTCAAGACATGCTCCTGCATGAGGTGTGTTACCCCATGGGATGCTTGGGAGTGCCCAATTTCCCTGGCAGCTTTAACCCTTCAAAATTGCCCACCCAATCAGCTTTTTAAGGGTTAAAGTTGCCCAAAATCCTAATTTCTGCTGTTGTCCCCTCTCCAAGGACTGTTACATCCTTGATCAAGGAGGTCTCAAGATCTTTGTGTGGAAGGGCAAGAACGCCAACAAGGAGGAAAAGCAGGAAGCAATGACCACGGCGCTGGTGGGTGTTGGGTTATGGGTTGGCTATGGGATAGCCTGGCTCCTTCCTGGGGTGCCAGGCCCCCCATGCCCACGCTCTGTGTTCGGATACCCCAGGGCTTCATCAAAGCCAAGAACTACCCAGCCAGCACCAGCGTGGAGACAGAGAATGATGGGTCTGAGTCAACCATCTTTAGGCAGCTCTTCCAAAAATGGACTGTTCCTAACCAGACCAGTGCGTTGGGCAAGACCTACACTGTGGGCAAAGTGGGTGAGTGTCTCCTTCTGACGCAGCAGGGCTCCTTGATTTGGGATGTAGGGGCTATGGGGTCCCCAAAGCCAGTGGGATTTAGCTCACCTCTCTGCCCTTCTCCGCAGCCAAGGTGGAGCAGGTCAAGTTTGATGCCACCACACTGCACGCCAAGCCCCAGATGGCCGCCCAGCAGAAAATGGTGGATGATGGATCTGGGGAGGTGGAGGTAGGGTAGCCTTGGAAGAATGCAAGACCCTCTCAGGCACCCCCTGTTCTACACCAGGGGGATGCACCAGCCCTGATAGCAGTACATCCCTGTCCTTGTCCCACCAGGTCTGGCGTGTGGAGAACAACGAGCTGGTGCCCGTAGAGAAGAAGTGGCTGGGCCATTTCTATGGGGGGGACTGCTATGTGGTGCTCTACACCTATTCTGTGGGGCCCAAGGTGAACCGCATCATCTACCTCTGGCAGGTGAGACCTCCAGGTCCCTGACCTGTGGGTGGGGGCCAGGGATGCTCTGCCTCACACATTACCCCATGGGAACAGCACGAGGGTTCCCTCTTCCCAAGAGGGTAGAGGGGGCTGTGATGTGTGCTGAGTGCCCCTCTGCCCTGCCCAGGGCCGCCACGCCACCCCAGATGAGCTGGCTGCCTCTGCCTACCTGACTGTTGCCCTGGACCAGAAGTACAACAATGAGCCCGTGCAGATCCGTGTCACCATGGGCAAGGAGCCAGCCCACCTGATGGCCATCTTCAAGGGCAGGATGGTGGTATATGCGGTGAGCATGAGGCTGGGGGGGTGTGGGCAGGCAGGTGACCCTGTGGCATAGGGGTGACCTCCTGTCCCTGTCCCCCAGGGTGGCACCTCGCGGGCAGGCAGCACGGAGCCCACACCCTCCACCCGCCTCTTCCACGTGCATGGCACCAATGAGTACAACACCAAGGCCTTTGAGGTGCCCGTCCGTGCCTCCTCCCTCAACTCCAATGATGTCTTTGTGCTCAAAACCCCCAGCACCTGTTACCTCTGGTATGGGAAGGTGGGTACTGCTGGCGTGGATGCTGCCACCCCTAAGAGAAACGTTCTCTGCTTCTCTTCCCCCTCCTTGGCTGGGGCCAGTGAAGGAGCAGCTGCACTTGCTTGGCAGGGCTGCAGCGGGGATGAACGTGAGATGGGCAAGACTGTGGCCGATATAATCTCCAAGACAGAGAAGCCAGTGATTGCAGAGGGACAGGAGCCCCCTGAGTTCTGGCTGGCCCTAGGGGGCAAGTCCCAGTATGCCAGCAGCAAGAGGTACCAGTCTTGTCCCTACCACCCTGAGGGGTAAGATGGGCCACCATTCCCCAAGCAGGATGAGCAGCATTCCCACCACCATGTTGCCCCCTGTCAGGCTGCAGGAGGAGAATCCCTCTGTGTCCCCCCGACTCTTTGAGTGCTCCAACAAGACAGGCACCTTCTTGGCCACGGAGATCATAGACTTCACCCAGGATGACCTGGAGGAGAGTGACGTTTACCTGCTAGACGCCTGGGACCAGGTGAGCTGAGGGGCCATGGAGTGGCAGACACACCACTGATCTCACAAACTGATGTTCTGGAGGGGCGTTGGGTGGGAAGTGTAGGAGGACTTGCAGCAGCTTGAGGTGGGAGGATAGCAGACTGGAAACCCCCCATATCCGTGGCCGAATGATGTTTTTTTCCAGCCCTCTTGCTCCAGGCGTTGCTGAGGATGGACTCCCAGTGTCCTTCTCCGTGGACAGGTCCTGTGTGCCTCCAACCATAGACAGGGCATGGCCCCAGAGGGCTCCAATCTCACCTCAGTGGTGGACATGGTAACCTCGTTGCAGGTTTTCTTCTGGATTGGAAATGGAGCCAATGAGTCAGAGAAGGAGGCAGCAGCGGTGATGGCACAGGAATACCTGCGGACCCACCCCAGTGGGCGCGACCCCGAAACCCCCATCATTGTGGTGAAGCAGGGCTATGAGCCCCCCACCTTCACTGGCTGGTTCCATGCCTGGGACCCTCTCAACTGGGCTGTGAGTCGTGGAGGGGGTTCGAAAGACTGGGGGACCCTTTGCAGATGGGACCGGGTGTGGGTCTGGACCCAGGAAGCATCTCGGGGGTGTGGGCAGCAGCTGGCCTGACCCCTGCCCCTGCCGAGGGGCTGAGCACTTTTGTCCCCTTCCCAGGACAAGAAATCCTATGAGACGATGAAAGCTGAGCTGGGCGATGAGAGCAGGCTCGGGCAGCTCACCTCAGTAAGTGGCACAAGGGAGAGGGGCAGTCAGGCTGGGAGGGGGCACAGAAAGCCCCTCCCTCCCCTTGGCAAGGGCGAGGAGAGACCCTCCAGTGAGGGGACACCTGGAGCCAACCTGGTGCCTCCATCCCTGGGGCAGCCCCTGATGTGACCCTGCCCCCCCATTCAGGTGCTCACATCCAGGCAAGAGGTCTTCACTGCCTCCACCACCCTTGTCCCCTCCAAACTGGAGACCTTCCCCTTGGATGTGCTGGTGAACACCTCAGCTGAGGACCTGCCACGGGGTGTAGACCCCAGCAGGAAGGAGGTGAGAGGGGGCTGGGGAGCTGCTGGGGCGGGAAACTGGGGAAGCTCCCCCGTGCTTTAGCTCAGCCTCCTCTCTCCTCTCCAGGCCCATCTCTCTGACGAGGACTTCCAGGCTGTTTTCGGCATGAATCGCTCTGCCTTCGGCAGCCTTCCCTTGTGGAAACAACAGAAGCTCAAGAAGGACAAAGGGCTCTTCTAGGGCAGGAGCCTGGGCCCAGGGACAACTCCTGCTCCTTATTTTTTATTAAATAAAATTAATTTGGAGAGCAGGGCTGTGTCTCCATCCCTCCCCTCCCAACCCCAGAGCTCAGCCCAGGTGTGGGGCTTATTTGGCAAAGCAAAGGCATGCAGAGACACACAGGTCTTGACCGGGTACCAGCAGCACAGGGAAGGACCCCCAGCTCCTTTTCCAATTCCTTCCTTTGCCCTCCAGGCATGCAAAGGTGGTGCACAAGCTGAGCATGCCCGAGGAATCAGGACTCTCTCATCCCACCCCCGCGCCTTGTAGCTCCGGGCTAAAGGTCCAATATACAGCTGGAGCCACTCCCCTCCCTTATCGCCTGAACTGCTGAACCGCAGTAAATACGTCCGGTACCAAAGGTAAAGAGAGGACAGTGTGCGCGTGTGGGGACAGACACCAGGGAGCACTTGTCCTTGCCCCAGGAGGGGAGAAGGGCATCTCCTTCCACTTGGGATCCACAGGGATTCTGAGAGACACGGGGGTGTGCCCCGCGGGGACACATTTCTGTCAGGGGGCCGGGATTTGAATGTGCCGAGGGGCGTTGAACACACAGAGAATGTTCCCAGGCAACTGAGGAAAGTGCCAGTGCCAAACGGGAGGCGGAGGTGAGGTGCCCAGCAAGAGGCAGCAGCCCAGGCAGTGCGGAAATAAGGTCTCAAATCAAGAGAGGGTTAATAAAGAGGTTTTAATTTCACAAAAATCTATCTACACATCATTTAAAAACGGGCAGGGGGAACCCAAGAGCAAAAACTGTAAAGAACAGAGAGGAACAGGTCTGCTAAAACACAGAGAAAAGCGCTGCTCCACATCAACAGTGTTAAGAACCGGAGTGTCGAGGTGCAGGCAGAAGCCGGCAGCAACCACCCCGGGGCAGGCAAGGCTGGAGTCTGGCAGCAGACCACATGGACAGCAGCTGCCAGGGGTCCCGCACCCCTCTTTTTCTCTTTGGCGGGCAGTTAAAGGGATAATTAGCTCCATTAAAAACAAAGCAGATGAGTTATTCCCAGCCCCCCTCCCCGAGCACTACGTTCCCCATGTGCCCCGTGCGGGGTGAACTGCAGCAGGAAGCGCTGAGCTGGCAATCAACCCTTCCTTGGATGCAGGACAGGAAGGAAGATGCACGGGCGATGGTTATCTGTGCTGCACTGAGCAGGAGGTGGAAGGCGGTGCCATGGCCACAGGCGTTGGAGAGCCCCGCTCCCTCCTCCTGTCGGTCCGACGCTGCCAATCCAGTCGGGAAACCTTGTCCTTGTCCTGCAAAGGCTCTTTGTGCAGCCCCACTGGCCAGGGCTCCCCAGGGACCTGCACACAAGCTCCAGTTCATTGACACGAAAGCTTTGCACCTCTCAGATTAGGGGAGTAAATCAAGAGCAAATTAGCGCAGTCAGACAATGAGGGGATGAAGGGACAGTGGGATGGGAATCCCTTGAGTTCATGTGCTGAATCACACTTGTACTAAACTAGGCTGATTCAGAAGCAAGTAAATATTTAACTGAGGAAGAGCTTGCATGTGGTTCAGGGACTGCAACTGAGCTTCACCTCCCTATACCCCAGGACAGGTATTCTACGTGGAAAGGCCAACCTTATTGAACTTGTTGCAGCAAGTGTGAGCAGTGGGAATGATACAGCTGGTGAGCAGCACATCCCTTGAGGACTACACACTTATCTTCCTCCCCACTGCTCTCGGACAGGGACAAAGCTGGCTTCTGCAAGGAAGGGGCTCCACGGACAATCTTGTCAGGGTGAAGGTGCAACTGAGTTGCTGTATGCCAAACAAAAAAGCTTAAATTAATTAATAGATGTCTGCAAATTCTTAATGGCTAGAATAAAAGGCAAGAACTTTTCATAAAACAAGGAACACTGGTTTCAAGCATCAGCTTTTGCATCTTGATCCAAACAAAACTAGTTTTAATCAAAAGTTACTGCACTGAAAAATCAGGCAATGTTTGCTTTTATTATAAATTAACTGGAGTGCAGTGCCTTGCAAAAACAACCTTGCCAACCAAAAAAGCAGAGCTGACTTCTGATACTACAGGAATACCAGTTATTTACAGCACGAGCAAGGGATGTGCTTGAGGAAAACCGGTTTGCCCTCTGGACGGAGCAGTCCATCACATTCGCAGGGCGATCAGTTCAAAGGACAACTCCCATGTTACCGCCTCTTCCCATCGCCTGGAATTCTACCAAAATTAGTATCAACAATAGAAAAGTATAATGCTTTGTAATAAATTAACATATACAGCCCCTCGGGCAGCATCTCACGAGATAAATGTTCTGTCATGTCTACAACCAAACATTTGCTCCTAGGTCAGAGACCAGGAAGATGCCACCATGACCTGGGCCCTGGGATCATCACACACTGGGAATGGGAGGGAGGTCAGTCTCTTCACCACACCGGGGTCCCCAGAGTGCTCGAGGTGGGGAGGATACCAACAGCTGTCACTCACTGCTGCCCACACGGGTGGGAAGAGGCCACTGAGGCAGCAGCACTCCCAGCTGGCCCGCTAGGATAAACTCTAGTGTGGAAGTACCCGTGAAAGGTGCCTGCTGTCTCCTAAATCGATGGTTTTGTCTGCTTTGCTTCAGCTGATTTTATTCCTGAGAAACTCCTAACAATAGTTTAAAAAACTCAGAAACTATCTCAACAGCAAAAAAGGTGATTTTTTTTTTTTTTTTTCCTTAAAGAAGTCTTTCACCTCTGGAACTCAAGCTGTGATATCAAAACTAAAGGCAATGACTCTGCTTACAGCAACAACTTCTCTGAAATGAGTAAATACCAGTGAAAGGAAACATCTGCCTCTGCTAAATTAGTGCAAAGGTGCTGAAAAGAAAAAATGAAGTGGGCTTCTCCCCCCACTGCTGAAACAAACTATAAAAGGAGCATCATGCCTCTAAACCCAATAAAAAGCAACACTTCTTTCTAACCATGTTCCGTTTATGCTGAACAAGGGCCTTCTGAAAGTTTTTACCTGGTTTAGTTTCACAGTTTGAGCGCTCTGCACTCCTCAGAAAGGAGAACAGAGGCATAGCTGCAGTACAAAGCCTCTTACCCTGGAACAACACAAGATCAAGGAAAGACCATGGTTCAGTCACAGAGCGATTCAAGTGGCAGGCGCTGCGTTGCAGACCCTTTTCCCAGCATCCTCATTTCATGATGATCCAGGCCTGAGCAGGAAGGGCAACACCAGAACGCTCTTTCCCTCCCAGAAGATGCACAGCAGCTGTCACTCACCTCCTGCCACTGCTCTGTCTGCTCCAGGTGTTCAGTGACTCTGGAATCACACCAGAGCAGCATTAAGCAACATAACTCCAGTGAGAAACACAGCACACCCAACGAGAGACCTCGCCTCTCCAAACGGTACTGATGCAACAACCTCATGAAGAAAATGAAATCATATAATAGAACTTGTAAAACAAAAAAAGAAATCACATATATAATGTCACATCTAAATGAGGATGACAGTGAATGGTGTAAAAAAACAACAGAGCTGCCACCAGGTATCAATACATTCCACAGCACCGACAGTTTGTTTCCTGGAACCGCATGTAAATAGCGGAGCACTTACAAACCCATGAATGTCACAACGCATCAGCTTGAGTGATTCCAAAATGCCTGTTAGCCAGAGGACTGGCAAGAGCCTACTCAGCAATCGGGGCTTCCAGTGAATATTACTAACACAACACACGCCAGGTTACAGAGTCTATTGCTTAAATTGCTCTTGGAGAAAGAAAAAAAAAGCGCCAAGTGATATGTAAATCTTCCCCACTCACGTCTCACAGGTGAATGGGCTTTTAAAGTCAAGTCTCTTTTTGCACTATTCTTTAAACCAGTTTATGAGCAGCTGTAGTCTCGTGGCTTGATGCAACTCTTTAAGGCTCCATGCTGACAAAATTATTTGAGAAACAATAAAAACTTCACCACAGGAGGATCGCTCTGGATGTCAAGGTTTAAACGCATAGTTCAGGCCCAGGACTTGCACAGATGGTTCAACAAACTGAGTGTCCCATATTTCTGTCTTTTGTCTCTTGTTTTGGCCCTGAGGTGTTTGTTACTCCTGCGTTGTCTGGCACAAGTTCAGAATCTTCCTTGCTCCTCAGGAGGAACAAGGTGTTTTACTTTTCACAGAGGCTGACGAACTGATCTTCCTACTTCCATGCTAAGTGGCTGTGCATTTTTTTCTGTTTCTAGTAACTCATCGAAGATATCCCTAGAGGAGAAGGAAAGACCAACAGTGAAACTTACTTACAGTAACAAATCATTACATAAGACAGCCCTGAGGGAACCAGCAACTGGATTTAATTCACAAACTCAAGCATCATGGATCCTGGCAGAGAAGTGCCTTATCTGGTGTCTCCAAGCACCAGTAATGACAGAAGAGGAGACAACCCCCCCTTCTTCAGTTCTGTGTGCCTGAAAAGATATCATTTCTATTCTACCTACAAACCTCATTTTGGCTGTGTCCTGAGATGACTGTGGCTGCAACACCACAGTTGCTAGGAGCAGGGATGAGGGCATTTACAAATATCACAACACTTAAGGAAAAAAACCCAAGCTGCATTATGATTCCGGTTGCAACGCATGCATACCTGAGACACTGAATCCTCTTCTTAAAATATGATTTAATGCATTCCTTAAAATCCTATGTATTATTGGCATACAATCTTACACCTCCGAACACAAAGCACTTCAGTTTTGTCATTCGGGATAGTTTTCATCCCAGCAAAGAAGACTAGAGGAGGAAGAAGAGAAGCCTTCTGCCTCATAAACACGAGGTAATTACTAGCACCAAACTTCCCCAGGTCACCTACTTGTGCATGTAGAAGAATATGTAGCCGCTCCGGTCTCTGTCACACTGAACGGTGGTCTCAAGAGTTCTAGACACTTCCAGGTCATTGTAGGTGAACCAGGACTGCTTCTTGATATCATAGACATCACTGATATAATGACCTTAAAAACAGAGAATCGTAGAATGGTTTGGGTTGGAAGGGACCTCAAAGATCACCCCGTTCCAAACCCCATGCCAGGGGCAGGGACACTTTCCACTAGACCTGGTAGCCCGAAGTCCCATCCAACCTGGCCTTGAACACCTCTAGGGATAGGGCATCCGCAGCTTCTCTGGGCACCTTTCTTTCCATGCTGCAGTTTGACCAGTAAGCCGGTTAGCTACATACCCTGCTCCAGCCATCTATGTCAGATTTAAATGCTAAAAGACCTTTCAGATCCTGGTCCCTCCATCTTTCCCTCAATCAGCTGGTAACAAGCACAAGCAATTCCATAGAGCCCATAAACTGTACGCTTTCCACAGGCACCATGACACCCTCAACCTGCTCCCCCACCAGCAAGTCATGACTGTAGATTTGCTTTGCTGCCTGGATTCTTCTCTATAAATAATCCTGTTACGGTAATTCTGTATTACAGATTTTTTAAACTAGATAAGAGATGAAGAATAAAATATGGTATCTTTTACCTGAAGATGATGTGCTTCCAATATGGCTGACGATGCTGATGAGACGATAGGAGTGAGGAAGCTCTCCTGTCTGAATAAAAAAAAACCAAACAATTAAAGCTTTTAGGCATTCGCTTTACCACGTAGCTCATAGATAAGATGATTTGTACCTGTGATACCAGTTTTGGCTACCGTATTCAAAGCTGCAACCCAATCAAGGATTACAGAAACAGACACCCTGGTTCACACCAAACAAGGAGTCCTTCCAGAAGTGGGAAAGAGCCTCCCATCTTATTTAATCTTTCAGCAAGTCAATGAACAGGCAAACGACCCACTCTGACCTCAGAACAGATGCTGACACGAGCTCTACACTGCATAGTTCTCTAAACAACCATTTCCTGAGCGACTCCCACTGATGTCAGAGTTAATCCACCAAATAAACAAAAAAGCCCAAAAGGAACACCATGCTTACTTCTGAAGTATCAAAGAAATACCCTTGATAATGGTACACAGATTTAACAGCTGATACCAGATATGTAGCCCAAGTTCTCTTGTCCTGCACCTGTAACATCAGTAGACACCCTCTTTGCATGCAGGAAACATGCTCTGTCTATTCACTGGCTTTTGACAATTTATTTTTTTAATCCTCTCTGACCAGGAAACATTACTGATACTATTTGCTGACAATACTCTTAAAACATAACTCTTAGTTTAAGGGTAAGAAACTTGAAAAAGCATTGTAAGAAAATTAAAACTGCTCAAAGAAACTCCAATTATTTGAACCTTTCCCCCTCAACACAGTACTCTTTCCACTGAGGCAAGCAGGTAACTTCCACAGTGCTGCTGTGTGGAGCCTGAGTGTGCCAGTGGCCAGCAACACAGCCCAGGTTACACTCAGGTGTCCCTAATGGCAATAAGATCTTGCCATAACCTCTCAGTTTTGGTGGTTCACCATCTAGAACCCCATGGTGCTATGACTAAACTACTATGCTGACTGCAGCCCTCTCCTTTTTCTCTCTGTAAGTAAAAATTTCATAGGACCATTGCTTTATGGGCACTGAAACGTTTCTGGTATAAAATTCAAGATTATCCTCATCTCAGAAAAACTCTGAAGGTCCTTGCAGCTATTTTTTATGTTCTGGTTTTTGATTTGTTTTGAAGTTTTGTTTTGGGGTTTTTTTGTAATTAAAATAACACAATAAGCCAGACTCCTATGGATAGAAATTTTTTATGTTTTCGCTTTTGAACATAAAAGACCTTTCTAGTCTCTACACCTGCTCTGTAAAACTACCTCCAACACTAAACCGATGGTAAAGAAGGGACATATTCCTCAGTTGGCTTTTGAAACCATAGATCACACCTCAGCATTTCTTTTCAGCTCTTCTGCTTCAGCTTCTGAATATTCCATGTCAAGAACATCCTCATTTCCAGAGTCTTCATCAGAACCAACGCTGTCCAGGAGAGAGCTGTTAAACTCTGGATAGCATGGAAACAATGATACTGTGTGAGATGCTGTGGAATTCCAACAGGTTCAGAATTCACAACATGTTCAGATGTATCTACCACATAAATAAGCACAGTAAAATTTCGAGCTTCCTTTCCAAGGAAAGCAAGAGCTACTGGAATTTCCAAATAAAAACTCTCTCTCTCTCCCTTTCCCAACTTGTCAGAGCAACAGTTAAGTATCTTGGAATTAATTTTAGCATCATCTCCCTCATACTTTTCCAAAAGGGCACTATGGCAATGACAGCTGGGTGACAAAAGAGCATTTAAACACCCAGTTGGCTCCAGAGCACCAGCAGCCTGCAGCCAGGAACAACAGTAAGAGAAGTACAGCCGGTCTGGTCAGTGAACTGCAAGTTTCTGCAATGAGAAGCTATGAATTACAGTTTTAACTATAAGTTGCATTAACAAAGTGCATTTTTGAATTAAAACTGGCATCAAAATGCTACTGCTGGCAGCAGGCATCTTTTCATTGTTTTCAATGGTAAGAAGGCCGCTCACCACAGGAACTTCCAGTTTGCTTGGCTGAGCAAAATGCAGGCAGCTTTCTGTAAAGAGCCGGAAGGCACCACTGCTCCCTGTACACGCTGTTCCAAACTTCCTGGGGTTCTGCAGCTACCCAACTAATTTAAGATTTTGTACAGTACTCATTAGGAGAAGTAGCTATGCTTTCACCAGTTAAATTAAAGCTATGGAGTCCTGGGTGGATGAGAAGTTGAGATTAACAGGACACTGTCCGGGAATTTTTTCTGGTTTGTTTTGAAGACACTGTAACGCCAGCTATGATGGACATGTTTTGCCAAAGAGATTCTCATACTGCTTATCCTGTTAAGTCATCAGACACTGGATTAGTATAATCTTCTCAGGAAGTTTATAGATGACTCCCTTCAACTGAGAATCCTTTACTGCTGCTTTCCATGCTTATTTGGGCTGTAAGCTAGACTACAGCCAAGAACACAACCACTTAGGTAGGTCTCTGCATGAAGCACTTGCCATGGAAAATTGCTAAATGCCACTTCACCAATGGTCCCAGGATGATTAGTGGTTCTTTGGTTACAGCATCACTGGGATCCTTCCTAAGACAAATGCTACCAGCTCTATGTTCAAGATTATGATCATGTCCATGAACTGGCTGATGCCTTACAAATGAGACAGTAGCAAGGCAATGCTCTTGTTTAAGCCAAGCAACTGCTAATCAAGAGGATAAAGGATTTATAGCCTTGAATTCTTCCTCAGTATGAATCAAGGAAGACCTGAGAGGGACTGGGCACTCAGTCTGCCAGAGCTCATACTAGGGGATGCTTCAATTAGCATTCAACTTACTTCTCTTCAGAAGCCAACATGGGTTCATCCAGTAACGACTGAGGGCCTTTAAAAGTGCCTGAGCAACTACAAGTACTTTAATGCAACACTTCACTACCTCTCCCTCTCCCTCTTTGGAGCAGGAATTTTCTCTCAGTTATGCTTTGCTCTGCCAGATTGTATGAAATCACTTGCATGCCAGCCTCACACAAATGTTAAACAGTGCCTGAGGCCTACCACGCTGTCTGGATTTGGAGAAGACAGGTATGTGTTTTGTTTCTTTTTTCACTCCCAACAGCTATACCTTGCAGTGAGGTCTGTCTGCTCCCCATCCTCTATCAGACACAATATAGCACCGATTCATTTGCCCAGGTAAGGCCAGTGCATTCGTTAATCAGCACTGAAATAACAATGCAAGTAAGTAATAATCCTTATGTTCTGACTAGAGTCATTACCATGCTGGCTTTTGCAGAGAATACAAAATTTCAAGACCCATTATGCTTTCTCTAGATTAATATTATGTATTAACCACTTATTATATATGGTTTATATGATATATTACACATCACTCTATATAACTCTATACCTAACTAAAAACTCAAGAGACTGAAATAAGCAATTATTCAGATAAAGTTTTTCCTAGCATTTGCTTTCACAACCAAGAAAAGCTGACCGTGAACAAAGCCAAACACAACAAAGCACACACCAAAAGAATATGAATCCCAGCTGTCTTACTGACACTCAGGAGCTGCACTCGTAAGCACAGATCAATTTTCCCTCAAAAGCAACACATTGGAAGAAGTTAAGTAAGTTTCACCTTGTAGACTTAATTCCGTGGCTCGTTTGAGGTCATCATCCTCTTTCTGTTCTCGTGCCTCCTAATGGGAAGAGAACAAAACTTAGCTCATTGAGACATTTCACTATTTAAAATTCTTGTAGTGCTCTTTTTCCATTGAAACTGTGCTGCTCTGGTTTCTACAACAAACTTGACATTGTAAATTAAAGGTTCTGTGTGAAGGAATGTTTGCAACCAGCGAGAGTCCAATGTTCCCGTGCAACAGAACCTGGGACAAACCTTCATTAAGGCTTGTCAAAGATCCTGAAGTTTGGTATGCAGCAGAGCAAGTCTCTAGTAACACCAAATGCTTTCTCTGGATCATTAATTTGAAAAGCATCTGAATGAATTTGCAACCCTTTGCTAAGGAAAGCTGTCACTTACACACAAAGCTCCTCACACTTCGGCAAAATTTAGACTTCTGCCCAAAGCCAGCTGAGGACAGAGTCATTAAATCCCAACAGATTTTATTATTTGTAAGCCATTTGAAAGTAGAGCTAGTGGTTCTATGTAACAGGTGTATTCACAAAGACAGGATGCAAAAAGACAACACTAAACAACCAGGTATTAAGAATATTACCATGACCAAGTAGCAAAGAAACCTCAAGTCAACAAACACTTCTAATGTTTGAATAATATCATGCCCCTGTTCCTCCCATCACTCTTGAAAAGCCCAGAGCTATAGCAAGCCAGTCAATAATATTTAATGAGCTGGTTTCTTAATTCAGGATTTGAATGCTTTCAGCACACCTGAATGCAGCACCCCAACTATGTATTTCAAATCAGGACAACCACAGCTACCACATTTCCATGCCCAAGTCATTAGAATAGCAGATTTTTGCTTCAGAACTGTAGCAGAAACAGACTCAAAGGGCAGTTTTACATTATTAGCATGAGGCCTTTTATCTCACTATTTCTAAAGCGTTTGGGAATCTTTGTTAAACTACTCAGCATCGCTGAATCAAAGCTACATCTGGCATGGAACATACCAACCAGCACCTCATAATGAGTAATGGGAGAGAAAAATCCAAGAGCCATGGAAACATCAGATCTCATAAGGAAAACCATGACAGCTTTGGTATTAATAGAGAGTAGACAAGGGCACCTATTTAAAGAAAGACCTGGCTAAGTGCTTGATTCATTCCCAGTGGCTTGGTTAAATTTGTAGAAATCAGTTACAGGTCTCAAAATTCAAGTGGAATACACATGGTTAGCACATAACCCGAGCTCCCCATTCTTTCTAAGTCTAATTTAAAGGACTTGTTTTAGACTAAATTATTTGTGATCCTTTCTCCAATTTACTAAGAGGGAAGGATCACATAAATGCTCAGTTCCTATACTGTTCACTAAGCCCCCGAAACAAGGCCATTATAGACACATCTTTAACCTGACCTAACATGGCCGTTCTTAGCCTTGGCTTTGAAACCTCCCTCTTTCCCCAAGTCTTGACACAACATGCTGCAAGAAACAACTACCAGGGAAGCTAAAGGTGGGCTGGATCCTTGGTAACAGAGTAAGAGTTTAGTTCTGTTTATCATTGTTTCTAATATAATATGACAAGACAGTGTATAAAAGTGCATGGAAAGCTTTGAGAAATCTGTGGGTCTGTAATGTGATACGCAGTTTTCAAAGCTCTTACAAAATGTTCCCAGATGTATCCAGTGTCATCACTCTACTTGACACTGGAGCTAGAAGAAACCCAAACTTTTCCCCCATCTGATTATCTCAAAAAAGCAGCAGAATGCCCTTGCAGTTACTGCCTGAACACAGGCTTTTACTTTAGCTGTCAGGTTTCCAGCATTGAGGAAGGTAACTCAAGGAAGGAAATTTTATTTCTTACTTGCTCTTGAAGGCTTTGAGCCAGTGCCTGCTGAAGTTCTTGTTCTTCCCTCTCTCTCTCCATATCATAGTGCTGCAGCCAGTCAACCTCCCCCTGGGAGCCTTCTGGAGTTTTGTTTTCCTTATTCTCATCAAAATCTTTAGTTATCTCTGTGAAATTGGCAGGACCTGAGGAATCAGAAAGTACAGTTATGCTTTCCTGGGTCTTCTGTTTGTAACCAGCTAATTCCTCCTTAAATCACCACAATCCTTGCAGCACAGTGACATCTATTGACAGGGAGAGCTCATCAGCCATAAAAAACCCCACACAAGAGTCAAATGGAAAAAGCTCCAAAGCACAGTCTTATAACCATTTTAACTGGCACACAGTGAACCATTTCATTAATCCCTGTACCTGTTCTCTTTTTAGCCTTTTATGTTCACTCAGAAACAGCAAGCTGAACTGAAGTAAGAAACCACACACCACTAGGTTTCTGCAGCCAAGAAGCTGACAATTGAATTTCTCTATAAGAAACCATGGATTATAAAAATTTGCATTGCATATTATACCTTGGAGTACTACAGATGAAGCCACAACTAAAGCCAAATCATAGGCAAGATGAAGGAAAGCACAAACCTCAAGCACCGCTTAAATCTAGCACCTTTTCCTTCAGGTAGGAGACTCAATCTTGTGAACACTATGTACAGCTTTCAAGGTGCATGAAGATTATAATTCATGCAAATTAGAGTGAACACTCTAAAGTGTTCACTTTTAGAGTGAACACTTTGGTAGAAGTGCTTTACAAAACCTGTGGAATGAACATTCATTCAACCACTGCATACACCTCCTGCAGGTGCAGGACACTTTGATTCTCCCACTTGCTTACAACTGGATTAAGTGTCAGGACCTGCTCCAACTGCAAGCAGCATGTGAAACTTCATAGTTTTGCCCTATGCAGACTTCAGTATCTGCTGATTAGTTATTAACAAGGATAATAGGTGGCAGGTCTCAGTATCTGTGAACCCTTAAACACAAGACCACCAGAACCATAATCCATCAGTCTAATCCTCTTAAGATGGAAAACAAAACATGACCTTTGAAAACTTCAAATGTATGAAGAAATACAGAACTTCTATTAAACACATAGTTTTTGCTTAAGTGCCACAAAAGAGCCTTCAAATAATTACATTGTACTTTCCAAAGAAAACATTGAGAGAGATACCTTTACATGGCCACGCTCTATCACAGCTCTCTCACATCACCATAAGCAACATTAGTGTACATAAAGGAGGGCACAAACCAGGCTGAGCACAGACTTAGTTTTCTTACACACTGCCTTCCAACATCAAGGCTGTCAAGAGTTGTCCATTGAAACAAATGTAATTTTTGGTAATACTGGGGTATTTTGTTGTTAATATTTAACCTCCTGGCTCTTAGATGACAAGAGCATATTGTTGGTCTGTTTTTCCACACTAGCAGAATTTAAAATCTGACTGAAAGCATGTAGCACACAACAAATGATAAAACACTCATTTTTCCTTCAGTTAGCTAAAGAAAGACTCAGTTTCCCCACACTGGTATCACACAGGCTCCTCCCTGTACTTAATGGTGTCTCTGGGTCAGAGGCCATAATTCACTTGTTGAATCTCTTATACTTAAGAGTCTACTCTCACATAAACAATAAATTTTAGGAAAAATTACAGATATAGTTAAATACATTAGTAACTAGTGACAAAATAACTGCATTTGTGCAGCCCCCACACGCTCTTGCACACTTGCCATGTGAACACTGCTGCTGTGCTGCCCAGGCTGCAACAGCTACAGAAATGAAAATATTTTCTGATTATGGAAGGATTCATTTCTAGGACACGGCCAAATCCTAGTACACTGAAGTCTGGCACAGGAATCTCTGTAGAGGTATGTGCTAATCAATAGAGAAAAAATGGAAATTAACCCCAAATCAGAGAGGTGACAGATATACAAGAAAATACATTTTCACAATTCAATGAATTAAATGCTTTATACACATGGAAACTGTAAGAAAACTCCAAGGAAGTCAGAGAGTTTCAGCAGTGCACTTGCATCCAGTTTCTGCCACCAGACATTACTAACCTGATGCTATCAGTAACCTGCTTTAGCCGGCTATAGTCCAATTAAGATGGTTACTTTGTCTTACCTGAGTCTAACGCTGTTCTGGGCTTCTCTATCTCCATAGATTCCAGGTTTTCCGGCGATTCTTGAATTTCATCATCTCCAAAACCAGTGTCTGGGCTGCTTGTGGGCTTATCTTCATCATGACTCAGAGACAGAGAAGCTTCCCTTTTGCTAATCTCTAAGACAGCTGCTAGCAGCTCATCTTCGCTCATCCCATCAAAACCAGCATTACCCAGCTCAGGTTTATCACCCTCCATTTTACTTCTTTTTGAACCCTAGAGATGAATGGAGTTATGATTAAGTGCTTGAATAAACAGGTATATAACATCAGCTTTACATTTCTGTGGATTTTTTTTTTTTTTAAATTTTATTAACCCCAGGGAGCGAGAGCTTGGCTCTGTCAACATTCAACAGATAGTTATACGAGACTCACTGGAGAGACAACCTTTGTAGCTACACTCACTCCAAGGAATAATATTTAAATATAAACTACAACCAGTTTTTACAGGCCCCGTGGATTAACATACACAAGATAACTCTTCCCTTCTCCCTCCTTTCCTTCAACACACGTTCCCCCTTTAGGTCCTGATGAATGGTCCAGAAGCCCCTGGCAAGACAGTGCTGAGATACAAGCAGGGAAATTGCAAGTTTGTTAACAAGTGATGAAGCAGCAACATGAGAGTAATTGAACTTGAATATAGGGATGGGAGGATAGGAACTGAAATGGGGCTGGTATGAATAGCAATTAAAATTAGGTTTGGTGCTGCAGACTTGCCATATGACTGCAAACCAAGTAAGAAAAGAGTTACAGAGGGAAAGGGAGGAATTATTCTCTCCCAGGGAGAACAAAATAACTTTAAATTGGAAGAAAGAAAAAAAACTTTAGTCTTAATCTGAATTTTTTTATAGTTATTTTCCTAAAATTGATGCTCATCAACTCCTATACCCACAGTGGTTTGCAAATAATAATTTCAATAATTTTGATATTAACTGTTAATCAGAGGTTAACCCCCATGTATGCATATTTACCCAATTATACTATTTACCATATGCTTAGATTTTTTTTTCCTATATTATGTTAAAAATAAAGTAAGATAGGAACCATCAGAATGTACTTCTCCAGGTCTTATTCCAAACTGCATTTGGATGGATCTCAGAACTTTGTTAAAATGAACAAAAATAATTTTTTACTGCATTTTAGTTAAATACAGCAAGCTTTTATAGAGCAAACATTTTGTATTAAAACTGCCTTATCAAACAAGATTAGCAAATGAATTAGCCAACTAAACTTCTTGTTCTAGACATGATGCCCTCCAAGAATTAGAAGTGACAAATTCAAACCTCTCTCCTCACACCTATTCATTCCCTAAATAAGGAAAGCAGAGTACCTGCTATTTAAGCTTTCTGATTTCTCTCTCTGCACCTGTAGGCTACCAACATCAAAACAGGTTTAGCTGTTCAGCAAACCCTAGTTCCTGGCTTTCTGCCAACAACTACCACTAATTCAGTGGTCAGACTTTAAAGACTTGGCAGCATCTGTGCATTATTTGAATATAACTTTTCTACTGACATTATTTGCATAGATTTAAAATAGATAAGGCTTTAAGACAGGCTGCTTTAAATAAGCATTTTTAAGAAGTCCTTCAAATACTACTACATCTGCAGAGGCAGAGATCACAGGAATTTCAGCTCTGCCCTGTTTAGCTAGATAACTGCTATTTGCCCCTACAACCCACAGCTGTATCTAGATGCTATTCCAGCCGTTCTCCCACATGGCAGGGGTGTTTTGCAAGCAGTGCCTGGCAGGGGATGTCCTGGCCACACAAAGTGACTGCCAAGCCCTTAATGCTTTCCTCATCCACATCTGCTATGAGAATCACATCAAGGAAAATGGTGCAGCAGCAGTAATGCCCCTTCCAAGGACCAGGACCAGGTCCTCCAGGACAACACTGAGAAGGTCCGAGAATGGTAACAGATGGTTGGTCATGCCTGTGGTTGAGAAGTGGCCAATGTGCATGGCCACAGGATAACGTCATTTATGTGGAATCATCACCACCACTGCCTCTTTCCCACAACAGGCTGTAAAGCCTGTAGTTAATCTGTTATTCAAATTAATAGGTTTTATTCCCACAATTTCTGCACTCACAGGGCTTGTGCGATAGAGACTACCCACTATTCCTCACAAACAGAACTCAAGGAATAATAAATTAGGACAGTTTGAAACACCTTTTCTATACATAAGAGGGACTTCAAAGACAAGCTCATTTCCTTCCCCCAGCCACAGCCAGGTATAGATGTGCCATGCAGGACAGCGGTTGCCTACCCTGTTCCTGAGACCTTCAGAAAGGGTTTTCTGCTTTTTCCCAAAGCAATCCATTCCATTCCTACACATCCTGAGCATCAGAAAGTGTTCCCTAATATTTAATCTAAAAATTACTTTCTGCTGTTTAGTCTATTACTTCTTGTTCTATCCAGCATGGGTATGGAAAACAGCTCAAGTGTTTCTATTAGCTTAGGTTTCTCCTTAAACTAGGGACCAAACTGAAGACCACTTGCCTGTACTTTCTCCTAAAACCTTCCTTTCTAGACCTTTGACCATTCATGTTCCCTTCCTCTGGCCCCTCTCCAATTAATCTGTAACTCTTTTCAGTCCAGAACCCAAAGATGGATTCAGAACTCCAGCTAAAGCTCAACGCTGAGGAAAAAGAGAGTTACTTTACACAACATGCGGGCTATGGCTTTGTCTAGATATTTTTGCTTTCAACCTGCCTGACTTTGTGTCCTTTCATGTCCCTTCTGAAGGTCCATTGCCTTCCCAGCTATTCCCATCCCACATTTACAGTTGGTTAATCCTGCTAGGATTAGCACCTTTAGCCTGTTCCTACCGAACAACCCCTCCTATTTTTATACAGTTTCTCAGATTTGTCAAGATCATTCTTACCTGTAGTTCTGAGCTTCATCAAACTAACAGCCCTTCCCAGCTCTTGATCTACTGAAAATTTAATACTCAGTATCTATTTTATCATTTATTAAATACTGTATCAGGACCCTCCCTTGGTTTGATCTTCCCATCAGATCAGAAACTGTAGATATCTTCCTCTTGTTACTTAATGCTATTCATCCAGTTTTACATCTGTCCTTTAATGTCATAATCAAGACCACAAGTCTCTGCTTGATTAAAATAACCCTATGAACATTGTCAAAAACTTTAGAGAAGCAGAGATGCCGGACGCTTGTCCTAAGCATTAGGCCTGCAACAGTCTTAACAGAAGAAAGTGGTACTGCAAGATAATCCTCTAAGCTGCTTCTTTTCCCTTCTGGATCATCATTCCTTCCCACAGAACTCATCAACCTGCTAATACACTGCCCTGACAGAAGCAAAAAAAACACCACTTGGCAACATGAACACTAGTCACAAGGAAGAGCTCAAAGGCAATTTGAAGTTAACTGTGCCATTACACCAATAAGCTTGGTCTCTTCACACTTCTGTGGGTCCGCCTCCAAAGGCTGTTAGCTTCAGATTCTAAAAGCATTTAAAAAGCCACACTTGAGAGGGGACACAGATTGGATGTGCACAAAATTCTCTCAACTGAGTATTTTGCTTAGCCCAACTTGTACTGGATCTAATTTAATCAAGAGCTTTACTGCATAATTTTATTATTGACAGCACATTATTAGTGAAAGTTGCCCAAAGGACTGACCAAACTGCTAAGCAGCTGGTACACATAACCTGAAAACTCAAATGCATTTGCAATGCAATTACCTCTGTTCCCCGTGGGAACCCAAAACAACTGTACAGAGAGGTCAATTAGCAAAGCACTCCCTTCCAGCACTGCAGTGCTAATTAGGAGAAAAAACCCTTATCTGACATCAATTTCACTCACAGTTTATGCTAAAAAACATAGACCAGACATGAGTACATACAGGATCTAGTACATGAAAGTTTGTGGGCTTTTTCCCTTACCTTTTCCGGCTCTTCTTGCAGCTGTTGCTGATCTCTACTCTGTATGTTGCACAACCTTTGGCTATGGGCAACAGAGCGTTTCAATGGCTCATCATCGCTGTCAGAATCTACATAGAATGTTGCAGAGCTCTTTGACTTGAAAGTGTATTTTCTGTAAATTAAAAACACGGCTGTAAAACTCCACAGCATTGTAGCATCGTACAAATGTGTTTCAAAGTAACCACTAAAGTAGTACTTTCACACTGTACAATTTATGGAACAAACTGCAACAATTGATAGTGACAATGTATTAACATAGCAGGCAGGGTTTTCATTTTGCTGGGTTAACCCACAGATCTACTTTAAGCCTGCAATAGCAGCTTAGAACATTAAAAGTTACCAAGTGTGTGGCTCTTGCTTTTAAGGCCAAAGATTCTGCATTTTATTACCTCGCAATCCCAGACAGTACTCATTTGAGTCAAGATCACAGTAACACCTAGAATCTGGCATAAACCATTGGACTTCTCAAGTTTACTAACTTGGACAGAGGACTTCCCACATCACTACCATGATATAAAAAGTGCAAATCTGCACAAGTTTTTGAGTTTTCCTGTTTGCTTTTTCATTAAGATAAATTCTTATTCTTCAAAACAGAAAACAGGAGAGTCTGGGGAAGTCACGATTTCTGCTTGATTAGTAAGTCTGGTCTTTAAGTACTCCACAATCCAAAACCATCCAGTGTGATATCACATTTTCACTGTATTAGAAACTGGCCTTTCAAAACTGCCTATAAAACCCTATGCCCTCTCATCTTTGCAAATAAACTTAAGAAACTAACCACCTGTTCCCAACACACACATTTTGGCTCCATAGACACAGAACAGAGAGAAAAGGTAGACTGCAGAATTTAAAACCATTTTCCTTCTTATATATGTGGCTTACAAATACAAGCATAAGCTAGTTTAAGATAACTCACACTGACAAATTATCTATACAAACTACATCCAGCCGTCATTCTGATGCTCAGCCTTCTGCCTGAAAAAATCATCTTTGCTTACCTACAAGTCCCCAAAGATTCTCAAAGGAAGGGCTAAAGTGATCAGGTCAACTAGGCAAATTGTACCACTGATGTTAATCTCAGCTAGCGTGTAACACCAATAAAACTCAGATATGAAAAAAGCCAGTAGCTGAAATAATTTACTACGATATTAAAAAAAAACAAAAAGAAAAAAAGAAAAGAAAACAAATACAAATGGTGGAGCTATTAAAAAAAAAGAACTAGAAAAGTTTAAAATGCCTTAGAAATTACACCATGAAACCCCGGGCCACGGACATTTCAGAGCTATAACTCACCTACAAGGTGTGGAAGTGCTTACAGTACAGGAATTCACCATTTGGGAGGCTTTCAATGGACGGGAACTATTAAAAAAAGCAAAGTACTTATTGCAGCAGTTAAAGTCTTTAAAAAATAAGTGTTTACTTGTCTGCTATGCATGCAAATTCATGACCAAAGAAACAAGCAGAATACCATTATGTACTTGCTAATTGCATAATTTACAGTAATAATTTCATCATGCTATAAATAAACAACAGTTGTTCAAAACCATATATAATCCTTTAAACTTGATTCACTTCTTAGCAATGTACCCTTAGGGACAAGCTCACAAATTAAAGGCTCTGGGCTCCCATGTCAAGACAACTCATTCCTTATTTTTTATTCCCACCAACACTTGAGTTCCTGCTCCCAAACCACAGTCTCCTGTTGCTGTCTGGATTAGCCAGTTTTCTGGCATATCCTATGTCTTTGTTTCTCCTCCCTTACCTAGATTCTTCTAAATAA
This sequence comes from Lepidothrix coronata, assembly GCF_001604755.1. NCBI lineage: Eukaryota > Metazoa > Chordata > Aves > Passeriformes > Pipridae > Lepidothrix > Lepidothrix coronata. The sequence goes on along the minus strand of NW_016690298.1, from coordinate 1,048,872 downwards.
ACTTCCTGCTCCATTTAATCCTTTTATCGGCTCCTCAAAGTCCATCAGTATCACTACACACCTATCCAACACCTGGTAGCCAATGCAGAAATATTTTCTAATCTTCCCCCTCAAACCAGGGCTGCTTCTCTCCAGCCTAGTTACCCTTCCACTCCCTGATCAATCACAATGGTTGCAATGACTGAAAAAACTCCAAAATATTGGAAAGCTATTTCAAACCTCTTCTCAAGTATTTCTGCTGTGGTCAGCTTTTATGTTTCCTTTCTGTACACGTTCTCATGATGGCATCATTACAAACTAGCAGCACACACCTGAAACTGCGTAATTTTAATGTTTCCTTGCCCAGACATCTGGTGGAGATCTGACAACTACCTGCCTTGTGGGATACGTGCTTAACATGGCATGCACCAAAGCTGTACACTTACATGGCAGAATGGACGCTCCATCCCAGCGTCAGTGGCAGCCTGGTGCTTTCCGTACAGTGGGAAAGCAGGGTTAAGTATCTTGGAATAACCACCTGCTGCCCAACTTTATGATTGAGAGACAATGCTACATTGAAGCTGTATCGTTTCAGATGAAGAATCAGGACCCTGAGAGAAGGACAAATGTTAATTTCAAGAAAAAAGAGAAAACCTATTTAAAATCCAAGTAACTCTGTTCACCAAATGCATTCACCTGACTAAACCAGATTATTACTTTGGGGTGGTAGGCAAACACTATCCACCTCTTATCTGGCAAGACACAGGTAATTCTGTTCCTGTCCATCACTCAACTTTGTGCAAGTTGCAGACCATGGACTCTGACAACTCAAGAGGCTTCCTGCTTTGATGTGCATCACCCGGCTCAAGGAGAAACAAGCAGCTCTTACCAAACGCATTTCTACTACACAGTGAGAGGTAGGAAACAACTGAAATTTTATCATTATTGGCAAGAATGCTAGTAAATCATTCCCAGAAATTCAAGTCTGTGATGGAGAGATCACACAGCTGCCCAAAACTGAGGAGGAACTGTGCCCAGTGCATGACGTGTACTTGGTTTATCTGTCATGACACTTTCTCTTTGAAAGAACTTTTGATCACAACAGTATAAGGAATCTGAAAAGGCTTCTTTACACTGAATCTTCTTCCTTATGCTGCACTTTGTACTGTCTACTTAAATCATGCAGATATATTATCACTTGTGTTGTACTAACATTCAAAAACTTTCACAAGGGTTTAGCAGTGCTTGAATAAATACCCCACATAAGCAAAACACGAGATAAATACCAAGTTACTGCTTTCAGTATACCTGGGACAAGGACATAGGTCTGATAAAATAATCCAAGACTCTTTTAACTTTACATGCCACGAGGTTCACACCCCTATCTCCAAGCACTTCCACCCTAAATCATGAACTAAACCCAACCTAGAGGTGAAAAACTACTGAGCATCCCACTAAACCTTGAAATGCCATGCTTTCTGGGAGAGAAAAGCACAGGAAACATTAACTGATCAAAGCTAAACCCTCTACATACTGTCTGGCACTAATGCCTCCAACTCAAGTCCTGCCCATCAGGTCAGCTGAGCACAAAATATTAAAATTCCAGAATATATTTACTGTTTCTACTTCGTTCATGTCCCAGAAACCCCAAGAAAGGGGGAAAGGGAAAACTCAGTTCTCCTTATGTATGGACAGGGAGGAAGAAAAAAGTATTGCAGAAGGTTCCCAAGAGAGATTCTTTAGAGGAAAACTGAAGAACAGGATGAAGGTGCACCTGCAGACAGTAGTTTTTCCCACAGGTTGACCACTGCACATGCATTTCCCATGAGCTTTACTCTTTGAGGGACCTCTGTTAGCACTTTTGTAACATATCCTTCCAGCAAGGAGAGGAATGGGTGTAAACATTTACCTGGGAAGCCTGTTGAACTTGTGTGTGACAACAGCAGACTTTCCATTGCACTTCTCACAGGAATACTCAATCTCCTCAGCCTGTTGAAGGGAGCAGAGAAATCATTACTGGAACAAAACACATATTAAACAGATCTGGGCCGAAAGCACATCGCTTTTGGCTGTCATACAAACTCTTCAAAACAGCACTAATACTTAAAATTATAATCACCTTCAACGTGACCTAATAAGAGGGTATCTAGTAAGAGGACAGGCAGCAGGGTCTAAAATTTGACAATATATCCACTAATACAGGTGGAATTTTTCCTGTAAGTCTATTGTAGACCAGTGAATAAGCCACTTGTTAAGACAAATTAGCTTCCAAAGGGAGTGGTCAACCTTGTGAGGTTTACAGTTTTCTCTCCCTTACACAGAATTTGGTGGGTTTTTTCCCCTAATAACCTCTGGTGGAGAATGGTGCCAGGAAATTTTCTCCCTCTTGTTCAAAACTTTTGCTTTGTTCCTCAAAAGCTATCCTCAGCTAAACTCATCAATGATGTGTTGCATGAGAGTAGCGTTTTGAACAGACATCAAAAGGGGAAGCATCACTTTCCTGAAATTACATGACTTGGCCACCAAACATTTCTACAGCTCTTTGCCTTACATGAGGCCAAATGACATCACTACAGTTTTAAGAATTTTTTTAAATCGTCAGATCTCCATCAACTTTTAGAAGAATTACCTGGTCAATTATTCTATCTGTTGAAAACACTATCTACATATGGAGAAAAAACACAAGTTTGTCTTGAGATATTACAAAATACAACACTAATTCACAGACATAAGGCTCATTTTTAGCTTTCAGGAACATCACCTTGAAGCTCTACTTAAAAAACAAGCATCCAAATATTACAGCTACTTCTTTTTTTAATTATTGTATCTGCACGATCTTTTTCCTCCACGCTCATTAAGGCCAGTACCCAAGCTGTTGAAGTATCCTAGCCCAGGAGAGGAAGTAGCAATTCCTGAGTGATTATCTCAATCTGACAGCCTTTATATTTGTTTATACATCAACCCTTTCACCACAAAATGGAGAAGTTTACCTATTTCACATCAGTATTGTAAGGATCAGTTAATTTCTGCACAGCATTTTACAATAAAAACTCCTGTATGCTATTAATGAACAAACCTCAAGAAAGTGCAAAGTTCAGTTGTACAACCAAAATTTACATATGGGACATAACCTACACATAACTCCACAATGAATAAAAAAACTCCTCCTCAAACTACATACCCGAAAAAAGAGGTCAAGAGAATCCTGGATCGATCGGGAAGGAAGCAATTTCTTTCTTCGAGGAAGGTCAATGGAGAGATCATTAAACTGTTCTCGTTTAGTGACCGTTTCACCACACCTAAAAAAGAAACATGCTTATGCAAGTCTGAAAACTTAAGGACAACTTACATGTTTTAGGCTCAAGTAACTTCCCAGTAAATATATGCCTCTTGATCATCTTAATTTTACTCATCAAAATGGAACTGTTTAATGCTTATGACAAAGTTGGATCTTGAAATTTCTTTTTGATGCTTTAGAAGTTGAAACATTTGTGTAAAGATAAGAACAATACCCCTCAGATTGCTTTGGAGAGGCAACTGATCAGGTACACTCAAAGTGACTGCTTTGTAGCCGAACATCTCTTCTTCGTTCACCATCGTTAAGAGAAAGGTGAGACCAGCCCAGCAGAAGGGCAAGCCTAGAAATGCTTTCAAACTGTTCCTAGAAGCAAAATAATAAAGCCCATCTAAAAAACCAAAACCAACAAACCCCTTCTTTCTTCTTGTGCTTTTTTAAGGCAAAAATAAAAAAGACCATACAGTCATTTATCTTCCACAAGTGTTACCTAGATGCACTTTACTTTTAATTGTTTTATGGAACTAATGAAGTATACACAAACTAATATTCCCAAATACCTGTGTTCATAAAAACTCTGGAATGAAGCATACCGTATGGAAATTTACTGCACAAGTCATATGCAACGAACGCCCACACATACTGGTTTACATCTTTTTCCGCAATAACATAGAAATACAGAAGAAAATGCCGTTCCCTGGAAGGCCTTAGAAAGAACAAATTAAAAACATGGCTTCCCTTTTTTTCCTTTTTTTTTTTTTTTTTAAGAGGAAACATTACTTGGCTGAACCCCCCTTTTCTCCCTGTTCTCATACAAGTGGTACACAACGAGCAAAGCACAAAGGCTTTCCACTGGATATTTAATGAAGAACTAGGTGGTACAAGACTGTTTAAAGAAGGCCTGTAGTAGCAGATAGTACGGTGTCAGCTTTCCAGCATTTCTAGATCACAGGATATTTTTCTAAATATCTAGCTTCGGATAAAACATAGTTCTTAATTCTGGCTTTAACCTGCAGATGAAGTCACGTCACATGGGAACGCTTCCTAGTCTTTTAAGGTAAGTGTGACAAAAGCTGTCGAGCACACTTACATTTTGCAGATGATAGAGTGCTGAACCTCAAACTCCAAGTTACTGATAACCGGACACGTATAAACTTTGGTGGCTGAGAGGTCATCAGAAGCTCGTCCTGGTGAGTTATCCTCATTAGGGACTGGCTCACTCTTCCAAGTTTTGTTTAACTTTTCCATGTCCTCCTTCAGCTGATCCAGACACTGGCTCAAGAACTCATGTGCATCCTAGAAACAGGGTAAATGCAACAAAGTGATATTGTGTAATTTCATTCAGTATCTTTTCTCAAACACACACAGACTGGGGAAACTATGTTTACTTCACTGCATTCATCAATACTAAGGCGGTTCTGCTCTAACAAACAGCAGCAATCGCTGCCATTCAATCAAAAGCCCACGTCACTGTCAAACAGAGTTGAAGCTTGACAGACATTCAATGCAGGCCAAACACTGAACAAATCACACGTAATTGTTTCCAGGCAATGTGGTACTTACATTCTGCATGTACCCAGAAAATCTCTCTGCAGTAGCTGAAATGGCACTTTTCACCTTCTTGAGCAGCTCTTTCTTAACCTCAGGGCTGCAGACATCCTTTTTAGCAAGCAGATGGGCAAAACGTCTGCAGAAGTCAAGGCAATGAAACATTGATTGGTTTTCCAGGACTTCAGACAAACAAAATATCTCCTCTTAAGAGCTTCTAAAAGCTTTTCTCCTGTGATAAGTGTTTCAGGTGTTCTGTATGAAAATATCTCATATATAATTAACCTTTTCCATTTCAAGTACTTTGAGATCTCATTTGAGGCCATCATCAAACAGGACCCAAATGAACAAAAAAAATATCCACAGTCTTTAAACGTAAAGAGAAAAGCCTTATGAGGTTCTAAAAACTTATTTCTGCTCTATCTTTTACAATGAGAAACAACCCCCCCAATGCTTTTTGAAAACATTTGCACTGATGGAAGATATGAAATCACATGGCAGCAAAATAAGTAGCACAAAATCATTAAATTCAACTTGCATGGTCAGATGGTTTCTATTTATGTTTTATTTTTAAACTTCCACTCAGTTTCAAGCCTTACTTCTTTTGGCAATAAAAACATTACAACAGAGTAGAAAAAAAGCTATAACAAAAAGAGCCATGAGGAGTTCCTTGGTTCAATCTGTGGACAGCGTTTCTGGCAGCTTCGTTAAAAACCTGTAGAAATTGACTTTACCTGTGCCTCTCAGCTAACTGTGATTTAGTTATATTTTACAACTGCTTTACAATTGCACAGGAGATATACACTGAATATATTCCAAGCACAAGTTTTGGTCATACTACATATGTGGGAAGGTGATAGGAAGATGTCACATTTCAGGATAAAAAAAAAAAAAAACAGAGTTTTTTTTGCAGACAGAGAAAACCTGTACAATCCCCTTGCACCCCAAACCAACAACTAATACTCAGTTACCCAAAGAATCTGGTTAGTTCACTGCAGCTCAACAAGTTTCTGCTACTCTGCTGAGCTCCAGGAACAGAGTGTGCTGTCCTAACCCTCTACAGCTGCTCAGTGAAGCATGTTAGGAAACCACAGTGCAGTTGATAGGCAGTCACTGTTCAACCAGAAAACCAGCCATCAGGTTAGATGATACACCCAAACCAAGAGAAGCCAAAGTAGATGCTTTTAGCATCAACTCTGACTTGTACTCCAGCACAGGATCACACACTGCTCTCCATCAGAGGAATGAAAGCACAAGCAGCACCCACACAGTTTACCAGTAGGTATATGGGGCACAACCTTCAGAGATCTTTCTACAAAAACTAGGGAAAGAACATTTCAAGAGGCATGTGGAACAACCTCTGATCCCAAGTAGTATAGAGAGACTTCAAGAGGACACAGCAAAAATAGAAATTAACCCAAAAGATATAAAAAACTATGAAAGAGAAACGGTTCCGTTAATCCTGCATCTTAGTGACAGAAAAGAAACAAGGTACACAAGTGCAAATACAATAAAAATCCCAAACGGCAGAGAGAGTGGTACATGGAGCAAACAGCAGCTTGCCTTATGGAAACTGAATGGCACAGCAATTCAAAATTTCAAAGAGAAAAGAGAGTTGGATATACTACAGAAGCCTCTGGAGTTTCTTGACATGAGGTTTGACTGAATTAAGATCTCATCTGAATTTAGAGAAAGATTAAGTATGCAAAACTTGAGCACTTCCCGCAGCTACAAAACAAAGGATATTTTCCAAAAAGGCATAAACCCTCACATACCAGGTGAAGTTAGTGAACAGCTTAAACCCTAGCTGGCAAAGTTTTTTAAAAAAGTTTTTTTGCAACTAATTTATTTTGCAATTTCTTGCATTTTCTTCTGAAGCATTTTACTCTGCCACTAGAAATACAGTAAAGAAGGCATGTAACTCACTATTACAAGTTTTAAGAGCCTACTTCCTATTTAATAAGTAAAGCTCCAAAATATAGAGAGCTCTAGGAATCCTCTTATTATCTATACATGCGAATGACCCTCTATAAAGGTGCCTCAGCATTACAAAACCAGTTTCTCAGTAATGAAGGAGAAAACAGCCTTACCAGGAAGTGAATTTTACCTGATAAGTGCATTGAGTGGAATTTTTTTCCAGGGAATACCCTGTTTGAGCAAATCATTAGCAAAAGACTGAATTGAAAACAAGGACTGTAGAATGGCATTCATATAGCAGGTGTTTCCCAGGTTTGAAAATCTGAAAAAAAACAAACAAACAAAAAAAATTGAACATGTTGTGTCTAATGATCAATGTGCAAACTTGCCAGAGTTAAACACAGCACTACTAACATGTAGGACATTCACCACAGCTGATTCTCACAGAGCTTCTTACTGAAGCTGTTCTCCAGCCCTCCAGACTAAACTGAAAACACACGGGAGGCAGCATTTACCAAGAAAGCACCCATGAGTTTGTACAACTGAACTTTTAAAAAATGCATATATATATATAAAGAAATGAATCATCATTAAAGGAACATAAATTACCTGAAATTATCATATCTCTAAAATTCTCAAGAAGTGATTTTAAGGATACCTATTCTCCAAACTAGAAAAAGTGTTCCCCGTCTCAGTGTTCATAAATTTCAGGATTATGTTTTTAATTAAATAATTGTAACAAGAATGTGCACATTCTGGTGATCAAAGTGTGCATGCTAGATAAAGAAAATTAAACTTACCCTTGCAATGGTTGTTGAGGATGGGTGGAAAGGGGCACTCGGGGTTTGTTCCAGCCTGTGTAATCTTGATTAGATCTCATTTTTTTAACAGAAAGAGGGGCAGGCTGAGAAGAAAATGCCAGGCTTCTTTTGGCTGAAGAGGTCTGGCTGGATACAGTAGACCTAAAAACATAAAAAAGATAACAAGTGTATGATTTCTAATGCTCTGCCTTGAAGAACTATAGTTCATGACACTGGAATTGCATCACTTTAGAAGACAAGGACTGGTAAAGCCACACAAAATAACTGGCATGTATGATAATGAAACAGAGGTTTGAGAGAGATAATTTCTTTCCAGAGCACTTAAATATTTAGCTTGGTTAAACTTCCTTACATCCATAGATGTGCACACAGTGTAACCAAGTCTTTTGTCTTTTAGATATTTAACAATTCTCTACACTGTATGACGAGAGGAAGAATGATTATATAGCATGAGATCACCACTCCCAAGATATGCTAAAAATTCACATCTGGGCCAGAGTCTTCATTATCAGCCTCTTGTTCTTGTAACCTAATAGCTCTGGACCTAAGTTCCTTACATTCAAAGCATGGACAATGCCTCCTTTCTTCCTTGATCTTGTATCTCATCTATCTAGGGCAGAGACCAAGAGTTTGATTGCACAGCACCTAACACGGAAGAATCCCAAGCTCAGCAGGATTCAGTACTACTAAAATACTGTTATTAAAATATAGAATTGAATGCCATTTATCTACTTAGGAAAAATGAAAACAAGGATTCAGACTAAGTTCCAGAGTTAATATATAATTTGAACCATCTAGAGTCATTCACAATGACTATAACAGACTTGGGTGATTTTATAAAGTCTATTGCAAGCAGTAACTAGAGTTTGTAGATGCAACCAGTGCAATTGCAGCCACATAGAATATCTAGATCATACTCCTGAAGGAAAGAATATGCATATAAGCACCATGTGATCAACACACAGGAAACTGAAGAGCCTAATTCCTGGGAAACAACTGCCATTTGCTAGTGAATCAGTCCTACCTGTCCAGGGTGGAACTACCAGTGGAGTACTCTTTTGAAGAGGACCGACTACTGTAAAAGGATGACGACTGCAGTGGTAAAATACCTTTAAAACAGAAAGAGAGGTAGGACATTTTGTTCCAGGTTACACAGCTACTTATACAACAAGTATTTAGTCAAAAGGTTTAAAAATCCTCAAATATTGTTTTCCAGAATTGGTTGGGAGACTACTAACACCCATACTTACAAGTACTAATGTGAATATTAATCACATGTGAGTAAAAACATGCTGGAGTTTTAATTGAATTTAATACCATAATCTCCATCAAAGCCCAAGTGCAACATGAAATATTATCAAGTCTTTGAATGGTCTTTACCTGAAAATTAATAACTATCTGACTCTTGTTCAAATAGACAAGATACATGTAACAGAAAAGTCAGTACTAATTTCCAAGACAGTGCTCTCGAAATTCAACATAAATACTCAGATAAATATGCAGAAGTGAAAACAGCTTCTCTTCCCGCTCCTAATTCCATAGTAAATTACTATATACTTGGGGCAAAATATGAGTATTTCATCGTTACGATATCATTGTGCCAGATCCTGAGACTCTAATGCCTCAGATGGTGCCACATAAAAAAAATGCTCTCAAGAGTCAAAAAGTCACCTATTACGATGAATCACAGTGTAATTTAGTTTGGATAATGAACAACCATTTGCTTCTCTCCCAGCTTGAAGTGGTTTGAGCCACGCAACTTTCAGAAGTGCAGATATATGAAGGAAGTTTACAATACTGTTACTGAAACTTGCAGGTATATTCTAGACTCACAGACTCTGGACTCTTGAAGGGCAAACCAGATTTTTGTTCAGAGGTAAACATTCACCTTACTGGCTGCTCCAGCAACTCATTTGTGCCATCACAGCTCCACTAAAAAAAGAATGCATCCACCAGCATTCTCCATAAAAACAAGATCTTGAATGCATTTGTCTTTATGAAGAAAGAAGCTAAGTATTTATTCATAAAACTGAAGAACGATGCTGCTTACTAGCTTATCTGCATACTGTCAGTATTTCTGTATTGTCTATAAAGCCTTCTCACACAACAGTATCCAAAAGAACTTTGGTACAAACAGGACTAAAGTCCTGGCCTCAAAACTCCCCCTGTAACTTCTGGGGAAGATATAAGGAAGCAAAAATAAACAGTAAACCATAAAAACAGAAAAAAACGGCCTACAGTTCACACAGGCATTAACAGCAAAGGGAATGTTTAAAAATAAACATGAAAGAAAGCAAAAAGGAAATCCTTAGGTGTTTACAGAAATTCCCTTTCAAGGGGAAGGGCAGCTTGGAGTGGAGTTTGAAGCTGCTTGTTTGGGCTGGCATCAGCACCCAAGAACAAAGGTCACAGCCACACTAGAGCAGGACAGGCTTTCAAAGTGAAGGTGAGTTGTTTGCATCACGTGTACGGCTCTGAAGGAAGCAGAAAAGTTAGTGGCATAGGGAAAAGGGGTTAGGTAAAACCACTTCTGCAGCAACTTGCTAAACCAATATCAAAATCGTAGTGGTCAAAGCTAGGTATTATTAGGCTTTATTTTTTTACCTGATGTCCTGTTTTCCTCAGCCTGCTTCAGATTCAACTGTTTCTCTCTGCTACTGTTCAAGTACTTCCATGCTGGATCACTCAAGGCTTTATTATTTCTACAGATAGAAGAGTGGAAGGCAGTGCAGTTATGGAAGACATGGGATACTCCTGCTTGATATTTACAACTTGTTTTAAAGCATTTCTCTCCTATCATCTTTGATACTTGACTTTGGAACAGTAGAACTTCACTCACAGGTAAGTTTAACCAATTTATTTAAACAAGCCCTCTTACTCACATTTAAAACACATGGAGCTTACTCTCCAAAGTGCAATTTCCCTTTATCAATTTTGTTTTGAAAAGGGTCAAAGCAAGTTCAATAAAGAAGGTATCTACTGCTATACACATATAGCACACAAGACAATCCTGACATAACTGACTAAAGAAAGATGACACAAAATTTGCATGTTCCAGTTCCTGCAAATCAACTGCTACAGTAGTTTGTATTTCCCTTATTAACCCTGAACACATCCCTCAAATCAAGCACCCAATGTGTTCACAAGTTGACTGGCCTGTACCATGTGGCTGAGGGCATTCTTTTCAGAAAAATGTATCCTTATAAATGAACAAGGAGTTTAAAAATCAGAAACAACTGTTACTTACGTTGAAGAATCATTCTCTTTGGGATAATCTTCACTCATTTCTGAACCAGGAGGCTGTGTTCTTTTCCTCTTCTCACTGATGACAGAAAAATTTGTAAAGCGGTCGTTCTTTCGGAAAGTTTAGTAAATTACTCTCTTCCAAGTGAATGGAACTCCTCAATGCTCTCCACACATTTTGCACCCATCTTCTGCAATCTCCACTTTTACAACATATAGAGAAGAATCTGGCCTGCCCAACTCTTAAGTTGTACTTAAAGCTCTAGTGCCAGTACCAGTCAGAGGCTACAAAAGCACGTGTTAACACCCTGTTAAAAGTAACAGCAAAACTGGAGGAAGAAATACATTTCCTTCTTATGTCTCAGTGTACTGAGTTCCACTGCTCTATGAAGAGCTAAATTTTAACAATATCATAAAGAGGATAACCCTCCTACCGATTCTCCAACAAGCCCGTTCTGTGAGGGACCGACGATGCAGCAGATGCTGAAATGTTCACCCTGTTGCTTGGTGTCCCAGCTCCAGCAGAATTCTTAACAGAACCTCTTGCTGGGGTGCCCAGCACCTTGCGAAACGTATTTTCCTCCTTACTTTCCACAGTCACTCTTTTGGGAGGAGCCTGCAAAACCCAAGTGGAAGGGGCCAGGGAGACGACCCAAGAGTGAAAAACAGGACCATCTCTAGTCCAAGCTATAATTTACGCCACTGCTTTGCTTGCTACAGCGTAGCATCCAAAAGAAGAGACGTGCTATCTCTAATAGATTCAGACAGCTTAACACTAACTAGACACAGTTAAAGTTTTTGTATCATGCAAGTAGTAAGCATGAAACTCTACTGCAGTAACCACTTTCCTTTTCTAATGCTAAGCCAGCTGAACTTTAGTTTTTAAATCTCCTTTACAATCTTTGACGCTAGGCATGACCCAACGCATGATTCCTAACTATCCCCAGATCAATCCTGGGTTGCTTAATAAAAGTTTTTTTAATAAAAAAAATTAAAAAGCAGTATTAAACCCCACATAATTAAAACAATGCCCTGACAGCCTTGGGACAAGCAAGCCTCATGTTTAATGCAATGGAAAGGGCCAATAATTGGTTGATTAAGGAATGTTGTTCAATTTTAGACTTGAACACTAAACATGTCTAATCTCATCAATGTATACACAGCCTTAAGTTTTTACTGTGAGATTGCCTTTAAGCAACATGTAAAATTTGTTTTGGAACAATGTCAAAAATAGTCTCTTTCAGGGCAGTAATACTAGTATATTCACAGAGATAACAAAGTAAATTAAAGTTGGTAGATACATCAAGAGATCTGGGTAGAAAAGGAAGAAAAAAATATTTTGAAGGAAAACCACTTCTGGGGAAAAGTCTGTGAAATTTACACAAAAATGTGAGCAGAATGTCACAAATTAAGTAAATTTATTCTGATACAAAGCTGGGTCAGCAGCTTTTTGATCTAAAGTCTGCTAAACTCATTAAGACCTATTCTGACTAACACATGGTTAGCTGATACGTAAGGTGTTCAACATAAAACAATGGGAGATTCAGAACTATGTGAGAAGCAAGCCTTAATCATGTACTTTCCTTCTATTTCTGCTTCTTCTCTGCCTGATAGCTTATATGTGAAGGACATATTATTCTGCCTTCCACAGCCAGACACCGACCTTTCTTACTCATACATAAGATATGGTTCCTTACAAACAAGAAACACCATTGCCAACCACCCTGTACACATTTATTCCAAGCTCTCTAGATTACAAAGACTTTGGATGCAAAGTAAGTATTTACAGTGCTATTACAGCATACAATAAGAGAATGAGATGGAGAGAGGAATAAAATAAAATTAGAGAGGAAAAATTCGAACAATTAAACAAACCTGGTTCTCTATATAGGAGAATTGCCTGTTAGCTTCCTTCTGTGTGGTTCTGCTGCCCAGCACACCTCCAAAGCTGCCAGATCCTTGAGAGGGTTTCCCAGCTGACAGGAAAAGTACACAATATTTGATTTGATTGTCATTTAAGTGATTGGCATTCCTATTTGTAAAATGCTGTTTAGCTGGAGTTGATTTTGGAAAGGACATGCTAGATTTCTTGCCAACAGACTACAATATTCTGAGTGCATGTTTATGGATATTGGTCATTTAGTCACTTGGCAGTAAAGTTCCTATCCTTAAAAAGAACAAAATGAAATAAGAGGTAAAATGAAAAGCAAAGAGACTGTGCATGTCTGATAAACAGACAAGCATTTTTCAAATACCATCATACTTACAACATAAACAAATCCTTTATGTTAATCTCTGCTTATCATTCAGCACAAGAAAGGTACAAAACAAAAAATGGGGTTCAAGGCCAGATGCTTCTTTCTGAAGCATTGACACAAATGCAAAAAAAGCCAGTAACACAAGGAGAAAATGCAAAAAAGGTGTGTGCTGGTTTCAGCTGGAGTAATTTTCTTCACAGTAGCTACTATGGGGCTGTGTTTTGGATTTGTGCTGGAAACAGTGTTGATAACATAGAGATGTTTTAGTTATTGCTGAGCAGTGCTCACACAGAGTCAAGGCCTTTTCTGCTCCTCACATTACCCCACCCATGAGGCAGCTAGGGGTGCAAAAAAAGCTGGGAGGGGACACAGCAAGGACAGCTGACCCCAAATGACCACAGGGATGTCCCGCACCGTGCAGTGTCATGCTCAGTATATGAAGCTAGGGAAGGAGGAAGGGAGGCACAGTGATGGTGTTTGTCTTCCCAAGTCACTGTTGCATATGATGGAGCCCTGCTGTCTTGGAGATGGCTGAACACCTGCCTGCCCGTGGGCAGTGGTGAATGAATGCCTTGTTTTGCTTTGCCTGCGTGCACAGCTTTTGCTTTACCTACTAAACCATCTTTGTCTCAACCCACAAGTTTCCTCATTTTCACTCTTCTCATTGTCTTCCCAACCCAACTGGGAAGAGGGAATGAGCAGCCATTTGGGGCTTAGTTGTTGTTGGATATGATTAAACCATGATGATAAAAAAAAACCAAAACAACAACACAACACTGCTCCACTCCAAACTGCTACAACATGATTTACAACAATTGCACTTACCGGTATGAACCCTGTCCTGATGGACTGCATCCAAATACATCCGCATTTCATTTGCATCTTTTAGTGGCACCTTATCAATAGTCAGGAAGCTGGTATCCTTTAGTGTTAGCATCAGGCAGCACAGTTTTCTGCCATTTGGTCGTAAGGTCACAGTTTTAATGTTATGGCTTAGCTGAAAACAAGAAAGTGACCATAAAGATAAATCCAATTTTAAAAGGCCAAAATACTTAAAAATTCAAACAAAATACTTAAAATAGGGAGGGTAAGAGACACTTGCACCAAAATACATCTTGCTCCACTTCAAGCAAACATTAAACCTCACAGAATTAATGCAATCTGTGACCTTGGCATCCGACAGAACTGAAAAGACAGTATCACTATCACTCAACAGTCCCTATGCTCCCGGGTAACCTTTCTGAAACTTGCTTTCCTATTGAGTGTGGCATTTCCGAACATAAAGGAAAAACAACTTCATAAAGTCCCATTTTGCTAAAACTTCCACATCAAGTTTGAAATATAATTTCAGATGGGGAAAGTTTCAAATGTTAAATACAAACTTCTACTCGCTTTACAATTTCCTCTCAGAGAAGACAGATTTGACATGGTTTAAAAATTTGCTGAGGTAGTAAGTCTGTAAGAAACATGCTTAGTCTGTATGCAACATTATAACAGTTAAGTGGTGTCAAAACTTTCAGGATTATGGATGAGCACAAGAATAATTTTAGTAACAATTCATTCTCCCTAATGATGCCACTGCTACTTTATTATAACCGTACTTAATTGTTACTTCATGCTAAGTCACCTCTAAGAACTGGCTGTTGGGTAAAAGCTCTACTATTTACACAGGTTGAGGATAACTCAAAAAGAGCAAGATAGTACAAGACGTCCCATTGTCCACCAGCACGATTTCTTTTTTTTCCATTAAGATCTCTGGCTTCTTGGAAAACCAACCTAGACACAACAGGAGCTTGTAAGAGAGGCTGGTAAGCCATCTGAATCAGAAACTAAGGGTTGGTTTTGCTGGGAACGTTACACTTTGTGCTCAATCCTTGTATTTTGGGTCGGTTTTTTTGGGGTGGGGTGTTGGGGGTTTGTTTGATTTAAGTTTTTTTTAAATACAAGCTAAAAAATGTCTTCAAAGACCTAACAATTGAATAACGGGCTCCAAGTTTTTCACCCTCTCTTAAAATATTGAGCCCAGTGCAAAGGTATTACAGTTACTTCACCATCTCAGTGCAAAACAATCCATTTCAACTCAAAATGCTGGCATGAGAGGACTCCACCCCTACTCTCCGTGCACCTGTTATGACTCAGTCAGTGTCACAAAGTCTTGGGAGGGGGGTAAACAAAGTATTTCTCTTAATACAGATCTAGCATCTCGGACAATTTAGTCAAAGCTCTGAAACGGCATTAAAACATATCATCTGACATAAGAAAGTTGATGACACACCAGTCACTGCAGAAAGAAATATAACCCTGGCTCCATCCAAATGTTCCATTACAGAAAACTAAGAAAAAAGGCAGGGAAATCACCCACAGTTCTCCCAGAGCAACTTGTCAAAAAATAGGGAATGCTACTTCTAAAGCAAGATTATCAGGAATTTGTCACACCTGAAGTGCACGTTGACAGCCTGGGGCCAGCTCACACAAACTACACAAGCCTGCCTGCACAGGGGGCAGGCAGCTCTCCCTGCCTGCTGCTGGCTCCCAACAGTGCTCTTGTGCCAGTGGCCATGTGGCTGATGGATGAACAGGACCAGTAAGCAGGTCCTGATGAACAATAACCACCATCAAAACAAAAACAATTGGTCTAATGATGCATCATTTCCTTCTCTTCCTTTGCTGCAGTCTTGGCTGTACGGTGCCCTATCACCCCCTCCACTAGATCCTGCACCCAGTCCTTTCCCCAAATTCACATGAAAACCCTCCACCGAGCTCACAAAGAGATCTGACAAGTGCCAGAGACAGCAGATGTGAGAAAACTTGCCCCTCTAGGCCATGGTTGTCTGTTCTGTAGGCTCATCTTCCCCCTGGAACCACTCTTCCAGTCACTGTCACACCGCATCACTCATCCAGACAGAAAGGAGTATGTAAGAACAAGCACCCAGGGAATGCATGAGTGGCAGAAGAGACCACCCTCCTCAGGAGTAACATGGTCCATTGTTGGATTAAATAAAACTTGCAGCCACAGCATCACACAGGCAGATGATTCTTTTCAGGAGAAGGCAAATGATTCTTTTCAAGTCTCCAGCAACACAGGTGGGGACTGTGCCCAGCTAATGATTTCCTCACGCCTTGATTTCAAGGTAACACAGGCCTCCAGATTCTTTGCTGAGGCTTTGCAGCACACTAAGGCAGCAAAACCTAATCTTTCAAAAATAAAGTGAACTTTTCTCCACAGCGTCCACACAGAGAAATAAACGGCTCAGAGAAAGGCTTGGTGAACTGATAAAAACTACTGATAAAAAACAACAGTGGCACGAAAAAGCAGAAGCCAACATTTACATCAGTTGAGGCTATTGCAAAGTCGGTAAGATGGGATTTTTTTTTTATTCCAACTGCTCTTATATCCTTTACGTATTTTTAAAACATTATATATTTCTTAGAGAAAAAAACACTTCTCTTTTGGTTTGGAGCATTTTTTCAGAGAAGCTAAGAAGCCTGAACCAAAAATAACTATAGAATGAGAAAAATTCAGGCTGAATATTTCAAGAGAACCTTTAACAGTGATGTGTATCTGCATTTAAAACCGAAAAGAGTAACAACCACTGTTCAGCAGAGTCTTGTATAAATAAGCGACAGGCTACCAGTGTGTTAACAACATTACACTTCAGTTGGGAAAACAGAAAGTACGAAGTGTTCAGGATCTTCACCTCTAGATAAGGCAAATGTGCCAGTAACAGAAAGGTTACGGGTTCCAAAAATCTGAAACATGATCCACAATGCTGTATACTTTAGTAACTTTTCTCTGCCTTTTTGGTTCTTCCCATTCAGTGGTATCTTGATGCCGATCTTGGCAGATCCTTTAACGATACTTGTAAATAATTTACTGGATACCTATACAAAGGGATTAGTGTTCAGGAAACGAGGAACAAGAAAGAGTGACAGAGGGAAGTTTGTATGACACTTAATAGCCTTGAAGAGGACAGCTGTTCACAAGAGAGCACAATCCACACACTGTTAAAACAAAAGCCTTAATATCTGGCATACCTGAAACGTCTTTGGAATTCCTCCAACATTGTAGTGAACTACTAAACTCACTTTGTTGTCCTTCTCCACAATTTCAAAGCTCCCTTCTTTCCATTTTGTAATCCCAGTCTGCATGCTGCGCATCCGGACAGGTCCGTGCACCTTTAACAGAGCCATGCTTTCTCACAGAAAAGAGCTAACAAGAACAGCTGTGCTCCACCTGAAAAACCTGTTAAGAAGGAGAAAGGTATCACTCGGCAGGCCAAACAGTGGCTAAAGGGAGACAGAAGCGTGGCTTGAACTTTCCACAGAAGTTTGATAAAACCGTTTTACTGCCACTTTTAAACATAGCGAAGAGCTGGACAGCAGTGAAGGGAACTTAGATTAACAAAATCTCTCCCCGTCTGGGCAGCAATGCACTGATTCCTCATTGCTGAAAGCTGAGCAGACACAATTCCAGACACAAAAGTCCTCGAAAATCCTTAAAACAACGCCAGCGGATTTAAGGAAAGGAAAAGAAAGCGCCCGAAAAAAGTCGGTAAGAAATGGGAACCAAAGCTTCGGAGGAAGCGCAAGAGGGAGAAAGAGCTCCTTTCGGACGGCGCGGCACCCACGGGCACCCGGCGGTGGATCTCCGGCTCTTCCCGCTTCCCGCCTGGGAAAGCCCCGGTGCGAGACACAGCCCCGCAGGTCCCAGGCAGCTCGGCGGGGCGCATTCCCGACAAAACCCCGATGGAATGAATGGAGCGGACCCCGCGCTCAGCCAGGGCGGCGCTATCGGGGAGGTTCCCCGGGGCATCCCGCGATCGGCCCGGCCCGGCGGCGTCCCCTCTCCTCCGTGGAGTGGGTCCCATTTCCCTCTCGCCGTCCGCCCGCCCGCACAGGGGACACGGGGAGCGCCGCCCAGGCCGGGCCGGGCCGGGCCGCTCTGAGAGAAAGCGGCACCGCGCGGCGGGAGGGGCGCGCAGCCAGCGGGAGCGGGAAAAAGTAGGAGAGGGAGGAGAAACAGGAGGAGAGGGCGGCGGCGGGGGGGAGTTCCCGGTACCTGCGGTCCCGGCGGGTCCCGGGGTAGGGCCCGGGGGGGGCGGGGCCTGGCGGCGGATGGCGGGAACCGGCTGCGGCGGCAGCGCGAGACGCCGCGCGACGCGCGCCCGCTCACGTCAGCGCGGCGGCGCCTTCCCGGCGCGCCCTGCGCGCGCGCGCCCGTGGCCCGCGCAGGCGCTGTCCCGCCTCCCCGTTCCCAGCGTGCCCCGCGCGAAGGGTGAAGGGTCGCGGCGGCTCCGGGTCCGTGATGGCTGCGGCGGCCTGAGGGGGTACCGGCACCGCGCCCGCACACCGACCATGCATAGCCTGGCCACGGCCGCGGTGAGCCGGCGGGACGGCGCTGGGGAGGGGCCCCCGTTGCGCGGGGAGCGGGGGCGCGGCCGCTCGTCGCTGCGAGGGGCCATTCCCTCTCCCTCGGCCGGAGCGCGGCGGGCGGACTTGGGCCCGCGGGGCGGCGGAGCCTTGGTGAGCTCCGTCCCTGCGGGTCTCTTTGGCAGCAGCCTCGCTCCGCCCGCTCCTTTGGGGCTGCTCCGGGCCGGGCTGTGCTGCTCGTGGGGCGGCGTGGCTCGTCCAAGGGCCCCGAGGGTTTCCCCGCTGGGTGTCCCGGCTCTGCATCCTCCGCCTGCTGTGCAGTGCGTAGGGCTTTCCCTCCCTCCCTGCGTCTGGGTGCCTCCTGTCGCGAATGACTGTTTTGATGTCACTTTAAAGAATTGCCAGCAAAGGTATCGATAAAAGCAGGTTTAATGTAAGAGCAGAAGTGCGACAGAGTTCGTTGGCAAGGTTTGCTCTACTGCTCACTAGCTGGTTAAAGTACAGGGAGAAAAAGCAAACAAAAATCTAAAAACAATCAACCTGCAACCAAAAATTAACCCCTAAAATTATTCCCAGGGGCTTGGGCGAGGAAGAAAAGGGTAAGAGTAAGGATGATAAGGAAGACCCTCACAAGGTTCAGAGTAGACCCTCTTCTTCAAGTGACCTTAAAACACTCATTCGTGATACTTCCTGCATGCCCACTCACCTCTTCTGCCCTCTGAGGAGCTGTTTTACTTCTGGTCTTCACTGCAGAGGGAAAGAGGAGGTAAGGAAAAGACCCTTAGGGCAGCAGGTGAGCAGAAGGAAAGGCAGAGGCTGCCTGTTCCTGCTTCTCTTTTCCCCCAGTACTGTGCAGTGCAGTGCTATCTGTAGGTGGTGCTTACTCTTATCCCCTTCAGGAGACTGCTGAAGTGGGATGTGGTGCGTGATGTTCAGGCTGGTCAGAGTGGAACTGTGTCTTGGCCTGGGTGGGTTCAAAAGTGGAAGCTGAGTTTGAAGGATGTGATTATTGTCTCGGATCTCCCACCAGAGTGGGTTTGTGGTTTGGTTTTCACTTCTCCAAATGCACCTTCATGGTGTGTGTGAGACTTCCTAGAGCTGATTGAGTCTTGTGTATGTTGGGTGTGGGAGGTGTATTGCAAACCCAGCAGTTAGAGCTGTTTCAAATGAACTTAGCTCAAGGGTCTGCTTGGACTAACAAGCTAATGAGTGAGTCAAGTTCGATGAACAGGAGTTGAGAGAACTTTTTAAGTTTTCCCACTTTGTTCAAGTGCTCGTGACTTTAGCTGTTTCCTGGAGTGCTGGCAAATATTCTGATTTAAAGTAATGCATTTCAGAGCACAGAAGGGTGTGCAAGATCACAGTGAACTCTCTTAATGAGCATTTACATTTTTATAGCAATCTAATTCCTAAGTGTTTGTTGAAATGCACGAAGGACCCCCATTATATGTATCTCCCATTAATCCACGGTATGTATTCTAGCCACCTCTCTTTTTTTAAGACAGTTTTAAGAAAAAAATTTGCTTTAGGAGTAGAGGTCAACTTTATTTCAGGACTCACTTGAATGCATGTTTAATTTATACATAGGTTGCGCTACCAGGTAGTTCTGTATTTAAATGTTTCCCACCACAGTTAGTTAATATGGTTAGACTAAAGGTGACAGGGAAGGGAGTTTGGCTCTGGAAATGTGCTCAGGACCTGTGGTAAATAACATTACCTCTTAGTAGGGCCATGAATTGGCTCAGGAGTCCCTTCAGGGGTGTGAACACTGTTGTGATAAAGCTGTAATGAGCCAGAGCATTGGCGATGGCATAGCTGACACTTCTGTTTCAGACCTGGAGACATCACAGAGTGCTTGAGAACAAGCTGTAAATAGCTGTAAGGCATTGAAAGCCCATATCAAATCACCTGATTTGCTGCTATGGAAGTTCAAAGTTCATTTTGCTGTTTTTAAGCAGATGATCTGTCAAAATAATTGAAAAAGCACATGTATCCAGTTAGTCAACGTTCTGCTTTGGCTGACCGGTGCTTCTACCAGTGTGTGTAGCAGCAACTGCTCAGTTAGGAAGAAAAAGCCATTTGCGTAAATCTGTTTGTTATGTGATTGTTGGAGGTGTAATTGGGCATGGATGTTTGAGGTAATGTTTTTTCTCCTGAGGAAGGTGTTACAAGATCTTTCATAGTGTGTGCAGGGGTGGTGAATTTCTGCTGTGATACTGTTGGTAAATTCCACTTTCCCTGTGTTCAAAAGAAAGTCTGCCTGACAGGGTTCTGTCTTGGAGCTCACAGGATTTGTGTGGCCCTCAGAGTTCCCCAGAATTTTGGGTCTTAGAAGAAGAAACAGCAATGAAGTAGGAAATTAGGAAAAAATAGGTTTTTCTGTTTAAACTAAAGCGAAAGGAGCAACTGTAGAGCCTGTGAAAAGCAGTTTGTTCTGGCTAAGGCAGATATTGGACATCATAAACTTAATTGTGTGGAAAATCTACTTAGTGTTCTCTAGGGATCACAAGCACATGATTGTGCTTGTAAAGGGCCGATGTATTTAAGCTTACAGGAACTGAAACTTCCAGTGAGTCTAGAAAAATAGATGGAAGCTTTAGATAATGCAAATATAACAACATTATTGTACACTGCTTGTCACTCCAGCATCCCAAATAAAAACAAATGAGCTCTGTTGATTCTTCTTCTCTTTTTCAGCTTCACTGTAGAAGTTGCCATTGCAATTGCACTCACAGCTGTAAGGCCACAATAAACTTGTCAGGATTATTAATTTAGTGTGAGATTTTGCAAAAAAAAATAAAATTTAAAATTGAGTAGGTGATTGTCATGGTTCTGGTCAGGACAGGGTTAATTTTTGCAGTAGCCTGAAGGCAGAGGGGGGAATGAGTGAGGCTTGTGGTTTGGAGTGGCTTCAGTGGAAGCACTACATTGGAGAATACCATTCCTAAACCACAACAGTGAGAAAAAAAAGAGGATAGGAGAAAAGATAAACATCTAAAAAGGTATTTGAACCCTTGAATACAGGGATTGATAACACTACATTGGCTTATATATAAACATTTATGTTAAATAATATGATGAAAATGGCTGGGGGAGAGAGACGTCCCATAGCTGGGGAGGAATCTCTGGGGACATGACTATGGATATAAAATGGGGATGAACAGAGGAGGGAAACCTTCACAGAAATAGAAACAGAAAGCTCTGCCAGTGTCTGCCAAAGCTTAAGTCTCTCTCCATCCCTCTGGTAGTTCTGGTACTGCCTCTGCCATGTGGCTTCAGGTTTGGTTCCAGCCACTTTCAGTTCCTGAACTGCCTTGTGTTCTCTTGTGTCTCTTGGTGGTAGCGTTGCTGTCAGTGCAGCACAGGCTCTGCTCACGTCTGTTGTGATGAGCACCTGAAGAGTTTCAGTTGGGGTTTAAAAAACAAAGAAGGAAACAAAGTCCTGTTCCCAGCTGGGATTGCCCTGCGCAGGGAAATGCAGGGCTGGTGGCATGAGGGCTGGCTCAGGAGCAGCAGTGAGACAGACTTTCACTGGAAGGCTTATGCATGGCATTCTCCACAGAAACTATGATACAGTCTCTCTTTTCCTTCCTTATTTTTTTGTTTTGAGAACTTGTTGACCTGGATTCTGTTCTTTCCCTGATGTTCCAAGAGAGGCAGAAGAGAAATTCTGGATTTCTCCTGAGTAGTAGAAAATGGGTCTTGACTATGAATACAGATCTACCCTTCTCTGGGTTTATTTTGAACAGTAATCAAATCACCCTGAGATCCTGCACAGAATCATTCTTGAAAAATTCCCTTTTATCTCCATGCATGTGGACAAAGTACCTGGGATGAATATGAACCATTGGAAACAGCAGGTGTTACTGGCTGTGGCCCCTGTCATGCTGGTGTTGGAGTAGTGAGAATTTTTCTGTTATTCGTATGAATATTTTTCTCATGTACATTGGGTGAATCCCATTGGCAGTTTCCAATGTCATGGGTGGTTTTGGAGGGGAAAAAGGTAGCATCTGCTTTACTTTGAATTAATGGAATCTTGCACTTGAAGCTTGAAATGAATGCGTGCTAAATGCAGGTGGAACAAATGATAGCTGTCACTCCCTGGGAGCTCTGCTGGCACAGGCAGGCAGCAGCTTGGCTCTCACATTGCTGAATGAAGTTACGAGGTGCTGCTTGTTGAGACAGTCTCTCTTAATCCACTTGTCAAGTCGGGCCAGAAAGTAAAGCCTTTGCATTTTCAGTAGGTGAAGTGATAATGCTAATCTAAGGAAGGGATGGATCCATGTCCAGGGCATCTTGAAGGAGCTTTAGTTCTCACCCCTTCACTCAGGAGTTTCTTGAGCACTTTTTGGCCGTTCTGACAGGTTGTGGAAAGGGTTTGGTTGAGAACTGGATAAAATGTTTGGACTGAAGTTTTCTTGTCTCCCTCCCAGCCTGTGCCAACAGCGCTGGCTCAGGTTGACCGCGAAAAGATTTACCAATGGATCAATGAGCTGTCCAGCCCTGAGACACGGGAGAACGCGCTGCTGGAGCTGAGCAAGAAGCGTGAGTCTGTGCCTGACCTCGCCCCGATGCTGTGGCACTCGTTTGGCACCATCGCAGCTCTCCTTCAGGTGGGTCAGACTGCCCGTAGTGCAGCACCAGCGTGTGTCAGAGCCTGTGTGTCCATGGTGGGGATCTGGGGAGGCACTGGTGGGATCCCTTACTGCCATTTCTGGGAATATGATCTATGATAGATCATGTGAGGAGAGCAGATGTGGAAAGCTCATTTGCCGTTAATCATCATTATCAAGGTGACGTGTGAGACTGATATTTCTAATTAGGCAGCTTATATAGTTGGGAGGAGAATAGGAAAGTTCTTGGATGTATGAGCTCCCTGTGAATCCCATTCTGCTTATTTTAATACGACGTCATAGCAGAACCACAACAGTCTTTCTCCTAAGACTGCAGGTTTGATTTCTTTTGCATGAGTGTACTTTCTGGTCAGAAGGTTGCCCTTGCAGGGACCCCCCTGGGAAGGCAGCAGGGAAATGCTGCTCACTGCTGCAGATACCCTTGCAAGGGAAGGTACCTGCATTTCATGTGAAACTGAGCAGCTCAGCTTATTGCTGGGCAAACCACTCTGCAGCTGATGACTGGCTATCACTCAATGCCAAATCTGGTAGTTTCTTTCCAAGGAGGAAAGAAAGAGTGCAGCATTGGCAATGTCAAACTCTTGACTGAGTGGCCCTGACAAGCAAAGAAAATTACAAGGGAGCTATAGCTGGAAGCAGGCAGATTTCTGAATTGGATTTCTCAGCCTCAGCTGCTTCCCCTGCATTGAGTTAGAAGAGTACCAGCAGCTACACTGTGAGCAGAGTGGGTGTCCTCTGCCTCTAGGACACCTCTTTGATCTGGAAGTTCAAAACAGAGTCTACAGTAGTAAAGAGCCAAGAAATCAAATGAACCTTTTTTTACTGAAACTAAGGGTTTGAATGCATTCCTGTGACTCCTTGTCAAATTGACTCTGACCCAGCTCTGCCTTTGCTGGGCAGCATGGTGGCCCCATTGTAACTTCAAAGCAATGCTTGGTGAAAGCAGACTGTCATCTGCTGTCACTGCAGTTCCTTGCTAGGCACGTGCTTTGGGGTAGCTTTCTGGTATTTTTCTCCTTTAACTTCTCTATATCTGTTAATTTTTAGGAAATTGTAAATATTTACCCATCCATCAACCCTCCAACTTTGACAGCCCATCAGTCCAACAGAGTCTGCAATGCTTTAGCTCTGCTACAGTGTGTTGCATCACACCCTGAAACAAGGTAAGCATTTCCAAATGTGTGAGTTTTCAGAGGTGTTGATGTTGACAGCTCAGCCTGTGTGTTTGACTCCAGAAGTACATAAGCTCCTTTCTCTTTTACTTAGAGAAGTGAAACAGACCATAAAGCTGGTAGATAGACAGCTGCCTGCTGCTTTCACTTGTTTGTATGGATTATCAGGATACAGCTTTATGGTGGTCCTAAATGCATTGCATCCCTTGGATCATCCTAAGTTTTTGCAAATTTCCAAAATATTCCATTGTGGCAGCTCTTGGAAGGTCAACCAGAGCTAAGGGCACCTTTGTGTTGAGTGCTGTGTGCAGGATCCTTGTTTTAATGAGCTTACATCTATTTAGACAAGCAGCTTACAGTTATTTAGACCAGCTGTTGAAAGGGTGGAATGGGTAGGACTGTCCTTCCCAGAGACTGCGTGAGGTAAGGGAGCAGTAGCAGAGCCATTTCTGGAGTCCTCAGCCAATGTCTGACTTCAGATTTTCTCAGTCTGTGCCCAGCCAATGTCAGCAGGGGAAAATATGATGTTGGTTCAGCCAAAATCAGTAGCTAATACTACCCAGAGATCCATAATCTCATACTTCTGTTCCTGCTGAGCAGCAGCACAGCTGAAGTTGTTTTCGAGCTGCTGCAAAGCAGTGTTACACAGCAATTCTCCATGAGATAACCAAATAAATAGGGTAGTTTTACAGTACTCACCTTTACATTTAAAATTTGAACACTGAAAATGGAAGAAGTATGTTGGATGATTGTGCAAGAGAGCTTCCCTCTGCTAGCAGAACAATCTCCAGGTTTCTCCCTGCAGTCTGTATTTTTCACTACTGTCAGAAGACAGTGTGAGGGCTCTTGGGGAAAAGGTGTCTGTGCACATTTAAACTGTGGTGATGCCTAGAGTTAGCCACTCTGTATTTCTGTCATGCATTGAGGATGACTGTCCTTGCCACTGAGAGCCTGCAGAGTGAAATGTGACAGTGAATGTACAAAGCAGAGGGTCTGGGTAGCAGGAAGAGGCAATAAAAACAACATGTGCTCTGTTCCTGGTCAGCTGGAAGCAGCAATGCAGGCAACTGACAGATCAGGTGCTCTGATCAGGTTTTGTGCTGCACCAAGTGCAGAATTTACTTCATGCCTTTCTATCAGAGATAGAACTGTTATACACTTTTAAGGAGCAGCAGCAATGGTGTCCAGCAGCCTAAAGCTCTGTGTGGTAGTGCTGGATTGTATGCTCACTTTGCTTTCCTTGTTGCTCACATTGTGTGTTCTCCCTTTCCCACAGGTCAGCTTTTCTGGCAGCTCATATCCCTCTCTTCCTGTACCCCTTCCTGCACACAGTCAGCAAGACACGTCCGTTTGAGTACCTGCGGCTCACAAGCCTCGGAGTGATTGGTAAGAAGCCAGACTAATGCTGGAGCAGTGGTCTCCTGTTGAGTTAGAGAAGTTCATGCTGTGGGCAAAGAGACCTGCATGACAAAGTCAGAGGTTTCTTTATATTGAGATCTTCTGAGTCCTGTAGTATTAAGAGGAGCAGCTGTTCCTTTTCCATCAGTTGTGGAGGCAATTCCACTAAGTTCCTTTTAGTGTGTAGGAACTGGGCTTTTCACTTACAAAAAACCCATTGAAGACTAAAAATGCAAAAATATATTTCTATGAGTACAAGCACCTGCAGACTTGTCTTGCCTTCACCCTCAGCCCTCCCAGCTAGACATTGGGATAGGTGGATGCAGGCTGGGTTTTCTTTGAGTTTCTGTCATTTATTGACTTACGTGTATTTGCCCTGTCTTCCCCTTATCCTGTTTTTTTTTCTTTCTACCTCAAACCTTTCTTTCTGAATGCGTGAAGTAAGAGTGTCTCAAAATGTGTTTCTTCCTCCCAGAGGTTGCTGTGAGTGGCATGATCCTCTTGTGTTTGTGTTACTGCTGAGGGAGAACCAAGAGTGTATCCCCTTTCCGAAAAACAAACAACCCCCAAACTCAGCTTGATTACTTTTTGGCTGCCAAAATGATTTCTCCAGCCATGTGCTGCAACATATTTAGGATAACAGTTGCTCTGCCTGCTGTTCAGACTGAATGGTTCCTGGGGATGGCAGAGCCCAGGCCCTCTTTGAAAGGTGAGATTTTTTGAAAAAATTTATTGCTTATTGATTTTTGTGTTTTGTTTTTCCTTCAAGGCGCCTTAGTGAAAACTGACGAGCAAGAAGTGATAAATTTCTTATTGACAACAGAAATTATCCCCCTGTGCTTACGCATTATGGAGTCTGGCAGTGAACTCTCCAAAACGGTACCTATTTTTTTTGTCTTAATAAAGACTTTCTGTTGTTCATCTCTGACTGACCAGGAGCAGGTACCCTGCAGAGTTGGCTTTTGTCCTGTTGGAAATGCTGGGACAAGTCTGGGTGGAGTTTTTACCTTCTCAAAAACCAAACAAACCAAAACCTGAGGCTGCTCTTGAGTGGCCCAGCAGTAGTTGCTGTCTTATGCAACCTGCATCCAGTCATCTTGTACACTCTGATTTGTTTACATCTCTTTTCTTTAGACAGATGCCAAGCATTGTGTACTGTCCTGCATTTTCTTTTGGCTTTTAATTTTCACTGAATAAAGGATTTGCTGCCTACTGAAAGGCCTTTCAGCTCTGGGGCTGCCTTGAAAAGAGCACCACGCAAAGGCTGTCCCTTTTCAGGGTAGATAAGTTGTTTATAGGCATTGTTTTCTGCTTTCTCCCCTTTCTAGGTTGCTACGTTTATTCTTCAGAAAATCCTCCTGGATGACACAGGGCTGGCATACATCTGTCAGACTTATGAGCGGTTTTCCCATGTTGCCATGATACTGGTAAGATCATTTGTTTTTAAAGTTTTTTTTTTGTATTTAAGAAAGACAGAATTACACTGTAGCAGCCAGCTTCTTCAACAGCAACTTTACTGCTGTCTGGCTGGAGCACAGGATGAGAGAGGCAAATCGTTCTTGGGTTAATTGCTTGTGACACTGTAGCTCTCTGCTTCCATGTTTCCTCTGGATATCTCTGTTTTGCATATCAAGAGAACACATACTGAGTCCTCAAGATAAAACAGGTAAACCTCTCCAGAGAGGGAGAAGAGTTTTCAGAGTTGTTGTTGGAATGTAAATTGATTTAATTTAGTGTAAGAATGATCACACAGTTTAGATCATGAATGCACATCCCATTTCTGTCTCTCACAACAGGCTGAAAGAGCAGCAGGTTGAGTGAAGGAGTAGGAGCAGGGCAAGTATATGATACTTGTTGTCATAACAGTCTCACAGCTGTCAGCTACTTTGAGCTTTGGATTTCTGGGGCCAGTTGTGGGTTTTCTGTGCTGTAAACACCAGTGTTCCTATCCTTGAACCCATAGAAACATTCTGCATCCACAGTGTCTTTGACCAAGGAGTTTCACAAGTTTCCTGTTTGCTGCCTGGAATGCCACTCTCCTTTTTTTCCTTTTTGAATCTGGCTCCTACTGGCTGCTGCATATGCTCTAATTTTTGTGTTGGAGCATGGAGAGAGCAGACAACTTCTGTCCATTCTCTGTTCCCTGTAATGGACAAGTTTGGGTACTCATAATTTTTTCATCCCAGAAGTAATAGCCCCAGCTTGAGCTTTATCTTCGAGCTCACCGAGGGGAACACATGCTTACCCTGGAATAGTTATTGCCATGCTTTTGTATGCATTTGTTTGCTTTTTAAAGAGCAGTCTCAGGAGAAGAAAATGCAGCAGTAAGTTAAGCACTTAGCAATGTTGGTTCTCTGACTAAATGCTGTGCTTTCATTAGGAACATTTATTTGTCTGTTTTTGCAAATGTAAAGAAAACGTTACCTCCTAATTCACCCACAAACAGGAAAATATGAATGATTGTGAGCTGATATCCATAATGTTTAATGTGACATGATTTTTGCATTCAAGAAAAAAATCAGCTTTGATAGAAGTACATCTGGCTCGATGGCAAAGTGAAGGATGTAATTAGAAACTCTGGGATAGGGAAAGGAAGGAGACCATACCATTCCCAAACATGAATTGTTCCTTGAACACAGAAGGATGTGGGTGTGTAAAGCAGTGTTAGCATGGAAGAAGTCCTAGCTGTGGTATAGTCCTATCACTGGGTGAAGCACTGACAGGATCAATATTCCACAGTGCTTTCAAAAATCAGTTTAGTGTACCTCCTATCTCATGAGAGTGATGATTTACTTTTGTGTCTGCTGGTAACTGAGTGAGATTTTACACAAGTATTAGATGCTTTTAAAAGAGGAAGTTAGTATTTTCCATCCAGGAAATGTTGGAGGAGTTTGCAATTCTTTATTTTGAAGAAATATTGGTATCCTGGGGAATTGCTGAGAACAGGAAGCTTGAAAAAGGGCAGATGAGGGGGACCTACTAATTGCTAACTGCCTGGATATCCAAATACAGGTGACTTTGGCTAATGAGGAAAACGGTTAGTGCTAGCCAAAGTAGTTTACGGGAAAAAACCCAACTTGTTGGGCAGATTTGATTGACTCCTGAAGTCAGTACAAGTAAACAGTCTGTTAAATTCCTTCAGAGCAGGCGTGTGAAGGCAGCTGCACTGTTTACTTGACTGGGCGTGTTCAAAGGTGCAGCCATGTGCAAAGTCTTACTTAGTGTGAGGAACGGAAGCTGGGCTGGGGAGATCTGCCCTGGCCTTGCCTCCCTGGAGCAGCTTCATGAGGGATGTAGCAGAAAGAGAAAATACAACTCTTGGGTGCATGCTAAGACCAGATGTGGATCTTTCTACATGTGGTGTGGGTTAGCTCAGTCTTTTGGCATGGCTTCCCAGGCTATTGCTAATAAACTTAAAACACTCTTAAAAGGGTGTTGAAATGAAGGGAATGCAGATGAGAATAGGGAGTGTTGCAGAGCTTGGAACACACCTCACGGGGTGACTCAGCCTGAGCTTATCAAAGTGTTTGGGATGTGTCTGTCTTCCACAAGTGGTGGAAACCCCAGGTTCTCTTTAATCTCACAAAAAGCTGGACCACTAAGCAGTCCTGGGAAGGTAAAAACCAAACAGAGATGAGACGAGCTTTCCCTAAGCTGCTGGGAGAACCCTTTCCAAGTCATACCTTCTCAAAGGCATCTTGGCAAGCAGTGCCAGGCTCCATGCAGGGGTATCCAGATGAAAGTTAATGGGCTGTGCTGTGTGGGAAGCCAGAGTGAGTGATCTAATGGCCTTTCCCAGTCTCTGCTGATTGTGAAGCTGTTCTTATAAAGACTTTAACTGGTGGCACTGGCCTCTGTCAAACAGGGTAAAATGGTCCTGCAGCTCTCCAAGGAGCCATCGGCACGGCTGCTGAAACACGTTGTCCGCTGCTACCTTCGCCTTTCCGATAACCCCAGGTAAACATTTTAGGAGTCTGGGCAGGGGCTTCTTCTCCATTGGAAGCACAGTTCTTTTCCACAGTGCCCACTTAGTGGGAATCAAAGTTCCTGGTCTGCCAGCCTTAGCTCATTATAGAAGATGGGTGGGTTTTTTGCTTTGATGTTTTTATTGCTAATCCCTCCTGGGATATGTACCATTTATAGTACATGGGAGAAACAGAGGCTGTTTAGGGCTTGTGCAAATTCAATCTGTGCAGTTCACAACTGCCTGAGCTCAAATGTAGATTGAACAACGTACAGGGGAGGGCCTGAGGTGGAAGGTGTGCTGTACTCTCCCTCTTCTGCATCAAACGAGCTGTTAGCAGTAGAAGCCAACAGATGAAATTCAGCTGAGAGAATACAAACTGATCTCCTGCTGACCAGCAGCTCTGCCCAAAGCTGCTGGGTGTGCGTTTGTTGCCTTGGCATCTCCTGGCATTGCATCACTTGACTGACAGGTGTCAGAGTGCAGGGGCTTGCTTGTTGGGTTTTAGCATGAGGAGTGGGAGCTGCACTGGCTGGCTGAGTGCCACGTGCTGCGGTGCTGCTGCTCAGTGCTTTCCTTGGCTGGCTCTGCCAGGGAGACCTCCAGGCAAAGGAATGCTGTGTCCCCAGTGGGGTTTGCTCCCCCCTTGCCCCTGTGAGTTTATTTGTTGGGCCCCGTTTCTTGTCTCTTGATGTAGGGCACGTGAAGCTCTCAGGCAGTGCCTTCCTGACCAGCTGAAGGACACCACCTTCGCCCAGGTCCTGAAGGATGACACCACCACAAAGCGCTGGCTGGCTCAGCTCGTCAAGAACCTGCAAGAGGGTCAAGTCACTGACCCACGGGGCATCCCTCTTCCTCCGCAATGACTGCTGGGGGAGGTGGGGAACTGGGGAAGAAACAGCTCAGGTTTACAAAAAACGAGGAACAGGTGACCTCTTCTGCAACAAACTGGGCACGCCAGCTGGCTGCCAGCCTGTCGGACCATCCCACCCAGCCAAAGGGCTGCTCTGTAGCAGCAATGCCTCCGGGGATCCCAACACCAGCAAATGCTGATACTACAGCTAAAAAAAAAAAAGGTCAATAAGAACCATCTGTAGAGATCCCAGTCTCTCTGGGAGGCATGGGTGGCATCCCTGCCCCCACCTCCAGGCAGGGGGTAGTGCAGATGTCCGCTCTTCCAGCAAGCTCAGCCTCCGCCCGAGTGGTGCACAACTCTGGGTGTGTGCGCCACATCCCTCCAATTCCTTGTCACTTCTTGTTTACACGTCTTGTTTAGATGAGCGAACTGAATAAAAGCCGATCCAGTTATTTTATCCCCTCTTAATACTACTACTCAGCTGCAGGTAGCCCAGGGACAGCTTTTTTCCCTGCCAGCATGTCCTTGCTCCTGGCTCTGCATCCAGCTGGCGCAGTAAGCTTCTTTCTTCCTTTCCTTTGGCGCAGAGGCAGTGGCTGGAGCCGGGCCCCTGCGTGCTTGCCCCAAGAGGAGGGGTGGATTACATGCAATGAATCCATGCGTCATAAGCTTGCTTCCCAGGGCTCTGGGGAAGGAGAAGACAGCAGGACTGGCTCTTGTGCTGTAAATAGTGCACTTCTGCAGCTGACCAGCCGCCGGGGGCTGATGTGTGCTGCCCTCTCATCTAGTCCTGGAAGGGCTGCTGGCTGGCTCGGCAAATGGAGCTCAGCGTGACAACACCTGCCTTGAGGTGGTGGGCAGGCCACCGACTGATGATCCCCTGCTGCCTGCAGGCTCCAGGTATGCCACATCCCGCACCGCTGCTGCCTGCCAGGTGCCCCTCAGTCCTGCCCCTCCTCCCTTCCCTCCCCTTCTGCTCCTCTCTGCCAGTCGGGTGCATCCATTTCAGCTTTCAAACCCGCCTTGGCATCTGCCTTGGCCCCACCGCAATTAAAGTGGACCAGCAGCCTCTTACCTGCCTTCCCTGTGCCGAGGGGTTAATGCAGCTGCAGAGGGCTCTCAGAAGCAGCCGCTCCGCTGCAGCAGAGCCTGCTCTGCCTGCTCTTGGCTGCAGGCAAGCCTGGGCAGCTACTTAATTTCTCCCCCCTCCTCGAGTAGCCCATTTTGCTGATCATCTGCAGTGTCGTGCCAACAGTGTCTTAAATCCCATCGTTTCCGTTCTCTCCTCCTCTCACAGCCTTGCATAACAAGGGCAGAGCACGGCCTCTTCCTTGCCCCCGGGTTCCTGTTTTATAACCATTGCCTTCTTTTCCCTCTTTTTCACCCTGACCTTGACAGAGTGTTAAAATGCTTCTGTTTGGTTGATTGGTTTTTGTTTGTTTGTTTGTTTTTTTAAGTTCAGATTAATAAATAATAAAACCCCAGCCAGCACAGATTCCTCCTGGTCTGGTCTCTCAGGGAGGGCAAGTGGTGAGTGGGGATTTATTGCAGGTGGGAGGAAGGCGGGGGTTGTGCCATCTTGGGGGTGTGATTGGGAAGAGCAGCCTTTCCCAGTGGGAGTTGACTACATCCCTGTAGCACCCCATCTCTCCTGCAGCAGGTAATGTGGAGGGTTTCGGGGGGTGGGGGGGAATTCTGTTTTGTTCTGCAGGAGGGCAGTGAACCTGCCAGGGAGAGAGCACTCGCTGCCTTCCTGCAGCGTGTTTGCAAGTGCTGCCACTCACCCAGGGTCCAGGTCTGTTACAGCATTGCCTTCCCGAAAGTTTAGTCTCTGCTCTGCACCCCTTGCCCCCAGCTTGACCTGCCCCGCCCCAAGGCTGCCCCTGCTTGTATCCTCATGGGGATTTTTACCCCAGGATGCCCAAACTACGCCTTGCTTTTTCAGTCCTACATCCCTCCCAGCCAGGAGGGTTCCGGGAGCGCCCGTGGACCATCGTGTCCTGGAAAGGACAGGAACACAGTGAAGACGCGCTGTGGAGGGGGAGATCGGGCTGTGCTGGGTGCAAGCGGGTCTGGGGACGGACAGCCTGTGTCGGAGGATGAGAATGGGGGCTCGACCCCAAACGGCGGGCACTGCAGGGTGCTCCCACCCCTGCCGGCCACACCACTGCCTCTGTACCCGCCCCCCCGTCCTCCTCAGAAGCGGCGTGACCTTAATCCGAAGCGACCTTGAGAGGCGACGGCTGCGGGGCGTGCGGGGGCCGGGGGCGT
Organism: Lepidothrix coronata; assembly: GCF_001604755.1. Lineage (NCBI taxonomy): Eukaryota > Metazoa > Chordata > Aves > Passeriformes > Pipridae > Lepidothrix > Lepidothrix coronata. Next base: position 1,016,146 of record NW_016690298.1, on the reverse strand, counting down.
CCCGCGGGGGCGGGGGGCCGGGAGCAGACTCGCCGCCCAGGCGCTGCCAAGGGGCGGGCAGCCCGGGCAGCCCCGGCCCCGTGCGGCCGCCGGCGGTGAAGCACCCTCGGAGCGGAGCAGCACCGGAGAGCGGGTACGGGGCTGGGCGCCCGGTCCTCCGCGCGGGAGCCGGGCGTCCTGCGGAGGGAGGGGGCGATGGGTACGGGGCTGCGACCCTCAGGCTCTGGGACCCCCTGGCTCGGGCTGCGCTGCCCCAGAAACGGCTGCTCGGTCGGGGTGGCGCGGGGCGGCAGAAGTGCCGGCGGTTTTATCTCCTTTGCCTTAAAGTGTGATTTGTCCCCCTGAGCCCTGAATCCCCTGGAGTTTGCTGCCCCACCCCGAAGCCCCTTATCCGTCCCTCCTCTCGCCTCCCAGCCCCTCTGACCCGTCAGCTGCCGGCTGGTTCCTCTGCGTGGGTCAGGCTCCGTGCACCTGTGCTGCGGCGTGTCCCGGAGCGGGTGGGCTGAGCAAAGCCTCAGAACACGGGCAGTCTGTGGGCACACCGAGGCAGCAAGGTGTGGGGGGTGCTTGGAGCGAGGGAGCATTTCTCCCTGCTCTGGTAAGGCCACCCCTGTGGTGGCCGGGGGGACAATTTAATTCTGCCAGGGGACTCTGCACTGGGGTGGCCGGGGGGCGCTCAGACCCACTGTGCCTCCAGCTCTGCTACGGCCTGACACCAGCAGCAGAAAAGCTGCGGTGGCTCAGCGTGTGCTGGGGTAGCTGGGGCTGTTTCTGGCCAGCAGGCAGCCGTCCTGCAGGAAACTCTCGGATTGGGTTTCTCCGTACCCTGGCTCCCGTCCCGCTTGGCTCGATAGTGTAACTCAGACTGGGGCAAGGGGGCCTGCATGGGGCCAGGCTATGCCAGGCTTGGGGCATCTCTCACACAACGGGAAAGAGCAGAACAGTTGTGTCCGTGCATCCACGTTCCTTATGCTGGAAGGGTTCATCACTTCTTTGCTGCATGTGTGGCTGGTTGGGACTGCTTCCTGGTTGGGACTGGGCATGCTTAGACTGTGCCTGGAGCCTGGAAGGGATAAGAGGATAAGAGCAGTTTATCTCCAAACTCTCTTCATGGTTATGGGCCTGAAGGCTGCAAGCTGCTCCCTTGCATTCTGCCACCTTGTACACATGCATGCGCAAAGAAGACAGACCTGTTGGTGGCACCGAGCCCATCCCTGTTCCAGTCCAGCATCTCTCTCTGCTTCTCCAGCCTCAGTGTCTCTCCCTCCACCCCAGCTTCCCCCAAACATCCCCCTCTCCCTCTCCTGCTGCAGCTCAGGGGCTGCAGGGCAGGTGGGCACCTGGAGCTGAGGCCCTGCAAAGGTGGCTGTGCGTCTCCTGGGTGCTGCCAGGAGACAGGAGGGTGCAGGCAGATGGGTGACTGAGGTTGTCCCCCCTGACTCCCTGCAGGCCACGGGGTGCAGAGGCTGAGAGCGTGCCAGGAGAGGGCTGGGTGTGGGGCTCTAGCTATGCTAGACAGCATCAGGGTACCTACTCTGCAGGGCACAAGAGGAGCATGATGCCATCCCCCCATTTGTGGGTGCAGGCACTCCAAGTCCTGGGTCAGTGCCCCCCAGCATATCAGATGGGGGGAATGTGGGCACTGCAGCAAGTCCTTTCAGTCTGAGCCCTGCAAGAAGGGCCAGTGGTGGGCACACACAGCCTCACCACTGGGCACTGCTGGGATGGCACCCCAGCTGCTTCATGTCTCCAGCAACGTCTGAGGTCCCCAAGAGTGTAGACAGTCAGTCCTCTTGTGCCCTGGTGACAGCCAAACAGCCACTGCCAGCCCCACAGCTAGTGTGTCCCCCAGGAGTGGGGCGTAGGCCCCTGTGCTGGGGATCTGCTCTGCTGTCCCGACACTGAGCAGGGGATGGCTGCCGTCTGGCCCTGGAGCCCACAAGGGTCTGGCAGCTGGGCTTGGCAGCTGCCTGCAGGCTGACGGCACCAGCTATTCCTAGCCCCACACCACTGGTGCCTGTGCTGAGTCAGGGGCCTGGGCGACGGCTGCCACCCCTGCATCCTGGCACAGAGCCCTTGTCCCCAGGAACCTCCTGCATCCAAATCACAGCCCACTAGCTGCAGCATCCACTTCTCGAGGGCCCAACTCCAGCACCTGGGTGACAGGCACATCCAGCAGTTTGTCAGTCTAATTAAAGTATCAACAGCCTAATCAAAGCCATATTGTTCCATGGTATTTATAGTCCCACTCACCGCAGTGCGCTTCCCGTACAGCTGTGGGTGCAGTCACAGCCCAGGGTGCTGGTATTCCCTGGGGACAAGAGGCTGCAGGAGCTGAGGGTCATTCCTCTGTGCCCCCTTCCTTGCTATCACGGCTGTGCCTCTCCCTTACTTTCAAATCTGCTGGTTGGGGTCATGTCCTAGCTGGTGGGGGCTGTTCTTGGGCACCCTCAGAACAGTTTTTCCTGGCTCTAGGGGCCACTTCTTCCTTGGGAGCAGTAGGGCTCTGGTACCTGCTGGGCTGTGGAGCGTCTGCTCTCACAAGTTTTTCTGTTTTCCACCAACACCTTTTGAGCTCTGGCTTGCCGGTAACAGATTAATATTTCATGAGTACAGCGGGGTGAACTCGACACTTAAGGAAGGCAATGACCCAGCAGGAGACAGGCGCAGGTGCGCTCACACACGGGCAGGGGCACACATACCTTGCACACACATGGGTACGGCCGGACCCCCCTCGGCAGGACTTGGGCACAGTGGGGGGGACTGTCCCTGCTCCCCCCAGCCACCTTCTCTCTTCCCTCCTCAGCAGCTGTCAGCGTGGAGAACGCAGAGCCATGGCATTGCTGCTGTGCAACGCCCGTGAGTGCCGCGGTGGAGGCGAGGTGCAGGGCAGGGCATTGGGCCATCCGTACTTATACCAGGGCAAATCTGGCCTGTGGGTTGAGTTTACCTTAGTACGCTCAGGAGTATACCTACCTCACCATGGCCACTGGGATTTGGGCTTGGCAATGCCAAGGGTGGGTGGGAAGGATTAATGGGGAACCTTCTGCCCATCTTGTGGTGAAGGGAGTTTATTTGGAGTCCACCCCTCCTCCCTCACAGATCAAGGGACCACATGGGGTTCCAGAGGCAAGATGAAGCAAAATATCAGGGCACAGTGCCTGGATAGCCCCACTTTTAGTGATGCAGCCCATGCTGCCCCCAGGCATCCAGCTCACAGACACACTGGAGCAGATGCAGCAAGGGACTCTGATGCGCAAAGTCAAGTCCAAGAGCTGGAAGAAGCAGCGTTTCTTCAAGCTGCAGGATGACTGCATGACCATCTGGTACCAGTCGAAGAGGACAGGCAAAACGGAGTCTGCCTGTGAGTACTGGCTTCTGTGTGTTGGCCACAGGGCCATTAGTAGGGTTTACAGGAATGTGAAGGTATGGAGATTCTTGAAACCATCCTTGCTGAGAGTGCTGGGGCATTCAAGAAAGGCTATGCATGCATATGTGGTCTCTTCTCACCCACACCTCTCCTTGAAACATCCTGCCTCCAGCAGGATTCATGGGTCAAAAGGGATGAGTAGAAATTGCAGCTGATTGAATTGGAACCTCTGGAATGCCAGCGCAGGAGTAGACAGACAGAGGGGCTGATGGCAGTGATTGACTGGATAGCTCAATGGTTAATGGATGGATGAGTAGCTCAGTGGGTGGATGAATGGATGGATGAGTGGAAGAAGGGATGGCTGGAAGAATAAGTGTCTGTGGGCAGTGCCCCTTGCCCTGTGGTCCTTGTCCCCCACAGACAGGCGTCCCCTCCCTCTGCCCCAGTCTCCATCAGCGATGTGGAGACGGTGCGGGAAGGGCACCAGTCAGAGGTGCTGCAGAGCCTGGCCGAGGAGTTCCCCCCTGAGCGCTGCTTCACCATTGTCTTCTATGGCCGTCGTGGCAACCTGGACCTCATTGCTGGCTCGGCCGAGGAGGCGCAGTGCTGGGTCCAGGGCCTGCGTCAGCTCATTGAGGTAGCCACCACCATGGACCAAAGGGAGAAGATAGACCAATATCCTTCCTGCAAGCATCACTCTGCCTCCCCCCACCCAGTCATTCCCCCGCTGCAGATCATTCCCCAGGCCCAGCATATTCAGCCTTGGCCCAGCATGTGTGTAGCTGTTCTGAGTCTCACCGTCTGCATCAGTGCAGGACACAGAAAAAGGAAAAGAGGCCCTCTGATGCTCCCCAGCTCCATCTCTCATAGCCAAGGTCCTTTCCCTTAACATTTGCCCTGATTTCTCTCACGTGGATTCGTGACTGGTTTCAGAAAGCTGACAAGAATAAGGATGGACGCATGAACTTCAAGGAGGTACAGCGTCTCCTCAAGATGATGAATGTGGACATGAATGAGGATCATGCCCTGCGGCTCTTCCAGGTAAGCACTGCACCCAAGAGCCTGGAGGGGCTGTAGGGGCTGGAACAAGCTGCACAACACCTCCTTGCAAAAGGCTATGGTCTCTTTATTTTGTCCATCCATCCATCCATCTATCCATCCATCCATTTGTTCACCCAACTATCTGTTTACCCACACAAACATGCACTTGTTCATTTTTCTGTTAAACCAACCAGCCAAGGCAGCTCTTCCTACCATTCATTTGTCCATCCAGTTGCTTATTTGTCTACCCAGCAAACCAGCTGTCTGACTTTTTATCCCTCCCTCCCTCCTTCCGCCTGTTTGTCCATAGACCCATCTATGGACTCATCCATGGATCCATCCACCTATCAGTCCACCCAACCAGCCCTCCATCTCCCCATCCATCCATTGATCGGTGCCTGCCACTGCCATTGGTGTGGAGTCTCTCTGCCCTCTGTTTGGGAGAATCCCCCCCAGCACCTTGGGTGGCCAAGACACTCCATTTTGCCCCATTTGGGTGCTGAGGGAGCTTCCTTGCAGGATGCTGATAAATCAGAGTCTGGGACACTGGAAGGGGAGGAGTTTGTGCTCTTCTACAAGGCTCTCACGCAGCGTGAGGAGGTGCTGAGCCTCTTTCAAGAATTCTCTGAGGATGGAAAGAAGCTGACGCTGCTGGAGCTGGTGGATTTCCTGCGGCAGGAGCAGCTGGAGGATGAGGGCACAGAGGAGATGGCCATGGAGCTCATTGACAAGTATGAACCATCAGAGACAGGTGAGAGCTGGCTCTGACATTGGCTGTGCTCTGCACAAGGGCAGGGAGAGGTCTGAGACTCAGTCCTATGGCAGGAGCGCTCCCAGCCCCATTCTGCTGCAGGGAGGACACGGGGGAAGACTTACGATGGTGTGATCTGGGTGCAATTCCACTTTATTTGGTTCATTCCTGGACCATTTTTGTGTAGAAGGTTGACCAGCCATAGTGTGCAAACTCCAGCTTTGGGGTCCTGCCTTTCCAAGGTTACTGCCCTGGATCATCTCTTCCTGTGACCCAGCCTCTGGCAGCAGCTGTGCTGACCAGGTTGGAGATTCCAGGAGCCACCAGCAGCCCTGTTTGCCCTGCCCTGTCTCTTCCATGTCCCTGGCTGTCACTGAGCCTCCCCTTCCACCTGCAGCCCGGGCTCGCCATGTGTTGAGTGCTGATGGGTTCCTCATGTACCTCTGCTCTCCGGAGGGCTCCATCTTCAACCCCCAGCACCGGGCGCTGTGGCAGGACATGAACCAGCCACTCTGCCACTACTTCATCTCCTCCTCCCACAACACCTACCTGATAGAGGATCAGCTGCGGGGTCAGAGCAGCATCGAGGGCTACATCAGGTAAAGGGGCTGCTCCGTTCCAGCTGCCTTCCAGCACCCTCCTGTCCCAGTGCTGTGCCCTGGGCAGCAACATGGGGCAAACCCAGAAGCTCCTTTGCTCCTCTGTGGTCCAGCTCTCCTCTGGCCATGCCACGTAGTGCTCAGCAAGGGGAATACTGAGCCCAGTTCTACCTGCCCTGCATGCAGCAGCATCCACACCCTGGATGGGTGTCCCCTGGTCCCTATAGTGGTGACACTCACGAGCAGAGGGGAGGGCAGGGAACTGGTGCCCTGGCCATGTGCGGGGTCCCAGGGGTGACAACCCACCCCCAGGGCTCTGAAACGGGGCTGCCGGTGCCTGGAAGTGGATTGCTGGGACGGGCCGAATGGGGAGCCCATGGTGTACCACGGCCACACCTTCACCTCCAAGATCCCCTTCCGGGAGGTAGTGAGTACCCTGGGGAAGTACGCTTTCAAGGTAAGGCACTCTTCCCCAGGTGCTGGAGGTTGTGGGTGGCCCTTGGTGTGAGCGGGGATGTGGCTGCAATTGTCCCATGGGGTAGTGATGGGTCTCTGGAGGGGGATGAGTGCTGTGGTTCACACAGCTGGTGATGCAGCAGGACTGTTCACTCCGTGGGAGAGGAGGGTGGCTGTGTCACTTTCCAGGGGACAGCACTGGGGTGTCTGACCTACAGCCTGTGCTGTGCTGTGCCAGGGGATGGGGGCGCACGCAGACGGTCTCTTGGGGGTGCAGGGGTGAGATGGGGCCTTGGGGATGCGGAATTGAAATGGGATATGGAGGCTAATGGGGGATTGGAGGGGTAAGAGGATCTTGAGGCGGGAAACAAGAAGACACAAGGAGCTCCATTCTGGCACTGGTGACAAATGGATAAAGCCCTTGTGAGAGCTCCCCAACCCCACCAAGGATGATCTCCAGCTGTACACATTGCTCCCCAGGCCTCGGACTACCCGGTGATCCTGTCCCTGGAGAACCACTGCAGCATGGAGCAGCAGGAGGTCCTGGCACAGCAGCTCAAGGATATTCTGGGGGAACAGCTCCTCACCACCACCATCGACGGGCACGTACCCAGCCATCTGCCATCCCCAGAGGTAGGGACAGAGCACAGCTGTGCTGGGCATTGCTGTCCTGTCTGAGACTGAAGCGAGGAGGTGGTTCTGCTTTTCAGAGAACAGGCCACCTCTGTTCCAGCATCATTCTGTTCTACTGGAGCATGTGATGACCCTGTGTTCACAGAGGTGCCAAAGCTGTCCCCAAAGTTGTCTCCCCATGCCCTGCAGAGTCAGACAGAAGGGCAGAACCCTCCTATGCCATCCCCTCCTGGGTGCTGAAGGGAGCTAGTGGTGCTGGCCCTCAGCAGTGCAGGATCCCAGGGGAAAACAAGCCCCATGGAGGAGCTGGGCACACTAAAGTGCCTCTCTATTCCCAACCCCACAGGAGCTGAAGCACAAGATCCTGCTGAAGGGAAAGAAGATCGGGCGGCTGGAGGACACGCTGGACGGGCCAGGGGATGAGGTGCCTGATGTGTCTGACGACGACAATGGGGCAGAGGCAGAGGAAGAGAGGCGGAGGGCAAAGGTGGGTGGCCCAGGCTGGGAGTGCTGAGCCCATGGACATAGCTTAGGGCTGTAGTGAAATTCTAGTGCCTGGAGGAGAGACAGAGATGGCAGAGACAGATCAACAGGCAGGGGGAACAGCGTTTTCTGCCTCTGGCCATGCCAGCCACCTCTTTGCTGTGGTGGCACCATGTTGGGGGTCCCCTCATTGCTCCGTTCCTAGCAGGAAGGCTGCTCATGGGTGGGGATACTGCCACATCCCAGCACACCCCCAGCTGCTCTTATCTGTCCTGGCTCTACAGCCCGTGGCCTGGGTGAGTGCTGGTGGATGATGCTCCCATTACCCAACACGGCTCTGCCTTGCAGAAGGACAAGGAGACCCTGGCACAAGCATTGTCTGACTGCGTCATCTACTGCAAGAATGTGTCCTTCCGGGGCTTCCAAGAGGCCCGCAGCCATTCCCGGCCCTCTGAGATCTCCTCCCTCTCTGAGGCCAAGGCCAGGAAGCTCATCCGGGATGCAGGTGAGACGAAGGGGACAGTGGAACTGGGGGACTGGGGTAGGGTGGAGGGGGCAGGTGGCTTCCTCGGGTGTAGAGCTAAAACCTCCAGACATCAGGGGTGTGATGTGGGGGAAAGGGGGTCCAGTTGGGCTGTACTGTGGGGTTTGGCTCAGGTAAGTGATGGTGGGGGGTTATTGGCTTAAAAAACAAGGCAGGACACCTGGATTCCTGAGAGGGGAGAGGGATGAAAATTGGTGGGTGGGTAGGTGGGTGGATGGATGGATGGATGGATGGATAGATAGATGAGGGGATGGGTGGTTAGATGGATAAAAGGATGAATGAAAGTATGAATGGATGAGTAGATGAATGAGTGATGAATGGATGGACAGATGGATGGGCAGCACATGTGGTAGGTGGCTCTGCAGGCCAGGGAATGACCTCATGAGTAGCCCTCATGCTCTAGGAATTTCCTATCTCTAGGAAATGAGTTTGTCCGCCACAATGCCTGGCAGCTGACACGCATCTACCCCAGTGGGATGCGGACCGATTCCTCCAACTACAGCCCCCAGGAGATGTGGAATGCTGGGTGCCAGATCGGTATGGCTGGGGGGCATCAGGGCTGTGGGCTGGGGAGATACCGCAAGTCCTGTGCCAAATGCCACCATCGACACCTGTGTTAGTGCCAGCTACAGCCCCAGCTGGAGCCAGGTCTGGCTGCCAGCTTTTGCTCTGCTCTGGGGAGTCTGGGGGTATCCAGGTATCGGTGCCTTATCCCCCTGTGCAGCCTCGCATCTCTCTGGCTACGGGGACAGGCTGGTTCTCAGCTCCAAGCAGGGCATGGTGTCTCCAAGCTGCTCTGAACCCTCTTCCCTACCACCTCCCTGCAGTGGCCCTGAACTTCCAGACAGCCGGCACGGAGATGGACCTGTGCGATGGCCTCTTCAGCCAGAACGGCTGCTGTGGCTACGTGCTCAAACCACCCTTCATGAGGGATGAGGAGACTCTCTTCAACCCCAGTGACCCCAGCAGCCGGGAAGGCCCTGGCCCCATCACCCTGACGATCCAGGTACAGGGCTGAGGAGAGATCCCAGGGAAGCTGTGACAGTGTCCTGGGGCTCTTGTCAGTCCCAGCCAGATGGGGACTGTCGGGCAGTGTGCTGGAGCTGAGTAGCCTCACAATAGATTGGTTTGGCTGCTCCCCAGCTCATGGGGTCCATGCCCCTACCTGCAGGTGATCAGCGGGCAGCAGCTCCCCAAAGTGGCCAACAGCAAGGACGGAGCCATCATCGACCCACTTGTGCGCGTGGAGATCCATGGGGTCCCTGCGGACCAGGCACACCAGGAGACAAAGTACATTGAGAACAATGGTGAGCCCCACAGTGGTACCAGGGACCCTGCTGTGCCCAGGCACCTCCCCTGCCCTCCCTCACCCTCCCAGCACCCACTCTCCCTTCCCAGGGTTTAACCCCCGCTGGGATGAGACACTACAGTTCCAGCTCCATGTGCCTGAGCTGGCCCTGGTCCGCTTTGTGGTGGAGGATTATGACAAGACTTCCAGGAATGATTTTGTGGGCCAGTTCACCCTAGCCTTTGCCAACATCAAACCCGGTGAGTGGCTGCTGCCCAGTGGTTTTGGGGGCCCAGCACAGCCCCGTTAAGTGTGTCTGGGGCTCAGCTGGGTGCTATAGAGGGAGATGTGGTTGCAGTCAGCCACAGCCTTGCTGTACCCCCTGCAGGATACCGCCACATCCATCTCCTCTCCAAGGACGGCACGAGCATCCCACCCTCTTCTCTCTTTGTCCATATCCGCATCACCGAGCCACCTGGCCCCGAACAGGACTGAGCTCATGGGGTGAGCAGCACCCAGATGGAAGCCATACAGGCGGCCCTGAGTGGCTGGGGCCGCAGAGCCAACCACCTTGCCCTCTTGTTGAGCTGTTTCGTGTCATCCCTGTGTTGTTGCTGCTGTGACCCCCTTTGCAGTAGCCTCTGAGGACTGGGAAAAAGCACTGACCTGCCCTTTCCAGGTTCGGGATGCTGTCCCCCATGCCTGAGCATGAGGTCTATGTTGGTGCAGCTCCCTGAATCCCCCCAGGCACCCTGCCCTGGCCTAAGGTCACAGCTTGGCCATGGGGAGGAGGAGAGATGGTGCATGGCCTGGCTTTGCTGCAGGGGCTGGTCCCCCACCAGGCAGGGGAGCAAGGCTGGAGCCAAGCAAACCCCGAGGCTGGGCAGAGCTGTGAGAGGAGTTGGTCCTCACTGCCCCTGATCTTGCAGAGCCCCATTACAGCCTCTGGCCCCTACAACCCCAGATTAACCCTTGTCCCATCCTTTCTCGGTAAGCAACCTAATAAATTGTTCAGTGACAGATAAGCTCAGGTCTGGGTGCAGTGGCGCTGGGGAGAGACAGGGAGCTGGGCTTGTGCTTGTGCTCTTCCTCTGTGGGCACCTGCCCCACTGTTCATACAGGGTTCCAAACAGCCCCAAGAAACAATATTAAAAGGAGCTGAGTGATTCCTTTTATACAGTCACATATTTTACAACCCATATACATATATGCCTATACACACACATACATCTCTGCAGGAGGCCTGTGCCACCAGCGCCTTAAAGCAGTCAGGACTCAGCCTCACAGCAATGTGCCATCCTTCTCCACAGGGCATCCTTCTTCCTGCTCCATCCTGGGCAGCCCCTTGGCCTGCGTTTCCCTCTGCACAGCATGAAGGTGGACGGTGTGTGTGCTGGGGTCCTTTCCCACCCCCTGGCTTGGGTCAACAGCCCCATGCTCAGGGTGATGCCGCTGGATGTGTTTGATGACCTGGAACTTCTGCTTGGCCTTGTAGGGGCAGTAGCGGCAGAAGAAGGGATGCTCGTTGGTGTGGGTCAGGTAGTGGTGGCGCAGGCCGGCCGCCCAGCGGAAAGCTCGCCCGCAGGCATTGCAAACATAGGGCTTCTCCTCACTGTGCTTCTTCAGGTGGGTCTTGAGGAGGAAGCGGGTCTTGAAGGCCTTGCCACACTGCTCACAGATGAAGGAACGGGCCTCCTGGTGCCGTGTCTCCTTGTGAACCCGCAGGGCGTCTGCACGGTTGGTGCAGTACTCACACTCATCACAGCGGTATGGCTTCAGGCCTGTGGCGACAGGGAAAGGGATGGCACCGGAATGGGGGCACAGTGCTCTCCATTCCACGGGTCTCACTCTCCCTGCAATACATCATCAGTTCCCAGGGACTTTGCCCTACACCCCACTGTGTCAGCAGGCACACCAAGACTTCCCCTTTCCAAGGCACCAAATAGTGACTGGGGTCTGCACCACTCCAACTTCCCTCCCACCTGAGGGCACTGGCCCCAGCCCACTGGCACAGGAGAATGTGCTGACCTCCAAATGTTGGGGGTCCTCCCCTGCCTCCAGCTGGGCCACTGGTAGCAAAAGAAGCAGGGAGCTGGGGTCCCTGCAGCCCCAACACCCTCCCTGGTGCTCCATGGCCTGTCCCCATTAGCAGCACTCACCCGTGTGCTTCGTCATGTGGTACTTGAGCTGGTTCACCCACTTGCACTTGTAGCCGCAGTCGGGGCAGAGATATTTCCGCTCTTCCTTGTGGATCCGCATGTGATACTGGGCACAGGGCAGGAGGGTGGGGTCAGGATGAGACCACATCCGCTGCCCTGGGAATGTGTAGGGCTCTGGGATGCCAGTGAAGGGCTCAAAGACAGCTCTGGCATCTCCAACTGCGTGTGGCAAGGAGGGCTGTGGGCTTGCCTGTCAGGCTATGGGCAAGGGCGATCCACAGCAGGATTGAGATGAGATGCCCGTACTGCTGAGCTGCTCTGTCCCAGCCTGTGGATGGCACAGGCTTTGCTCCCCAGTTTGTTATTTAAGACAAAGTCTGGGTTAAAACCCAACTCGAGCTAGCTTTGAGTTGAGCACAGCCTCACCCAGGTGGCCCCAGGGGGCTCCAGCTCAGCCTGATCATTAAGAAGTCAGTATTTATTTTAGCAAAATCAGACTATTTTCCCTCCATTGCCCCATGCCTGGCCTTCCTGTTCTAGGGAAGGCCCTTTACCACGCATTAGGATGCTAATCATATGTAGCAATGATGGCAGGATCATGATCTGCTTGCAAGGAAGCTGAGGTTTCACTGCACCATGTCTAACTGGCATCACAGAGCATGCTGAAGCCAGCAAGCAGCCTAACTTGGCTTCGAGTGGTGCAAGGATGCACCCAGAGAAAGACAGAGATGTCATCAGGAAAAGGAGTGAACTTGGACAGCTGCCTGCCTTCTTGCTTTGTTAAAAATCCCCCTTCTCTTTAAACTGCAACAGCAGGGAAGAAACATATTTTTATACAAGTTTTATCCACTTGCTTCTTACTATTGTGTGAGCCACTGAAGAGGACAGAGGATAAAACCTCCCCTTGGGAACTTCTTCCCCAGATCCCCATGTCTGGATGCCCCTCTAGTCACGTAGATACAGTAGGATACATTCCAAAGCAGAGCTCTCACCTTGAGACGTGAGGGGTCGGCGCAGGCATATTTACAGAGGTGGCACTTGTAGGGCTTCTCACCCGTGTGGATGCGGATGTGCCACGTGATCTTCTGCCTGTTCTTGGTGGTGTATTCGCAGTCCGAGCACTTGTACAAGCGGGTGCCCCCGTGGCCCTTCATGTGCTGGTCAAAGACAAGCTGGTGGCAGCAGGCGAAGTCGCAGAAGGGGCAGTGCAGGGGTTTGTCCTGGGGGGAGGCTGGCTCATGGCTCTCCATATAATGCCGCACCAGCTGCTGCCGCTCCTTGGCTGCAAAGCTGCACAGCTCACAGCGGTGGCTGAAATGCTGCGTCTTGTGCTCCTCCAGTGCCTCCCGGGTGGCAAAAGTCTCCTTGCAGGTGCTGCACTCGAGGTGCGGGTGCTGCTTCTGCACGTGGCACTTGAGCGTGGCCTCGCTGTGACACATGAAGCCACAGCGTGGGCAGCCATAGGACACCTTCTCCTCGTGCCGCCGCAGGACATGCTGCTTGAGGGCCGTCTCGGAGCTGAAGCGAGCCTCACAGCGGGAGCAGGCGAAGTTGAGCTCGCCATGGTGGCAGCTGTTGACGTGGCGGGTGATGTCATTCTGCAGGTAGCTGCTGTAGTCACAGAGTGGGCAGAAGTGGGTGGGTGTCTTCTCGTGCACCCGCAGGCGGTGGATGCGCAGCTTGGAGTTGGTGCCGAAGGTCTGGCTGCAGATGCCGCAGGCGATGCGCCCCACGCCGGTGTGCAGGGACTGGTGGGCCTCGAGGCGGTAGCGCCGCGTGGTGCTGAACTCGCAGTAGCGGCACTTGTGCGGCTTCACCCCCTCGTGCTTGATGCGGACGTGCTGCCGCAGGCAGCGGGCCTGCTTGCAGGTGAACTCGCACTGGCGGCACTGCAGCTGCGGTCGCTTGCTGTAGTGCTTGCGGTGCAGCCTGCGGTGCAGCTGCAGGGCTTTAGCCACCTTGGAAGTAAAGGGGCAGGAGGCACAGCGGAACTCACCCAGGGTCACACAGCCCCTCTTCTTGTGCGTCTTCATGGCCCGCTCCTGGTGGCAGGTGAAAGGGCAGTTGGGACAGGAGAAACGCCTCCTCTTGGGCAGGGTGGCTTTTGAAGGGGCCACATCCAGTGGGAGTTTACTGGACTGGCCTGTTTCAACACTGGCTAGGTCTCCCTCAGGGAGCTCGGTGCTTTGGGATCTGTCCTCCTTGGGATGCATGATGTGCTTCTCAGCACAGTGGCTTTTGAGGGCCCGCTGGGAGCGGAAGGCCTCAGGACACAGGGAGCACCAGAACTGCTCCAGGTTCCGGCAGCCATCCTCCACGTGGGAGGTGATGGTGGAGACACGGGAGCACACGAAGGAGCAGGCGTTGCAGTGCAGCTTCCCTCCCTCCAGCCGGTATTTCTCTAAGGGTTTCCCAGGCTGGGAGGGATCAGCAGCTCCACCTGGCTCAGGTCCATCCCCTTGCTGGGGAGGCTCTTCTGCTACCTTTATGCTGTCACCCGGCAGGGATTTCTCAGGGGCAAGACAGCCTGATGCCTGTTCTCCAGCCAAAGGACTGCCTTCTGCTTGTGTTTTATCAGGCAGCAGTTCAGCTTCCCAAGGGCTCTCAGCACGCCCGAACTCCTCTGAGCGTCCCTTCTCACTCTCCCCTGTTTCTGTACCATTATCACCAGGCTGGTCAGCAGATTGGCACAATCCAGGTGACTCCTGGCTGGCTGGTTTGAGGATCTTGTTGTTCTTCAGGAGAACTGGGCACTTCTTGAGGAGGTGAGTGTTGAGCCCCCGTTGCTGCTTAAAGCTGGCGCCGCACTCGTGACACACGAGCGGGGCCCGGCGTCTCTGGCAGCTGGCTTTGGAGTGCAGAGACATGGACTTCTCCTTCCGCGTAATGTAAGAGCACTTCTCACACTTAAAGACCTGGCTCTCCGACTGCACCACCAGCATCTGCACCCTGCCCTCCAGCACCAGCGTCTCTGCCTGCTCCTTGTCCTGCTTCCGAAGAGCCTTCAGCACGGACTCTGAGCCACCCCTGGCATTGCCATTTGAGGTGACCACCTCCTCTGGGACAGGTGGGTGGCCTTGCTCAGGTGTCTTCAGCACACTGAGCCAGGCCTCTGGCAGCTTGGCTTGGCCGGTCCCTCTCACCTCAGTGTCTGCCACCAGCTTGTGGTGGTCTGAGCATGACCTCTCAAGGTGGTCCATTGCCTGCCTTAGAGTGTCTTTTCCCTGGCTGTCTCCTGCCACTACACTGTGCTTCAGTCTCACCACATCATCTTCCTGTACATCTACTTCCTCTTCTTCAAAGTCTGGGGTTTCTTCAAGTGTATTGCCACTGTTCTCCAAGACAAGGTCATCCTGGGAACCCAGCATCTCAAAGGCTGCGGAAGGCTCCTTGCAGGACATCATTTCCATGCTCTCTGGCTGTGTCACACAGGCATCTCCAGTCAAGTGCACTAGGAGGGGGTCAGATGAGACATTCAGTGCTTCCAAGTGCAAGGTGCAGCTCTCTGCCACATCCTGAGAAACACTGAGCTCAGCTGAGCCTGTGGCAGTGTCTCCTTGCACGCAGTCATCTTCCAGGGCATTGCCAGCAGTCGGACAGCTCTGCTCCCCCTCGCTCACACCTCTCTCTGCCTCACCACTGCTCTCTCGTGGAGCAGGATCCTGCCCAAGGAGAGGTACCACAAACACTTGCTGGTAGCCCTCTTCTCCCTGGGACTCCAGCTGGGATGGCTTCGCCCTTGCCCACTGCTCCTTGCCAGTAAGGGGGGAACTGGCATCCACATTCAGGGCTGTGCCAAGCTCGTAGCTGAAGAGTGCCTCAGACGAACTGATCTCCAACTCCTTGCTGGCATAGTTTTCCAGCCAGTCCTTGTCACCGGGAACGTAGCCATGAATCTTACGCTTGTGGAAGAAGAGGCTCGTGTTGCTGAAGGTGCAGTACGAACAGAGGGCACAGCGAAACTCCTTCTGCTTGGTGTGCTTGCAGTTTTCATGGTTCAGCAGCGCCTGCTTGTACTTGGTCTGGTAGGTGCAGTACTGGCACTGGAAGATGGGCACCTGGTAGTTCTGTGAGTGCTTTGCCTGCATATGCTTCTGCAGCTCATACTTGCGCTTGCAGGCGAAGCCGCACACCTCGCAGATCAGACTTTTGCCCTGGTGCCGCAGCTTGTGGCTGCTCAGCTGGTCAGCACGGTGACAGCGGTACGAGCACTGGTTGCACTGGTACCTGTGGGGACAAGTAGAATTGGTCAGGCAGGATGAGGAGCCGGGACAGGCTGAGCTCCATCAGGCATGCTGAGCTCTCCCTCCCCATCCCAGAATAACAGGGAAGGAGTACTGCTGGGTTTGCCAGATCTGACCTTTGGCATCCAGGCAGCTCTTACCACAGGCAATTCCTCCCTGCTGCAGCCCTTGGCACTGCGGTGCTTTATACCCCCAGCCTGGGGATGGGAGATAAGATTCCCCGAGGTATTCCATACAGTGAACGTGTCACCCCCACAAATGTACCAACAGCACTTCCAGCATCCCTGGAGGCAAGCTAGACCCAAAGGAGTTGACAATTTGGCAGTCTTGAACATGCCCAAGTGGGCCTTGGCCCACAAACATCAGCAGAGCCCATGAACCCAAGTGCAGAGCTGCACCTCTGAGGTAATACACCTCCTTGGTGGCATGGAGACACCAAAAATAGCTTTGCTTCCACAGCACCATGCTGGCAACAACCTGCAAGCTCAAAGCCCAGATTTCTTATGTTCCAGACAGAGCAGGCTATACCAGGCATGAGAGAGTCTGGCACAAAATGCAGCCTGGAGAAGCAGACCCCTGGAGTGAGAGCAGTATTCTCCGTTGTTCAGTAATTTTCCATGGGCCTTTACAATCTAAGCTTCTCTCAGGGTAGCTGCAAAATAAGCAAGTTTCTGAATGCTTTCAGCTAGAGTAGTTGTAACATAAGTATCTAATTTTTGATAACAGATGCTGAACAAAGGCGCTCTATTACAAGCTATAAATGTGCATGCTCAATGGACAAGTTCAAGTGAAGTTCACGCTTCAAATAACCACCAGAGACCAGCAGAAGACCCCCTAGTAACCAAATGAGGACTTCTGAAGAACTTAGAGCTGATTAACATATGCATGAACTTTCTGAGAAAAGTAGTGAATATGTAAGACACTTGATGAATATGTAAAACTGTAAGTAAATATTAGCTATGCTAAACAAGAGCAGGGCACACACACACTTAAGAGGAGCTATCCTCCTGTGTGTCCAGCGCTGGTAATAAAGGAATACTTGACTCCTAATGCTCACAAATTGAGTCTTCGGGGTCTCTTATTTGCTGATTTATGGTAACAGGAGCAGGATTTGGGGAGCCCTGACTAAGCTGACAGGGCAGTAGAGCAGGGGGTCTTACCGGAGATCTCCGGTGTGCTTGCGCATGTGGACGTTCAGGTAGTGCTTCCACTTGGTGATGTACCCACATTCGGTGCACATGAAGTTCTTGTCGTTGGAGTGGGTCAGCATGTGCTTGGACAGGTAGCTCACATCCCGGCAGGTGAAGTCGCAGAGCTCACACTTGTGAGGTTTCTCTCCTATATGCAACACATGAATACTTTCAGCATGACAGCCAAATAAAGCAGCATGGCAGGGAAACAAGCTCAGCAGGAGCTGGGGGTGACAGGAGGGGTGGGAACATGCCACAACTTCAGTCAAGTGACACTAGGGTGGCAGAGCCAGTGGTGGGACCCAGGAGCCCTGACCCAGCCCTCCCTGCCTACCCAGACCCAGGACAGGACACCACCCCCATCTCAGCTTGGCTCTTGGGACTCCTGCAGCGGACACCCACCAGTGTGCAACAGCATGTGCCGGATGAGCACCCGCTTGTGCGCGGTGGCGAAGGCACACTCGGTACACTTGTGGATCTTCTCGTTGGCGTGCATCTTGCCCACGTGGTCATGAAACTCCACGGGGTTGAAAGTGGCGTAGGGGCAGAAGCTGCACTGGAGCTGCTCGCTGCCTGGGTGCCCCTGCTTCTTATGCTTGCGGAAAACGTGCTTGTTGGAGCAGATGAAGTCACACTGCTGGCAGTGGAAGGCGTAGTGGGTTTTCCGGTGAGCCTCCATGGCCTCAGCTGTGCCAAAGAGCAGTGAGCAGGCGTGGTATTTGCACTCCACTGCCTTGATGCCATGAGCATCCTTGAGGTGACGGACAAACTCCTTCCGGTCCTCCACACAGTAGTCGCAGCCTCCCTGGAAGCAGCTCAGCCTCTTGGGTTCGGCTTTGTGAGTCTTCAAGTGCTCTTTGAGGGCCTGGCTGAGCCGAAACTTCTCTTCGCAGACAGGGCAGGAGTAAACATCAGAATAGAAGTTGGAGATGTCCTCGTGCATACTGGCCATGTGGCGGTTGAGGGCGTTCTTCTCCACCGAGCTGTAGTGGCAGAGCGGGCAGCGATGGGCCTTCTCGCCTGTCTCCCGCATCATGTGGATCTTCAGTTTGCTCTTGCTGGTGAAGTACTTGTGGCAGTTGGGGCACTGCAGGCTGGGGTCAGGGAAGTGCAAGTGGAGGTGCTCCACCAGGTGCGTCCGCTTCTTGAAGCACCGCTTACATTCAGGGCACATGTGGGTTTTGTAGAGGTACTCGGAGCCCTCTGCAACATCTCCTGGAGGAGCAGAGGAGGGAGAGCAATCAGTAGGAAAAAGATGGAGAGCACAGACAAATGTTCTGTCCCTGATCCAGCTGTACCAGGGTGAGGGCTTATACACGTGTGGTCGCACAGCAGCCACCTACTTAGAGGGAGTGTCACCACCTCAAGTCACCAGCACACTTCCTGGTGATCTCTTTTCAGCTCAACGCTGGCAAAGCACAGCCTATATCAGGCCTGCCCATGTGCCCCTGACCCCCAAATGCAGGCAGACCTTTGCCTAAACCTGACAGTGGGTGTGAACAGGAAAAAGAAGGGACAGATTTGCTTGGGTAGAGGTCAGGGGAACAGTGCACTGGTACATGCAGGAGATGTGGGGTTACTGGATGGCACAGGACCCTCAGGCCCCATGAGCCTGGCCCGCACTTCCACACCAGCCCCAAAGCTGCGCTGCTTGTTCACAACACAAAGCCTGAGCAGCTCCTGGTAGGGCCCTGCATTCCACCTTTGAAGTGGTGTGCCTGTGGCATTCTGCCTTTCTCGGGAGCTGCCTTCCCATCCTCTTTGGCCTCGGCTTCACAGGGGCTCTCGCCATCCTCCTCCTGCGATTCATCCCCACCGCTGTCTGAATCCTCTTCTCCAGCTGATGCTTTCTGCCCCTTCAAGGAGTTGTCCTCGGTACCCGCAGGGTTTGCTGGCCTGGCTTCTGCTGTGCTGGCTTCCCAGCCAGAGTGGTAATTTCCTGCCTCCTCCTGCTCTTCTGCTGCTGCTTCAGTGGGGAAAGACAGAGATCATCACGCTGAAGGAAAGAGGGACCACTCCATCCCCACCACCCCCATACAGGAAAACCTCCTTGCTCAGATGGGGGCACAAACTGTGCTGTGCAGGGAGGAAGGAATGCAGGGTTCCCAGCCCTCCAACCTTGCCCCCCAACTCCTCCCAGTTTTAACGGGGATGCACGGACACAGTCAGCCTCTGCAACAGCCACAGCCCCCAGCGCCGCACCCAGCCATACCTGATGGTAGGATGCAGCACTGCTCAAGGCTGTGGGGGTCTGAACTGCAGGGGCCACCTGTTTCGGGCATCTTGGACGGGGGCTCTGTGGTGTGGCCCTTCTTGTGCTGCCAGAAGAGCTTGGCATTGGCTGTGACAAAGTCGCAGTGGCCACAGTGGAAGGGGAAGTGTGTCCGGTGGTGCTGCTCCATGGCTGGGCGGCTGGGGAAGAGCAGCGGGCAGGCCCGGCAGGTGCACGACACAGGCGAGGCCCCGTGCAGGTGGCGCAGGTGACTGCGCAGTTGCTTGCGGTCCTCCGTGGTGAAGTGGCAGCCTCTCTCTGGGCAGGGCAGGGCTCCTGGTGGGGCACGGTGGGTCTTGAAGTGCTCCTTGAGCTGGGCAGGCTGCGTGAACGCCTCCTGGCAGATGGGGCACAGCAGGCGCTCGGGAGCAGAGCCTTCCTGTGTGCCAGCTCCAGGCAGCTCTGAGCCCCCTGGCTCGCTCTGGTCCTCACTGACAGAAGTCAGCAGTGCCCCAGGGAGTTCCAGGTGCCCAGGAGGGGCCAGCAGCAGGCACTGGTGCTGGGACAGCAGGGAGGCCTCTGGGAAGCTCTGGCCACACCTCTCGCAGAAGTACAGCTCCACCACTTTGACCAGAACCTCTGCAGAGAGCAAGGGGCGAGCATTAGAAAGGGCTTTCACCAGGCCCAGAGTGTGGGACTGGTGGTTCAGTTCCAGCTCTGGACAAGGAGGATAAACCCCCGTCGCCACAAATTATATTTTGGGAACCACAGCCCAGCCCCTGCCCAGGATATCCCAGGATATCTCCCATAAGAAAGGGAACACCACCACCCTGGTGACCACGATGACCAGGTCTGTCCTTTTGCACCTTTGAGGCACGCAGAGATGTGAGGCTGGCTTGGCCCCATTCCCAGGAGATCTCCACCTGGTCCCTACTGACAGCCTGGATTGACCACCTCACTCAGCACACAATTCCCACAACCACTCTCCCCATCCAAATCCCAACCTTGTGCCAGGTCTGCACCACTCAATGGTGGCACCAGACTGGTGATGCACATGAGGTCAGAGACACGAGGGCACCTGGTGTCCCTAAGGTGCTGGCTGGAAGGGACAGGGGCCTTGGCCAGACCTCTCTCCCTCTGCTGAGTGTCACTGGGCCCATGCTGCCCTCCTTGCACCCCATACCTGTGGTACTGGCCGCATTGCTCAGCGTTACATTGCCAGCCACTGTCTCGATGAATATTTCTACATTGCTTCCTTCAGCGTGAGCCCCTTCCCCAGGCATTGATGCCTCTGCCAGCAGCAAGTCCTGGCTGGCAGTCAGCGGGGGTGTCCCAGCCAGACCGGTGCTGGCCGCACCAGGGCTTCCCACAGCTCTTGCCTCTCCTGGTGTGGGCAGGAGCAGCTCCGAGCAAAGGGCCTCCATCTCCCTGCTGGCACCCTCAGAGACAGTCACTGCTGCACTCAGTGCCCCCGGGCACTGCCTTGGTGCTGGCCAGGACAGCCTCTCACTCTGAAACAGAAGAAAGAGCTTTAAAACAGAAACAACCCGGAGGCCTGATGGGATTTTGGGGGGCAGCCCGCAGTGCCAGTCCCCAGGCAGGGCATGAACTGGGGATCTCAACGCTGGCTCCTTTTTGGTGTGCCTCCTTTTGGTGGGCCACAAATCGAGCAATCCGCGGCAGACAGTAGTGCAAGGACAGGTGTACCCTCCCCAAAGATGCCTAGGGGCCTCTCCCTGAGCCTAACACCCAGGACTCGCTCCCTGAGTCCAGCTGGGCCCAGCCCCGAGCCCGAGACCACCCCCAGAGCTGTGTCCGGTCTCCAACGAGCAGGTGTCCCCTGCGAGTCCCGCCCGGCCGGGCCCCACCAGCCCCGAGTCGCTCACCCCGGGTTGTCCTCAGCCGGTCTCCCCACATCCCTTCACCCCGGGCTGTCCCCGGTCCCCCCCATCCCTTCACCCCGGGCTGCCCCCGGTCCCTCACCCCGGGCTGTCCTCGCCGCCCCAGGGCCCCCAGCCCCGGCACATCTCAGTTACGGCACCGGGCGGCGGAAGCGCCGCCCTTTGTGCCGCTCGCGCGGCCGCTCTGCCCGGCACTCCGGTCCTGCTCTATGGTGCGGGCGGAAGCGGCGCGGGCGGAAGCGGCAGCGGGCAGAAGGAACGCAGGTGAGCGGCGGCGACGGGACCGTGGCCGCGGGTGGCGGGGGGTTCCCGTGTGGAGCGGCCGGGCTAGGCCGCTGCTGCGAAGGACGGTCGGTGAGGGTCCGGGTCTCCTGCAGGGGACGGTGGGGCTCCTGCCGCGGGCCTGAGGGACCCTGCCCACGGGACGCCTGGGAAAGAGGAAGGTCAGACCTTGTGCTGGGGGAGCTGGAATGCTGCGTGAGGGAGCTGAGCGGGTCTGTGCGTCTGCCGAGGGAGGCTCCCCCTCGTCCCCTGTACCTGACAGACCTGCTGAGGGAGCTGGAGAAGCTTCAGGCCCCCTGAGCATGCGGGTGTTATCCAGACATGGAGGTGCTGCTTCCACCGCAGTCGTGTGCCCGTTCCCACCCGGCTCTCGGCTCGGCCTGGAGATGCGCTTCAGCTTTTTCGAACAATAAACCTTAAATAATTGCAGTGCTCACGATCTCTGGTTGTTTAAAGAATAAAACCCTGTAAAACTCTGAGCTTCTTGTCTTGGCTGAAGAAGCAACACATTCTCCCGTGCTTGCTGGAGAGCCTCCAGCTCCTGGCCCCCTCCTGCCTGGCTGGCCCAGTGGCCTGCAGAGAGGGAGGGAGCTCCTGCAGCCAGCAGCATTCTGAACCCCTGGTAATAAGTACAGATGTGGGAGATCCAGATGTGCCAGGCAGCCTTTCACCTTAAGAACTGGCCACGACAAAGGCCAGGGAAATGCAGGCAATCTGTTGTGTTCTTTCCTGCCACTCAGTCTTTCCACACAGGTTGGTTTGTGGAGCACAGAAACGATGCTGTGGAAAGGAGCTGCTTAACCTCCCACAATGCCCTTTTCTGACTTTGTCCTAGCCCTGAAGGACAACCCATATTTCGGAGCTGGGTTTGGCCTTGTCGGGGTGGGCACGGTCCTGGCAGTGGCTCGTAAAGGGGCCCAGTTTGGGCTGGTGGCTTTCAGGCGCCACTACATGATCACCTTGGAGGTGCCCAGCAAGGACAAGAGCTACCAGTGGCTGCTGAACTGGGTGTCCCACCATGCCAAGCACACGCAGCACCTCAGTGTGGAGACATCATACCTGCAGCATGAGAGTGGGCGTGTCAGCACCAAGTTTGACTTTGTCCCCAGCATTGGGAATCATTTCATCTGGTAAGAGGGCGCAGGGGAAACCCGTGTGGGGATTGAGCCTCACTTTGGCAGCTTGGGGGGCCTGTAGAGGCACTGGAGAGGATCCTGCCTCCTCCCTGGGTCTGGGTTAGGGCAGGAAGTAGCAAGAGGAGCCTGTACTCAGCAGTGTGAAGTGATTTCCTTACCTGAGATAAATGTTCTTGATTGATGAGCCAGGCTGGGCACAACTGGGTGGTGCTGGATCACTGCACCCCAACCCTGTCTTCCCACCCCAGGTATCGCAGGAAGTGGATTCGCATTGAGCGCAGCCGGGAGACGCAGGTGATTGACCTGAACACAGGGACCCCCTGGGAGTCTGTCACCTTCACTGCGCTGGGCACCGACCGGGAGATCTTCTTCAACATCCTCCAGGAAGGTCTGTAGGGGAACTGCGTGGGGTCCTGCTGGGAACAGCCTACTCCCTGGAGATGCCCAGGGCTTCACGGGAGATCCTCTTCCCTGGCAGCTGTCCCTTCTGCCTCTCTCCTCAGCCCGGGAGCTGGCACTGCAGAAGCAGGAGGGGAAGACACTCATGTACACGGCCGTGGGAGCAGAGTGGCGGCAGTTCGGCTTCCCCCGCCGCCGCCGGCCCCTCAGCTCCGTGGTGCTGGAGAAGGGTGTGTCGGAGAGGCTGGTTCAGGACGTGAAGGAGTTCATCAGCAATTCCAAGTGGTACAGTGACAGAGGCAAGGCTCTGGTGTGGTGTCCTCCGTACCATGTGGGGTGGGGCAGAATTCCTGTGGTTGTTTCTGGAGTCAGCTGTGGAGAGATTTTTCCCTGCTGCTTGCCTTCCCTTGGTGTATCCTCTATGCGTGATTATGTGTGCTCAATCAGCAAAGCCTTGTGGCTCTGGGGGAAGGGAGCTCAGAGCAATCCAGCTGGTTATCCTAAAAGAACACTGTCTTCCTAGGAATCCCCTACCGAAGAGGTTACCTGCTGTACGGTCCTCCTGGCTGTGGGAAAAGCAGCTTCATGTGAGTGTTGCCAGCTGGCTAATGGCAGTTTTCCCACCAGCTGCCTGCTCTGGGGCACAGCAGGCTCAGATGAGAAGGTGTGAATGAGCTTGGGTTTGGAAAGAGGAGTGGGCTGTGCCTCATGTGTGGTGCCTGGTGTTTTGCTGGCACTGTGACAGGTCAGGGTTATGAGCCCTTTGTGCCCTTGCTTTGCACAGTGCTGCACAGCAAGCTGAGCAGGTGTTCCCGTACCCCCCTCAGATCTGATCCCTGCTGGGAAAGGACACTTCTGCCCTCTCCCCTGCTGCTGGCTCTGTGCTTTCCCACTGTGATTCACCCCTGTGGTTTGTGTCCTTCCCAGCACAGCCCTGGCCGGGGAGCTGGAGTACAGTATCTGCCTGCTGAGCCTTAGTGACCACAGCCTCTCTGACGACCGGCTCAATCACCTCCTGAGCGTGGCACCACAGCAGAGCATTATCCTGCTGGAGGATGTGGACGCTGCCTTCATCAGCCGGGACCTGGCCGCTGAGAGTGAGCACTGCCCCCATTTCTGGGCCAGCAGCTGGAGGGAGGTTTGCCAGCTGTACTGGGGAAAGGTTTGGACTCTGGGCTGCTCTGCTACACCAGCAGAAACCAGGAGTGGGCATTTCTATGGCCTCAGGGCCTTAGAGATATAGCCTTCATAGCCTAGGCTATACAAGAAATTTGGGTCCTTTATCCTCGGGCAAAGATCCTTCTCCTGCCTAGCTATTTTCAGTATGAGGGAGAAGGTGGTTTTCCTTCTTGTTCTCTGTTTGGATTTCCATGGGTGCATGTGGGTAGGGGAGGTGAATGTGCTACCAGCCAGGCAGAGGGTCAGACTTGGAGCAGGGAGGGAGTGGGGAGCTTGGCGTTAGGTGATAGGAAGGTGGCCTGCAAGCCTGCACAGGGTCAGTGGCCGATGGCTGTGATCTCAGACTCCGCTGTTCCCAGACCCTGCTGCGTACCAAGGCATGGGGCGCTTGACCTTCAGCGGCCTCCTCAACGCGCTGGATGGCGTGGCATCCACAGAGGCCAGGATTGTCTTCATGACCACCAACTATGTGGACAGGTCAGAGCTGCCCCCTGGGAAGGAATAGGGTGGGTGGCACAGGAAAATCTTGCTCCCTTTTATTGGGCTTTATGTAGGGCTCTTTGAATCCTCCAGGAGGAAGAATGGGGCTTCGGGTTTCCCAAATCCTCCTTTCGGATGCAAATCCCTTGATTGCTAACCAGGATTCCTTTTGCTGGAGCCTCAGATGCTTCCTTGCTGTTCAGAATATGGTTATTCCATTCAGGAGTGGTACCAGCTTCCTGCCCATGGGAGCTGCAGGTTTTGGGGTTGTGGCCATGCTGTGAGTGAAACGCTGGCCCCATGTGCAGCCCACTGGGTCGGTGGGATGCAGCCTGGGCTCGCGGCACCTGCTCAGCCACTGCGCTATGGCAGGCTTGGCTCACTCCAGACCGAACTGTCCTAGGGGGTTGTTCAGAGGTTGCTTATGGGACAGAGATGGGCAGAACTGTTTCACAGGACTTGTTTGTCCTTCTCCAGAGCCAGCCCTTCCCTTGCTCTCTCTTTTCTTTTGGGTTGATTTCTCCCCTCAGTCTCCCCAGGGATGAACCTGCTCCTTCCCTTTACCATCTCACAGTTCACAGCACTTTGCAGACAGGACACGGGCTGTGCTAGTGTGGACGGGGGGTTCCTGCAGGACCCACCCTGCAGAGACGTTTTGATCAGGTTTTCCAGGCCCCCCTCTGTCTCTTGACAGGCTGGATCCAGCCCTGGTGCGTCCTGGCCGTGTGGATCTCAAGCAGTACGTGGGCCATTGCTCCCACTGGCAGCTTTCCTGCATGTTCCAGCGCTTCTATCCTGAGCAGCCCGTGGCTGCAGCTGAGCGGTTTGCAGAGCAGGCATTGGCCGTCTCCAAACAGATCAGTGCTGCCCAGGTGCAGGGCCACTTCATGCTCTACAAGATGGACCCTGAAGGAGCCATTTCAAACATAAGCTCTATCCTGCTGTGACCTGGGGCCAGCAACACTGAGAGGACTGGGACAAAGATGTGACCATCCCAGAGATGCCATGAAGCTGCCCAGATGCACAGGCCAGGTCTCTGTTCACCTTTACCCCTCCAATGCCTTGTTTTGGAGAGTCAGAGCTGCCAGCCTTGCAGCAGGGAGAGGGAATCAGCTCTTGCTGCTCCCCAAATTTGTGTGCTACTGCACCAGCCCTGCTCACCAGTGTGTGCCTCATGTTGGGATTTCTGTAAGCTGCTAACGCTCTTGGATGTGAATCCTCTTCCTTGTGGGTCAGCCTGGGGGTTTCCTTGGGGCAGGATATTGGGGTGCTACACTGCTAAAAGCTGCTGGTTTTTTAAAGGACAACGGTCTCACTGGTTTGTGAATATCCTCTGTGAAATGCACAACATGGCTCTTGTCTCTCTGGTCCCTTTTCGTGATAGTTGCCCCACTTATCCAGCTGCTGGTTCAGAGCCCTCCTGACCAGAGCCTGGCACAGCCAGTACTGCAAATCCAGAGTGTTTCAGAAAAAAAGCAGTTCCTAAGAGACAGCTGGTTGTCCCTAGACTCCAGGCTGGTGCCACTGTTCCTGCCCTGATGAGTTGTGATGCCAAGCCGCAGATCTGCTTGGATATCATTGCTTGGTGGGCATGACTGTCCCTCCTGCCAGAGATGTGGGGCCCTGGAGGTATGTGAGGGCAGATGAGAGGCTTTGGTCAGTTAGAGAGTATCTTCCCAAGAGCTGTCCCATCCCAGCCCCTTTTCAGAATCTTGTAAATCAGTTTCCCCTGAGCCAGTCCTGTGTTCAGTTTTGGGGGCTCCATCACCCAAACGGGGCTGTGGGAGCTGGTTCCAGGCCAAACTCAAACTGCTCAGCCCTCCTCTTGGCTCTATCCTCTGGGGCCAAGGACATAATCAAGAGCACATGGAAATACGAAGGGGCCCAAGCAATAGCACCTGGATGGATTTTGGCGCAAACAGGCGCTGCTTTGGTGCAAACTCAGACTTACACAAATGTTTCTGCAAGTGAAAGGTTAGTCCTGTGGGTATGGTGGAGGGGTGGCTCCTGGAGCAGGATTCTGCTGTTGGCATCTCAAACCCTGTGTTTGGCCATCTTATAGAGGCTAGGTGCCCAAATCCAGCCCTCTTCCCTCAAAGCTGGGGGTCAAAACTGGCCAGTGAGTGACTGGCAAATGTCTCACAGTTGCTGGGGAAGATGTGGGGTGGTGAAGGGGAGCCTGAAGGGCCCGATGCCACCACACAAGAGCCAACATCAAACCACACTGCTTGCTTTTAATAGTGTTAATGCTACACACGCTGCCAGTGCTTTTCTGCCCAGCCTGGGGCTTTTGCCAGTTAAAGCCTCACAACAGCCTTGTGAGGTAGGTGGGTGACACAGGCGGACACCAAGCAAGGGGACCCAGGTCAGGGTGCAGGCTCCATTCTTCCCCTCTGACCTAGAGGTTTTGTTTGTTTAGCCCAAACTCATTTCCACATACTGTTGAAAAATGCCCTCTGCTCCAGGCTGACAGCAGTGAGTCAGAGAGGGCCCATCCTAAATCCCTACTCCCAGGAAAAAAACCCTTCCCTCTAACACATCTGGCATTTGACTGAAGTTAACCAGTCCTCACTCCAGTTTCCATGGCTGAATTCCCTTACTCCAAACATGGCACAGCAGCTTTCCTGTTGAGAGTAAGCCTCGCTCACCAGAGGAAGCCAAGGAGCTTCAGCTGCTGTGAAGGGCAGAGATCTTCCGTGTTTCTTTCAGGACACAATCACATGCCTTTCTCGGAGTACAGCAGTTTCACAAGTAAAGGCAGGAGGCAGCAGACAAGCACCAATGTCAGGTAAAGTTTACACCTTTTCACCCAAGTGCAGGCAGGCCGTTCCCCCAGAAACCAGCTGAACGAGGACAGAGAGCACTGAATTAAAATTAGGGCTGTCTTCAGGAAGCAAGTGCTCAGCCCTTGTCCTCAGCAGGGCACAACATCTGGCTCTCAGATCACCAAGCCCAGGATGGGTTGTGTGGGCTCAGACCAAGGAGGGAGAAAGTCATGCTTTTAGAGCATTAGGGTTGAAAGTAGGGCAGTGTTGGAAATTTAAGCACAGAAGGTTCTTGGGCAGCAGGTTAAACCAACCCCTTCAGGTCAAGGCCAGGCACAGAGTAAGCAGGGCAGTAGGTAAGGAGGACCCAGCCCAGAGAGAGGTTTGTGCACCCTTCATGTGCCAAAGATCAGTCAGGCAGATGTGTGTGCTGCCAAATGCCTTCTGAGTACACACAGCCTTTGGTTTCCTGGGGATCTCACATGAAGTTCTGGCAAGTCCATTGTGGCACTGCTATTTTTGCACTCAGCAGGAGGAAGACAGAAACAACATATGTGTGGCCAAAAAAGAGGTGAGGTGGGGGACAAGGCACAAACAAGTGTGAAGGAATCAGTACTGTCCAGGTGAGGCGAAGAGCTTACACTGAGCCAGGCAAAGCGGGGAGCCCTCTTGCCACCCAGAAGTGCCAGGGGAAGGTCTCTGCCCTGGCTCTGGTTGTAGGGAGCAGGGAGGGGAGTGAGAAATACCAGGGATCAACACCTTTGCTCCAAATAGCAATGAACAGGAGCAAGTGGGCAGAGAAAACAAAGGGAGCAGGCTCTGGAGAAGACCCAATGAATTAATTTAATAGCGTCTCACTTCAGAGACTTGGGATTGCCCTTCACAGCTCTGGAGTGAGACACCATTTAAATTTGTGAAGGAGAAGCAGATGAAACTGCACCAAGTTAGTTTAAACAGCAAATCCTCATTTTGAAATAAGATCAGCTTGAAGATGAAAGGAGGGTAGCAGTATCTAAAGTATTGGGGCATGTCTTCAGGTTGTTGGAAGTGCCAAGACAGCCTGGCCTTAAGAGGGGGATTCCAACAGATACACATCACAAAGCAAAGTGCTTTGAGAGACAGGCTTCCTGGGGAAGTGGGAGACAAGCTGAAGCTGCAGCCAACGTGTTGACTTAAGCTTAACTTGGATCTCCTGGCTGGGACTGGGAAGTGTCCTGCATACAAATGACATGCCTGGCCAAGCCCATCAGCTGAACATCGGCCAGGGCTGCAGGAGAAACCATGTTGTCTCCAAGGGACAGGGACAACACTTGAGAAAGTGCTCCGAGAAGGAAAGGAGGACAGAGTAAGCTGAGCTGTGCTCCAGGCTGCTGACCTGGCACAGCCCCATCACTTGGCACCACCATGGCTCCACTGGGACACTGGCTTCCAGGGAAGATCTTGCCCCAACTCTGGCTCTGCCATGGCACCATGCTCAGTCCACTCTGTAGGTGTGCATGTTTCTTGGCAGCTCACATATAGAGATGATGGCTGGAGGTCCCCATTTAAGGCTACCTGTCCCCTAGGTCTTCTGAGATCAAGGCTGATATGATCTGTCAAGATTCTGCTTCTCCAATGTTGGTGAGAGCCAGCTGCTCACGCCGGGATGCTTCACTCTGCTCATCCCCTGGTGACACTGCCTAGGTATGTCCCATGTGCCATCTGCCTCCTCCCTTTTAAGGGGTATGGTGTCTTCTTGCTACTGCTCTACCAGAGCCTTCACTGTTCTCCCCAGAAATAGCCCTTCCTTCCCCCCAGCCCAGCCCCTCATCATTCCTGCTAGGAGCCACTCTCTTTCTCAAGATGGGCTTCTTGATGTCCACTGGGCCTGAACACCCCTCGCCCTCTTGATGCTCTGGGGTAGGAACCACGCTCCTGAACTCTGGACCTTTCCCACCTCCCACAATCCCAGGGCCTGTGGTGACTCTGCCAGCTGGGAGCTGCTCTGTAGTCGCTGTGGTTGAATGTCAGGTTCTCCTTTTTCTTGCCCCGGGTCTCAGCCCCCTTCTCTGCACTCCATCTGTCCACATCACAGTGCTCCTCTTTCAAGTCCACAGCCTCCATTACTGCTGAGGGATCTTCAGGGCACAAATCCTTTCTTTCAGCCAAGGGAGCAGCCCTACTTCTACTGTGAGACTTTGGAAACTCCTGATTGTGCCTTCCAGCAGGTCTCCGCTCTGGTCTCTGGCTGAAGCCCCTGGGCCCCCTGGAGCCATGGAGTGGATGACAGGCTTCTTCTCCCGGTTCTTGCAAGCCACTGCATGGCTGCCTGCCCTGGCCTCTGGGGCCTGGCCTCTCCCCTCTGTGCTTCTCCCTCTTGCTTGGTTGCTCCCTGGGCACAGCAGGCCTCTCAGGCCGCCCAGGTTCTGCCCTGGCCTCCGATGCCCCAGCTGGCTCTGGAGTCGAGGCTTGGCCGGGCGGCTGGGGCACATCTGCAGTGCTTGCACTCACCGGCAGCTCAGAGGCAGCAGCTGCTTGGCCTGGATCCGCAGCAGCTGGAGGCTGAAAGAAAGAGGCCACTGGTGAAGAAAAGGACAGGGGTGTCCCACAGCAGACGACAGTGCTTGGTCCTGCAGCCCAGGGTGCCCTCGGCAGCTCTCTGCCCCCAGTGCCATACCGCCTGGAGGCTGATGAAATAGCGGTTCCTCTCTGCTTCGGGGTCGATGATACCTCCTTTCTCTTGCTGTCTCTTGAAAATTAGGCGCAGTTCTTCCTGGTGCTGCAGCATCTTGGCATCTGGCCTGTATGGCTCCTGAGTGGCAGAAAGCAAGGCAGGGTAAGGGCTCTCTCAACACTTGGCAGGGATAGGCAGTAGCAGGGCTAGGAGCTACTCCCTAAACCCTCCTTTGATTGCACAGTACCAGGCACCTGCTTCCCTTTGCCACATTGCCAGGCCTACAGATGCATGGGAAATCCCTGGACAGAGGCAGAACATCCCAGTGCAAACCCACTGTTTCTGCAGTGACTGCCTTGGGATGTCCTGCTGTGGGGTGGGATGCAGAGCAGCTACCATCAGGTCACTCTCCTGACCTGATTATATCCCAATGAGTGCAGGGACATGCCCCATGGCAGAATCACCTCTCCTCCAGCACATCTGCTCACCTCAGGGCTATACAACTGAATCTGCTCTCTGTGAGCTACCCTTTGGATAGGACATCTGGGAGGACCTGAGAGGGCACATTCATTCGTCCGTTACAGTGTCACAGTTGAAGCTACCCAGTGGTAGCTGCACAGCTGGGCAGGTGAGCCCCCATCTCTTACCAGAGGGTGCTGTGGGGGCGGTGCTGCCTTCAGAGCAGAGAGATCATAGACCAGCGTCTCCCGGCAGACAGGGCACTGCACACCGACTTCCTGCGGGGAGGCAAAAGGTGACAGCAAACCCTGTCTGCGACTCAGGTCATGCACTGCCTGATAACCCTGCCCCTCTTCTGCCAGGGTAGGAAAGCCCAGGGGAGTTCCAGCAACATGAAAGCAGCCTGGGTCTCAATGACTGCTATGGAAGGTGGCACGCTGGGACTTGTGCTACAGCAGCTGGCTGCTGTACAAACCACCCCTGTCAGCACCTATGGCTTCAGTCCTCCTTAGCCTAGGATCTGTTTTTCTCTGCTTCAAAGTGCAGCATGTCATCTATGCAGCACCTCTTTGAAAGGGTTTGTAGGAAGGAGCGTTTGACTGGTTTCATGCTCAGCTCCACTGTTTGCTCTGCAGCTGAAAACTGTTCCAGCACCTGCTCAGGCAGATTTTATCATCCCAGAATGCGGGTGATCGTGTTTACCCTGCTGCAAACCCCTGCAGTTCAAGGACTAGGAAAGGAGCTCTCTTTTCTAACTCCTGTGGTTCCAGAAGTCCAAAAATGCAACCCCCTGCCCCCTCCCACAGCATGCACTGACCCAGAGATCCAATAAACCAACATCTTTGGTTGGAAAGGGTCCTTGAAGATCACTTGGTCTAATCCCCGCTCTGATTCTCAGCACAGGTACAAAACTGACCGTGCTGCTGGGTCACACTAGCCCTCATTCCATGTCCCAAAGAGGGTGATACAGATGTCATGAGGGTCTGCACAGGGGGCAAGGGGAGGGGGCCCAGGGCCTGGTACCTGTTTGGGAGATGGTGAAAGGTGCTGATCTCTCTCCTCCTGCTGCATGAGGATCTCCTCCTCCATGTGCTGGGCATACCGGGCCAAACAGTGGGAGTGGAAGTAGTGGTAGCATTGGGTCTTTGTGAAGGCTTCTCTCTCCTGTCAAGAAGGGCAGCTTTGAAGGGTTTCTTAGCACAAGGTTGTGTAGCCTCCCCAGCTGAGGTAGGTTTTCACTTCCATGTCAGTGGTGGCAGTGGGAAACTAGTGCTGACTACTGCCACCTAACATCTGCTCAGCTTCATCTCCACTTCTTCAGCAATTACTGGGATGCTGCTCCTTGTTTCAAGTGTTAGAAACACTCCTAATGTCATGATGCAAAGTTTTCGTGACTGATTTCTCTGTGTGTGTTTCTGTGTAAGCAGCAATCTTCCCATCTGATGTGTTCTCCTTCCTAGGCAGGCATTGACTTTCCTTGCAACTCACACAAGATCAGCTCCCCGGCCCTCACAGACCTCAGTATCCATCACACGTGGATGTGTTCCAGTCCCTCCTGACCACCTGTGTGCTGAACTCCAGGTGAGGTATGACCTATACAGCGAAACTGAGATACACCAGCAACTATCCTCAGACCCTACCCACTTCTTTGGAGATGCTCTGGCATCTCTTGCTGCCCCTGTGCCATTTCTGTAGATGATTATTTCAGGCTGATGGGGAGAGTAGCGTGTATCGCCCTCCGAAGGCCCACGTGCAGGCGGATCACCCACAGAATGGGGGCAGGGGCCTGCTGGGGTGCACCCTGGCCCCAGGCTGATAATCCCAACCCCAGGCTCCCCATTCTCTTGCCTCACTTCCCAGTCAGCTTGCAGGGCCAGGAGACACATGCCTACCTGGAATCCATAAAGGCAGATCACACACTGTCCATGAGGAATGTTGTTGTCAGTGAGAATCTCCTTCCCCTTCTGTGGAAGCATTAAAGCAAACATTTTACTCACTGGCCTGCACATGTGCTCAGGGCTCTCCTGACCCCTCGGGCAGCCAGGGACCAGTGTCTGTGGCTGGTAACCCCCAACTTCCCCCAGCTCTCACCTCAATGAGTTCATAGAGCACCTCTGTCCCCAGCCTGGCTTCAGCAACACTTCTGAGGGTCTGGGAAATCCTACAGCAAAGCAGCAGAAATGCTTAACACAAATTTAGCTACACCTTTTCACTGTCCCACATACCTGCCATCCCGCCATGGTGACATGAGGAACAAACAGAGCACTGGCCTTCAGGCTTTGCTTGGAGCACAGGATGGGCACAAGTGCACACACATATTCATGTGCTGTCCTGGCTCCCCACAAGCTGGTGCACAGGAAGCCTTTGACAGGACTTGAAGGAGCAGGTTTGCTGACAGCCTCAGCTTGAGCTCAGTTTTGGTGAATCCCAGGCTTTGTTTATCTGATGGCAGTCCCTGAGCAGGTGTGGTGGGAGCCGCTGGCAACACATTCCACTGCACCAAGGACCAGAGCACAAAGGCAACAACAGGCTGCTTGAATCAGTCCCACCTCTGTCAGAGCAGGACCAGCAGCTTCCAAGGCGCCAGGGATTCAGATTATATTTCAAGGGGACCACAGGGCAACAACTACAGGGTGGACCCCTTGGTGTCAAATTCAGTAGCAGTGGCTCCCATGAGATTTAGGACAAAGAGATTTAGGGACCTGTATCCATCCACTAACCAGACATGGGATGTCATGTGATTTAGTGAAGGGTTTTCCATAAGTTTTGCCTCCTGGACCTCTGGAGGAAAGGATTGCCCTCTTCCTGCCCTCCTGGCACTCACTTTTGAATTTGCTCATCTGACAGGCCCCGAGGGTTCCTGATGGAGATCTCCGGAGTTTCATTAGGATACTAGGAAAAAAAAGAGAAACGCCCAAAGCACAACAGGAAAGATGGAGAGGCCCTGGGCGGGGAGGAGCAGGGGCGAGGGGGGCGGGCAGCCTACCTGCGGGGGCACGGAGAGCACCAGGGTGAAGCGGACGTACTGGGAGTCCTGGTCCTCGGCCGTGGCGGGGTGCAGGGTGATGCTGATCTCCCAGGGCTCCCACCTGGAGGAGGGGCAGGCCGGGGTGAGCGGGGCGGCGCGGGGCCGGGCCGGGTATGTGGGACGCGGGACGTACCTGCCGCGGCCCCGCGCCACCCGCAGCTCCTCCAGGTAGATGGATTCCAGCACCTCTAGCTCCGGCAGCAGCGCCCTGCAGGGACCGACGGGGCAGGGGTCAGATGGCCCCACTGGCCGGGGGGTGCGGGATCGCGGGGGCCCGGGGAAGGTGCGAGGGGTGTTACCAGTCCGCCGCCTCCGCCTCTTCCCCGGCCGCCGCCATCGTCCCGCTCGCTCCGGAAGCGGAAGCGGGGAGCGCGTTGCCAAGCGACGGCGCGGCGGCGGCGGGTGTGGGGCAGGAGCGGAGCGGGGCGAGGGCCATCCCGTCTCGTCCCACCGCGGGATTGCTGCGGGGCATCGGCAGGGCTCGTCCAACCCCAGGGTTGCTGCGGGGGCATCGGCCGGGGCTCGGGGCTTGTCCTGCCCTGGAGCCGGTGGGCAGGGACGGAGCCTGGCGTGGGGGTGGGGAGGGCGATACCCGCCCAAGGGACCCGGCCCCCGGTGCAGCACCGCGGTGAGTGGGAAAGCCCCGTCCCTCGGGATCTGGGATCGCAAGGGGTGCAGCGCTGCCTTCCCGGAGCGCTGGCACTGCCCGGCTCCATCGCGGCTGCAGCCGGTGCCCCATGGCAGCCCGTGGCGGGGGGAGAGAGGGCGAAGCGCTGCTCCTCACCATCCGCTTTGCCTCGGCAGCTCAGCGGCCCCGGCCCTAGTGATGGAGCGGTACCACGTCCTGGAAATGATCGGCGAAGGCTCCTTCGGGCGCGTGTATAAGGGGCGCCGGAAACACAGCGCCCAGGTGAGGGAAAAGGAGCGGAAATCTGCTCTGTGGTGCCGGGGGCTGATTTCTGGTGCCTCTTTGGTTCTAAGGCTGTGCCAGGCCTTTGGGACTCAGCACTGATTCGGGTTTCTGCTGACATACCTGACCAGCTCCTGATGTCTTTGTGGGCCAAAAACCTGGCCACAATATTGCCAGCGTGGTCTAGAAGGTTCCAAATAAAGGGCAGTAATTGCTTCCCTGCAGCTTCTTTAGCCTAGGGTGCTGCCAGTGCCCCTCACTGTCAGAGCACACTGCTGGCTTGTGGTAGGCTTGCTGTCCACCAGCATCTCTAGGTTCTGTCCCATGTTTCTGGAAGTCCTGATTTTATCTGTGTTCACTGACCTTTGCCTTAAATGCCAGTGTGAAAAACAGTGTGAACACCAGTACTTATGTGCAAGGACCTGAGGAGAGCCCCAGCTCCAAGTGGTCCATTCAACAAATGTCTTGTTCAGTGTGCTCAGCTGGAAAGTGCAGAGTCTGATTACAGTTAAAAGCAGCCTTTGCCAGGGTGGGCTTGACCAGAAGCCTGATCTAATCCCAGCTTTTCCTACTTGAAAAGGTGGTGGCCTTGAAGTTCATCCCCAAGGTGGGGCGGTCTGAGAAGGAGCTGAAGAACCTGCAAAGAGAAATTGAGATCATGAGAGGCCTCCATCACCCCAACATCATCCAGATGCTTGACAGCTTTGAGACTGATAAGGAGGTGAAGGGGACTACTCTGGGCAAATGCTTTTGCTTGACTGGACCAGGGGAACAAGGGCTGGCCCCTGCTGTCCTAGGGACATCTTTTCTCGGGAGTTGCTGGTGACACCATCCCAGGGTCTGGTTAGTGTTTTTCAGAGCCCTCTGGGATGTGCTGTGTGGGCTGCACTAGGTTATATGCAGAGGAGAAGGAGATGACTAGGGGAATGCAAGATGAGTGGTTTAAGATTACAGGATGAGGATGACTCTTCAGTCATCTCATCAGTCTTTTCAGAGACTGGCTTTTCACTGATTTATACTCTCGTGGAGGTAATAGGATAAAAGAACTGAAGACTGTGCAATGGGGCATGAGGGCATGAAATAAAGTAATTGGGCAGCAGATTCAAAACAAGCTCAAGGGAGTGATTCCATTCATTGGGTTTGGGAGTACTATTCTAGGTTTGTCCTATCCTTCCCTCTTCCCTTGTTTTTGCTGGCTGTACAAGTTACAAGACCTCTGCTAAGTGCCAGGCCCTTGCTGCAGTGCAGCCATGCAGCTCTTCCATCCCAGGTCCCAACCCAAGCTGATGGACTGTGCACAATGACAACCCAGCACCCCCCTCAGACTTCCTACTCTGCTCTGTCCTGGTCCCCAGGGCCTGATCTCACCATGCTGCTCTTCCCTCCAGGTGGTGGTGGTGACTGACTATGCAGAGGGGGAGCTCTTCCAGATCCTGGAGGACGATGGGAGTTTGCCTGAGGACCAGGTGACTGTCATGGTGGTGGCCATGCAGTGTTTGCAGGTTGAAGAGAACAGGATTTGTCTGCCTGCAGGCAGAGGGTCTCTGCTGTGAGCCGGGATGTGTCAGGAGGGTGAGGGTGCCTCCGGAGCTTTACCTGGCAGAGTTTCTGAAAAGGATGAAGAGGGAGCCGAGTTGTACCATGGGACAGCGGGGTCCTGCAGGGACCTTGGTTTCCTTGTTCCCTCTCCAAGGGCTACAGCACCAGACTGCTGCCTTGGCCATTGGCCTACTCCAAGGAACTGCTGGCCCACAGCTGGGGTTGGTCCCTGCCCCAGGAGGCCAAGAGCAGAAGTAGGGGTACTGGGGGAGCCAGGCTGTTAGGGACATGGTTGTGCCAGCGGGTGGCACCGTGGAACACAGTGTGAGGCTCCCGTGTCTCTGGCAGGTCCAGACCATCGCTGCTCAGCTGGTCTCTGCTCTCTATTACCTGCACTCCCACCGCATCCTGCACCGAGACATGAAACCCCAGAACATCCTTCTGGGCAAAGATGGTGTTGTCAAGCTCTGTGACTTTGGGTGAGTGCTGGGGGCCAGCTTGAGGGGGACACTTGGCCTTAAGGCAGCCAAGAGGTGCAGAAGGGGGCCAGATTCTGTGGATATTTAGAGGTTAAACAGAGAGGGAGGATTTTGTCCTCCGGGGGGAAGAAGTGTTGGTAAACTCATAGGGAACTCCCTGGGAGCTGCAATGGATGTTTCAGCCTGAACTTGCCATCCGTGCTTTGCTCTGAGCAGGTTTGCCCGTGCCATGAGCATCCATACCATGGTGCTGACCTCCATCAAGGGCACCCCACTGTATATGTCCCTTGAGCTGGTGGAGGAGCGGCCGTATGACCACACAGCAGATCTCTGGTCTGTGGGCTGCATCCTGTACGAGCTGTTTGTGGGCACTCCTCCCTTCTACACCAACAGCATCTTCCAGCTTGTCAGCCTCATCGTCAAGGACCCTGTCAAATGGCCCACGGCCATGAGCCCGGTGTTCAAGGTAAGGGCAGGGGCCCTGTGTGCAGGGTGAGCTCTGTTAATACAGCTTTGGCCTTGCTTGCTGCCCTGGTGAGTCACTCTTAGCTTTTATGCCCCTAACAGGGACTTTGGAACATAGACAAAGGATGAGAGCTGGGCCTCCTGGGAGGGGGACCCTTATCACTGCTGTCCATAAGCTGGGAAACTGGGGCCAACAGCAAAGGAGTGATTTACTGAACTGGGAAGGGAAATGTCTTCCTGTCTGCCCTAAGCACTAGAGCTACTCGTTTCCCAGAGCCAGGCAGGGAAGTCAGGCCTCCTGGGTGCCCTCACTGGGGGAGACTGGTGGGTACACTGTGCACACTGGTGCATGCTGAACATGTCTCAGTGATCCTGCTGTCCTGTAGAGCTTCCTTCAGGGACTACTAATGAAGGACCCCCACCAGCGTCTGTCATGGCCAGAGCTGCTCTCTCACCCATTCATTGCTGGACGGGTTACTGGTGAGTACCTGCTTTTTGCAGCACTGGACAGGTCCGTTTCCTCCTACTACTGCCTGGAGACTCAGGGGACCGCCCTTCCCTGCTATTTTTACTATCCTAGTCTTTGCCTCCCTCCTCTCAGCTTTCTCCAAGCACTGACTCCTAGCTGCTTATGAAGTTCTCCTCTCACCTCCCCAGTGATCGATGACACAGAAGAGCGTGGGATCTCAAACCCCTTTACCACAAAGCTGTCCCCAGAACTGCAGGCCCTGAAGGAACAGCAAGCCCATTCCCTGGTCCCCAGGAGCAGCCAGTCCAGGATCCTGAGAAAGGCCCAGCGGAAGATGGTTGAAGAGGCACAGAAAAAGGTGGAGGAAATTGGGGGGTTCTCCTGGCTGTGTTCCACAGTCGGGGCAGAGGAGGAGCACTGAAATGGGCCCTGGGGGAAACACATGAGTACATGGGTCAGGCTGGGGTGTCAGTGACACACAAAGCGGGATGTGGGGTGCACAGGGTGGTAGGGTCTAGGAGACTCATCTGTCTGATTAACTGCCCTGACCAAACTTCTCTGCCATCATCAGGGGCAACTGAAGGCAGGTGATGCATCTATGAAGGACTCTGGCAATGGACACCCCAGGCATAGACCCAGAGCAGGTCCAGGCAAGGCAGCCCCTGAGGAGGGGGAGCCACTGGCTGCCTCCAATGAGAATAACTCTGGTCTCCTGCAAGGAAAGAGCAGTGTGGCAGAGTGGGAATTGGAGGAGTCTCTTCCTGACCCATGGTGAGAGAGGGCTGAGGCTGGGGCAGGAGGAAAAGGGGGAAGAAAGGTCTTTCACTGACTGTGTTGTTTCCTTGGCCAGCCAGCACAGCATCTCTCGAGACTATGAGCGGGAGTTTCCTGGAGCAGGTACCCCTTCGCAGCCTGATGCTGGCAGGGCAGAGCCCTGGGGCAGGCGCAGCATTGAGGCCGTGGACCTGGAGAGTGAGGTAAGACAGTGTCTTGAGGTGGGGACACCAGGACCTAGTCTCCAGGGGCTGGTACAGAGACCCTGGGACTGGCAGGGTCTGTGGCATCAGTCCTCTCTCCTCTATGGCTAGGAGCTGGAGAGCGATGAGGAGTGGCAGCACCTGATTGAGGCCACTGAGCCCTCGGCCATGCAGCTGAGCACACGTCTGAGCCTCCTGAGGGACCCAGCCTTTCAGCACCGTGTCAAGGACTGCCTGGCAGATTCTGCTCAGCAGGTAAGTGATGGCAGTAAGCTGGCCCAGAAGCTGTAACTGGTGACATGGATGCTGCCTTCTTCCCCAGGATTGGGTTCAGAACATCTGGAGAGTCCTTAGTCCAGCAAGCAAAAAGATCCCCTGCTTCTCCAGGAGTTGGAGCTGTCTTATGCACTTAGCTTGCCATCTGCGACTCTGCTGTCCCCTGCATGAATGCTTGAGGGGCTGCCCCATGGCTGATGGAGAGGCCAAAACCGCTGCTAATTATGAGCTGTTCTGGCTTCTCCATGTCCAGGTGCTGGAAGGGATGCTGGAGGGCGCCTCCTATCTCCGTCCTGTGCTTCGTGTTGTGGGGAACCTCCTGGCTACCCAGTGTGACTCTGAGCTGCTGGACCACTTCTGCCAAGAACTGAATGTGCCTCTGTCCCTGCTGTGTTTAGCCAAGCAGATCCTGGAGAGTGGTTGCACCAAGCAGGTGGGTATAGGACCCCAGAGAAATTCAGGCTCCTTCCAGCCCTGCAGAGTGCTGGTGCTGAGGAGGCGCTGGTGTCCTGCTGGAGCTGGCTCACAGGACCGGTGCCTCTTCCAAGCATCCTTGAGAAGGGAAAGGTTCTGGCAGGGAAGGATCCTATCACAGTGGTGTGGGGATGGCCAGCAGACAATCCCCATTTGCTGTTTCTTTCTGGATCCTGCAGCAGCCCTGGTGTATCACTGTGCTGACAGACCTCCTCGTGGTGACCACAGTTTATTTCAGCAGTGAACGCTGCCTGGAGGAGAGTGGGCAAAAGGACAGGTAAGGACAACCTTCTGTGCCCTGAGGTCTCTTGTGGCCACTTTGGGGACCCAGCAGTAAGCAGGAGGGTAGTGTTCATACTCTGCAGCTGGAGTCATCTCTGAGGGAAGCATCATGGACTAAGCACCTCATGCCAGACTGCTGTGCTCACAGAGGAGCGCTTTCCTTCAGTGGGACTAACTAAGGGGAAGGCAGCTGTGCTGTCCACAGTCAGTGGACACACAGTCCAGTTGTGCTGCCCACTAACAGAAGCTCACAGTGTGAGTGTGTGCTGCCTGCCCCATTAGCCAGGGCCACATGGGCCTGGCCAGATCCTGTCCTCGTAACCAGGGGCCATGATTCTCCACTCTCATCTGCCCCTGCTGCTTCCCCCAGCCTGCAGACCTTCCAGGAGAGTGCTGGCTGCTTCCTGGCCCTGCTGCCGGAGCTGCTGGCTGAGCCAGTCGACAGTGAGATGAGACTCTGCCAGCAAAGCCTCCTGGTAAGGGTGCCCCCATCTCCCTCCTCCCCACCCTTTTCTGTAGGGACAGAAGGTGTGGGGCTGTCTCTGTAATGTTGAGGGGATGCAGGCTGAGGACCCTTCTCCTAACTATGGGTCTGATGCATTCTTGTCAGGGCAGGCTGTGTTACCCACTGTCTCACCCACTGTGGGGGATTGCATACAGAAAGGAGGTCTCTGAGGGGGCACCTTCCCTGGCTCTGCCATTCTGGGGTAGCTTTACTTACTGAGCCAACAGCAAGTGCAGTCCCTGATACACACCCTGGCACAAATGGCCTTGTGGCCAGGCAGTGTCACTTCACCAGATGTGTCCCTTGTTCTCCTACTGAAAGCTCTGCTGCTGGGATTGTGCTGGGTGGGCACAGTGTTGGACTATGATTCACATGTGACTCAGGCAGCAGATGTGTACAGGCTTGTATTTGGTATCATCTTGCTTTTAGTCTTTTTTTTCAGGCTGTATGTTTTAGAGCCAGAGGAAACAAGAGTAAAAAGAGCTCTTGCTCTTGGGTAATGCGTTGGGTGTGCTCTGCCAGGCTGTGACAGGTGTGGAGGGACACATGTGTACCCCTCACTTTGCCAGCATGCAGCCAAAATGTGGGTCCCATACTGTAACCTGGCTGGAGAGGACAGTTGGAGGTTCCTGAAGCTCCAGCACGAGTCCTTCTCCCATCTCTGCTGTCCTGCCACAGCCTCCTCCTGCGCTGTCCTTCTCTCTCTCCTCCCACATTCATTCTGCAGTGGTGGCAACCCCTGTGTCTTCCCCAGTGCTTCACCCAGCTCTGTGAGAGCCTGGATGCAACAGACCCCTCCATCTCTGCACCCTTCTACGCCAGCCTGCGAGAGGAGCATCAGCCACTGCTGAACAGACTCCTTCACAGATCCATCTCAGAGCAGCCTGCTCTGCAAGGTAGCATGGTAGCAGCTCACCACTTCTTCCTGAGGTTTCCCTTCTCTCTCTCTTGCTCTTGGGCTCCATCAGAGCACTGGCAGCCATTGCAGTGCTGTTGGCCAGAGAAGGTGGCTGAAGCTTATCTGCCCAGACTCCTACTGACCAGGGCTCTTCTCTCCCTTAATCTCAGATCTCACCCTCCTCATGTCATAAGCTTTTCCTCTCTTGCCCTCCAACCTCATCCTGCTGCCTCTCAACACCCTCAGCACATGACTCCCAAGCTCTGCCCCTGCGTAGGTGCAGCGATGGAGGCCAAGTCAGACCAGAGCCCACGTGTGGCAGACCTCTTCATGGCTGCACTGGCTGCTGCCTGCAGTATCCCCCTGGAGAGGAACAGCTGTCGGGAAGCCAAGCAGCAGGTCAGACCAGCTCTCTGTACAGGGTGAGGAGGTGTGGTCCCCACAGGGCAGTAGCCCTTTCCAGGAGGATTTCTTTCTCCGAAGTGGAGTGGAGGGCTGGGATCCTGTGCCTTTGATGGCTGCAGGGCTGGCTTTTGCAGGCTGGTCCTCCCAGCTGAGCTTTAGGAATCTAAGGATTCTTAAATCAATTGAGAGACTTAAACTTAGCCCATCTCACAGTTCAGATCCTAAGTAAAGAACTAGGCAATACAGAGAAAACATGAAGAATTCTTATATGATAGTGATATAAACTGTAGGAAATCTGAAATTGAATGGACAATAAGAGGGAAAACAACTACAAATTAATATTTGATTCTTTACCTCAACTCTGAGTCAACAAGGAGGGAAGCAGAGGAGGAATCTCACCTTGCTTAGCTCTGGGACTGTGCATCAAAGCCATACTGGGTTATGGCAGGTGGGGATCCTTTTGTGAACACAAGCAACACATAGGAAGCAAATGCCTTCTTTCATTAATTTGTTGCTAGCAGTACTTCAGGTGCCCAGGATACAAAACAGGCTGATTTCTGCAGGTCTCTCAGGCAGTAGCTGAAAAGCTTATGGAAGGAGAGAGCCAGCAGCTTGGGAAACTGCTGGGAAGACTGGAGCACTCAAGCTGCTCCTTGAACGTACTGAAGGTAATGGCCCCATCCTTTTATCTGGCTGTGCCCAGAGACACTTTGGCTCTGGAATTAGGAGTATGGGGAGGGGGGAACTGTGGGCTCAGGCCTTAATGACTCCCATCTGCCTGATGTCAGTTGTTGAATAAATGAGCCCATGGTAGCCATGAGATATGACTGGAGTGGGCCTGGTCACTGTGTTCCTGTCCCCAGGGGTTGGTATGCATTTCTCCCCTCTGCCTCACAGATCCTCTATGCTGGCTGCCATGCCCACCCAAGGCTGTGCCAGCACCTGGGAAGGAGCCAATGGCTGTGGGGTTTCCTCATGCAGCTCTTGAAGGGTGAGGTAGGACTGACCACAGCCTGGTGGGGTGGTGGGGTAGGAGTGTGGGCAAGCAGGACACATTCCTCCGAGCACAGTTTGCACCACTGTAGTGTGGGGAGAAGAGTTTAGGAGAGTGCAGTTCTCCTCCAGGGCCCAGAATCATCCCCTCCTCCCCTTGTACCCTTGGTGTTCCACTGTGACTCCTGCTCCCTTGGCAGGTCCCCTTGGTGGAGGTGGCCCAGGAGGCAGCCTGTGAGGCCTCTGTGTGCCTGCTAGCCCTGCTCACTCTGCACTTTCAGGCCTCCCCTCCCAGGTAAGCACCTGCTTTCATTCATGGGTGGGAGAGGAACATGCCCTGCCCTCAATAGCCCTCTGTCTCTCACTCTGCCCAGAGCTGGGATCCTGCTTCCACTGATCCCTCCAATCCGGACACATCAGCAGAGTGCTGGGCAGTGTGGGTGGATGTTGGGGATGCAGTGAGAGGACCCAGTGTGGACAAAGAGGTGCTGTGAACCAGGGCTCCTCCTCGAAGATGGCTGCTT
The DNA here is from genome assembly GCF_001604755.1 of Lepidothrix coronata. NCBI lineage: Eukaryota > Metazoa > Chordata > Aves > Passeriformes > Pipridae > Lepidothrix > Lepidothrix coronata. Next base: position 973,698 of record NW_016690298.1, on the reverse strand, counting down.
CCAAGCCCTGGGGGTGTCTGAATGCTGCTGCTCTGCACTGTGTGAAGCTGTGGGAACATAGCGCTTTTCTCCTGGTCCCTGTGTTTCAGGCTTGAGGAGGTGGTTACCTTGGCTGTGGATCTCATCACACAATCTCCTGTTGTCTGCCTTGTGGTAAGCTGCCCCCCATACCAGAGCCACCACTGAGAGCCCTGCAGAGCCCTACATCCCATTTGGGTCTCACCATTCCTCACTCAGGGTGGGATGAGGCCGTGGGATGAAGGGTCAATACTGACCAAGTAGATGGGAAAGTCACAAAGGTGCTGAGCTCTCCCTGTCCCACAGGGTGCTGCAGCATTCCTCCTGGCACAACTCAGTCAGCATGGGGTGGCCTTGGAGCTCAAGGGAGAAGAGGTCCTACCAGTGGTGACAAATGTGCTGACAACACCTGCTAAGGTATGGGATGGGGACAAAGAAGCTGGGGAGCCATGCACACCCCACTGTGGAGGTGTGCAAAGATGGGCTCAGAAGGGTGCAGGTGTGGTGCTGCTGCCCTCAGATCCAGCACCCAGATCCAGCTTGTCCCCCACTCTCTTACAGCTGCAGCTCCCCCTGCCAATGGGTGCTGGTCTCTATGATGGGCTCTTTTTCCTCCTGCTGAAACTCCTTGCTCAGGTACCAGTCTGCCCATCTTCCTTTGCCTGGTCCCTGCCAAAAGGTGGGGTGTCAAAAAGACCTGAATGTGGATTGGTAATGAGGTTGAGGCAAGCCAGAGAACTGTGGAGCTTTGGCTGAGCTGTGTAACCCCATGAAAGTCACCTAATGTCCCTGAAGAGTTGATGGGAGAGTGGTAGGCAGGGAGGGATGATCCATGGGCACACTGGAGAGAGAAGGCAGAGATGCCCTGGGACTGACACTGTTGGCAGGTACAGCAGGGCCCCTGGGCCATGGCCATCCAGCCCTGACCTTCCCAGGACCAAGGGGCTGGCAGAGCCATGGACCGGAACCATATGGGGGCCCATAAGGGACCATGATATCTGCCTCTAACTCTAGGAGGATGTGGCCATGGAGCAGGGCTTTGCCTCCTCAGAGCTGTGGAGCCTGGTCTGGCATTGTGTTGCTGTGGTGCTTCAAGTGGGCAGTGACAGGGCAGCGCTGGAGGGAGAGCCCCCAGGGGCAGGCCACCCCATGGCAGAGCCAGACTGGAACCTCCTTTCCCCTCAAGGTAGGAGCTGCAGGACAGCAGGACATCTGCCCTGGACCCTGCTCCACATCCTGCTCTCAGACTTGCCCATGTCTGTCCCTGTCCGCATCTGTTCCCTGAGGCCAGAGGGCCCAGGTGGCTTTTCTTGAGGATTGCAAATTGTCCTCTGGGGAGAGAGGACTTGGCTGGCCCATGCTGTGCCCAGTTGGCAGCAGCTCAGCTGAGCTGGCTGTGGAGGAACAAAAAGGGTATCTGTGCTGCAGGGAACGTTCACCCTGGCAGATGTGACCACTCAGGTGGAGATTTTTTGGTTTTGGGCAGGGAAGCACAGAAGTAACTGTGGAGCAGCCTTGAGGCAGTATAGACACAAGAGAGGAGACTTTTCAGCCTTCCCTAGCTTTGCATCTCTGCCTGTTGTTCTCCCTGCAGGCACCCTGCTCTTCCTCAGCCTGGCCCTCTGCATCTTCACTCGTGAGTCGCACCAGTGCCTGCCTCAGCTCACCCAGTCCCGTGGTGTCCTCATGGTGACCCTAAAGAGACTGCTGTCCCCCAGCTTCCTGGAATGCCTGGCACAGACGTGAGTTGTGGCAAGGGCTGAAGTGGGCAGAGCTCACCTACTGAATGGGGCTTGGACATAAGCAAGCCAAGGGCAGAGAAGTTCCTGACCTGGCACTTGCAGAGCCTCTCCTTAGTGCCTGGTGTGGGGAATGCCCTCCGCCTCTTGCCCTGTTGTTTTTCTGATTACCTCTGTATTAAACCCTCTCTCTCTCTCTAACAAATTCAGGCAAGCAGGAGAGGATGGGGACCCTGAGGTTGTCCCAGCTGTGGTCATCCAGGCCTGCCAGCTCCTCTGTTTCCCTTTTGCCCTGGATGTGGATAGAGACACCTTAGCACTGATCATGGAGGCTATGAGAGACACCCAGATCCCTGCCCAGCTGCTGCAGGTATCTTCTTGGCACTGTGTTTTTCTTCTCCCCCATACTGTGGAGACACCTCCCCACGTTGCAGCCCCCAATGTGTGGCACCACTTCACACCATGGTGTCAGTTTCTGCCCACACAGGGATGTCACTTGGGTGCCATGCAACCCTCAGAACAGGCTGGCCTGCACTGACCTGCTGGCCACCTTCAGCTGTTGCTTGGCTTGGCTCAGCTCACACAAGTGCAGCGCACTCAGCACTGCTGTCTTTCCTTTCTCCTTAGGTCTGCTCTCGCCATCTGCCCTTCTCATTCACGGAGCTCCCTATGAGCCTCTTGTGCCACCTCGTTGTGTCTGACACTCAGGTCATAGACCAAGTGGTGAGGGAAGCTGCCACCTCGGAGCATGTCATTGCCTTTTTCAAATCTGCCTTGTTCTCAGACAACCTCACACTCACAACTGACCTCCTGTCTCTCTTGACCCACGTGGCCCGGGCCTGTTCGGAGCATCTGCCCTTTCTCCAGAGGATCCTGAGGGGCTTGGATGTGGCTGACCAGCCACTGACCTACCTGCTCGGCCACCAGCAATACCTGATACGGGCCAAAACCTGCAATCTGCTGGGCAACCTGCTCCGACACGGCTTTCCTGCGGCGCTGCAGAGCCATCCCGGCTGGCTGGAGAGCCTGCTGGGGTGCCTGTCGGACGCCGAGGGCAGCGTGCGCAAGGCAGCCAGCTTTGCTGTGGGCAACGCCGCCGGCCACGCGTCCTGCCCGGCCGGGACCCTGCGCAAGGCCGTGCCGGCGCTGGCCCGGCTGCTCAGCGACCTGCAGGCGAAGACGCGCTGCAACGCGGCCCTGGCCCTGAGCAACCTAGGCCAGCGCGGGGCAGAGCTGGGCGACCTGCTGATCCAGAGCAGGGCCCCCCACTTCCTGCTGCAGGTGGCCTGCCAGGACCCCTGGGAGAGCGTGCGGGAGGGAGCCCTCGTGGCGCTGCGGGTCCTCAGCGAGCACCCCGGGATCCAACAGGTACTGGACGGGGGACTCCTGGTGCTGTGGGGACAAGGAGCCGTGCTGGTGGGTGACTCCTGTTCTTCTCCTGGCTCCGCAGGTGCTGCTGTCCCTCGGAGCCCCCGATAGGCTGGCCGCGCTGGCTGGCGGCAGCCCCCGGCCGCCTCATGCCCGGCATTGCGAGGAGCTCCTTCGCCAGCTCGCAGCCGTGCCCGATCCCGCGTGTCCCCGCCGGCTGCCGCCCGGCACCGGCACCGAGCGGTGACGCCCGGGCATCCCGGCACGGCACCGGCGCTTCCCTCGTCCTCCTCGGGCCCCAGCCCGACCTTCCGTGGAACCCGCGTTGTCCGCCCGAGGGGGACCCTGCCCGGTCAGCTTTACCGGGGGCGCCCCCCGGGGGAAGCCGGTCTTGGAAAAAAAAAAACGCCCGTTCCTTAAAGAAGCGCCCGTTTCCCGGCGGCTCCCGTGGCTCGCTCCGCCGCGCCGCCAGGGGGCGATGCAGCCTGCGGCGCGGGGGCTGCCGGGAGGTGTAGTCACGTGGGCCTGCCGGCTCCCCATGGTAACGGCGGCGGCGGGTCCGGCGGGCGGTGAGTACGGCGGGGCCCCCCGGTACCAGGCCCCTGCTCCCCCGGGCATGCGTGTCTCCCTGAGTGCCACCCGCAGGGTCCCCCCACCGGGCCATACGACCTTTGGCCCCCCGCTGCCTTCCCCAGCCCCTCCTGCCCCACCACCGTGCCCGGCCCCCGAGGAGGCATCGTGCTCCCCCCCGGGTCTCCTCGCGGGGCTCGCCGTGGCCTTGTTCCATTCGCCACTCGGGAGCACTCTGTGGCGGGAAATGCTGAGGCTGGCGGCCTGTCAGGCCGTCCTGGAGCAGTACAGAGCATCCTGGTAGCACCTTTGGCCTCAAAGACTTTCACTTGAAGAAATGAGACACAGAGCGTATTCCCCGGGCGAGTGGCAGGGAGTGAGTAGAGCTGGCTCCCCAGCCAGTCACAGCCTCAGGGAACGTCTCCAACGGCACTTGGAGCAGCTGTGAGGCTGGAGCTGGGATTGACCAGGTCAGAGTGAGGCACTGGGGCAGCCTGGCTGTTCGTCCTTCCATTGGGGTCTTGCCTTGACAGCTCTTGTGTTGTAAAAAGAAGCCGATGGGTCTGACAGGCGAAAGGCAGAGCTGAGTTGAAACAAGCCTGGAGTGTTTCCTGAATGCCTCCAGGGTCTGGGCTGAGAATGAGGGGCACAGGTGTGTAAAGCCCTATAGCACTGTTCCAGCCTCCTGTCACCCTGCCTAGCTGGGCTGTGGGTAGCTCATGGGAGGCAGAGTTCAGCTCCACATCAAAACCCTGCCTCCATGACTCCCTGAGATGCTACTTCTCTTGCTCATTGTGGTATGTTCCTCACTGAACAAGCAGGTGACACCTAATGGCTTCTGAATAGTTTGGGGGAATTAACAGTGAATTGTTGGTCTGATTACAGTTTTATCTAATAAGTTTTCCTTGATTCTTTGTGTTTGTACCCAGCAGATAGTAGCACTCTGTTCTTGCATTGCTGCCTTGCTGCAGTCGTTAACTTTTGTGTTAGGTGAAGTTTGTTGATACAGATTGGCCCCTCCCACTCCTCACTCATGCCTGGGGCCCTTCTCAGCACAGCGGGGATCACATTTTGAGGAGGAGCTGAGGGGACAAATGTCACTGTCCCCAGATAATGGTACCTGCGTGATGTCATGTCACTGACACAGGTCGCGCGCTTTGGCTGCTGTGCCATCCCAGTTGGGTGTCACTCCTTGGCATTTCCTAGGTTTGTCCCGGGCATCAAGTCTGTGAGTATTTGGCAGCTTCTTCTCAACTTCAATCTCTCTTTCTTCTCCACTCCTAAGCTCTGAGAGATTGCTGTATGGAGTGAGGTTTTTGCAGTGCCTCCAGAGAAATTTTTCCCACTCCTGTCATGGACTTGGAAGTGTCCTCAGCATATATTTGAAAGACAAACCTGGGAACCTTTTTTTCTGGTTGTAGATATGTTTCAGTAAAAAGTATCAAGAGCAGAGGATGGACAAAGAATTTATGTGTTTTGAACTAATTGAGTAGTTCTTGTCTCATTGCTATGTGTTGATATTTTATACTTGTTCCACTCGCTCAAAATCTTCCACTTTTATTTCTCTACTAAAGGCCAGACTGCCTAAGACCAGACGGAGCTGTGCTGACCACCTGTCAGTTCCTGCACTGGTGGCCAAAGTCTTCACAAGTCTTGCTGTGTAATTCTCCTGTACTTTTTCTCCCATCATGAAACTCAGTTGCTGTCCCTTCAGTTTGAATCTTCAGGAAGGGGCTTTAGACCTCCTTGGTGAAATGCTGTTAAACACCCCATGGTTTAGCTTGTCGCTTTTAACCCAGACTCGCTTCCCTACTCTTGTTTTACACTGTGGTACAACTGCTCCGATAGCCCATACGATGAGAAAGAATAAATCAGGGATGGGAGCAAGGACAGGCACTTCCCAGCTTCACTGCTGGAGAAACAGAGCTTCGTGGTCCACTGTCATTGTGCAGTGTGTCCACTTTGGGGCCTGGGGAATCTGCCAGGGAGAAAAGTTGATATCCTTGGGGGATTCCACACCCTGCACCTTTTGCCCTTTGCTATGGCCCGCACACTGTCTGGTCACAGCCAGGTCAGCCCTCCTGGTGTGAGCACTGAGACAGCCCTTTATTTTAGATGTCCCTGGTGCACTCTCTCCATGGCAAAGCTGCAGCCCTGGATTGTCTGCCTAACAATGCTGGAGTCCTTCACATCATCTGGCACTGTGCTCCAGTGCCCTGAGAGTGGTGGGAAAGTCCCTTGTGAACTCAAACACAAGAGCCTTCAGTCTCCAGCCCAGCCTGTGTGTGCATGGAGGGAGGCATTTGCTGCAGCACAGGGTGAGGTCGTGGCTGGATTCCAGCTCTTCCACGGCTTGGTCCAGCACCCTGCTGCCCCTAAGGAGGTCTGTCTCCACCTCGGTAATGGGAGTGAACACTGGAGCTGTTCTGCTTCTCTTGCAGGGCAGCATTCTGCTTAGGTAAAGGCTCATTTTGAGCAGCCATACACTTCTCGTACCTCCTTTGTTCAGTGTGGAGTGGAGTTCAGCACTGCAGCTGTTGAATGGAAATTACTAGCCCCAGCGCAAATTCTGGGCACAGATGTAATCCTAGGATGCAGGTGGAATTTGCTGATGCATCCCCATAGTGGGTGGTTTCTCACTGGTATCTTTTGACCTGAGTGGCCAAGCAAAAACTTGTGGTCTTGATTAGGAGAGAAATTGTCATCCTCTTGTTTTGCACCCAAAATGTGGTTCTGCAGGATGATACTGGAGCTGAGAGGGAACAACAGTGCTTAACTGTGTGGCAAAGCAGCACGACTGTTGGTCCCTGTGCCACTGGCATTTTTGCGTTGGCCAAACTGTCTCTGAGCTGTTTTGTCCTCACGGATGACTTCTTGTGGCCAGCAGAACCCTTTGCTCTTCAGCCTGAACTTGTGGGTGAAGTCGGACATTGCTTTGTCTCAGTGTGTGACTGCACTTGAGACAATTTGTTTCCTGGAGCTGATGTAGGGGAGGGCTGTTTCTGTGCTGTTGAAACAACAAGTTTGTACCTAGCTACCAGGTGTTGGAGCAGCTTTAGGCACTCAATCAGTTGGTTTCAGATCAATGGTGTTGGACTTGTTCAAAGTTTTAAATTTTTTTAAAGGGGTACAAACCCTTATTTTGAAATATATTCATTTTAAAACCTACCTGTTTGGTGTTGTTGTTAACTTGCTTGTTCAAGCTTTAATCAAAAGCCCCAGAGCTTCGAGTGAGGAACTTGGTGTGAACTCGAGTCTCATTTAGAAAAACATGTCATCCCTTTTAATCATAAAGAACAGAAATTGCACCCTGCAATGGCATAGAAAACAATAGCAAGCACAGTTGTCTAACCGCCCCTCCTTGTGACTTTGGGCTATGTGAGGCTGACAGCCCGTTATCAGGTCAGCTCGAAGCGCATACATTTGCAAGCTCTTGTTATTTTAAGTGTGTCACCAAGCTGAGTTTAAAATAACCTCCCCAGCCAAACTCCTGTGACACCCAGGCTCTTATGATCTTGTCCTTTCCTGTTAGGAATGGGACTGCAGAGAGCTGCCACATTGCCATTAGGGGAGCACATGCCACAGTGGGGCTCGGGCTGGAAAAAATGATTTTCACTGACATACGATGGGGTACACAGAGGCCAGGGCGTGTGGTGGCCCTGTGTGCCCCTGATGTGACATTTGCACAGGCTGTGGCAGTGCTCCAGCTGATGCCCTGAAGCCTCTGAGCAGGCTGTGTGGCAATAAAAGGTGCTAGCAAAATAGTTGTAAGCAAGTGCAGCTGTACGGTCACTCCAACAGTGACAACTTTGGCCTCTATATTGTGGGTCAGTAAGTCCAAGCCAAAATCCATTAATTACTTGGTTGAGTTTGAATTCCAGCCTGGCCAGTTTATCCTGGGCTTTTCCCAGCTCATGTTTCTACAATAAAATTCCAAAGTGTAGTTTTACTGCCGTTGTGAGCTGCAGAATGGACTCCAGCTCCTTTGCCATAGGGTTGGGTTGGCAGAACTAGAGATTGCATCAAGCTGTGACCTTCTTCCACCCCAAAACTCTGACTTGAGTTAAATGTAAAGGGAAAACTTCCCTGACTGGTAATCAGCAGGGATTTCCCTGAGGCAGACGATGTTTTTCCTGCCCAGAGCCACAGAGATGTGGCAGCTGCTGCCCTGTTGTGGCCATAGCCTGGCATGTGAAGGTGCCTTCATCTCCACCAGTTCTCCTGGATGCTCAGCAGCTGCTTTGTCGTGCTGTCCTTGCAGTGAGCATGGGAGACGGTTTGCAGGTGGACATAAGGAGTGACTGTGCTGGCGTGCAGGTGGGACAGAAGGGTGGATGTGGGGAAGCACATGGGGCAGAGGGGGAAAGACAAGGTGGCATGGGCATCCTCACCTGCTCCATGTGGGTTCATCTTCCTTTCATCCTTCCTGCCCCTCTCTCAGAGCTCCCGTGTCTCCATGGGGAAATGGTGGTTACTAGCTGTTGGCTGGCACCATCCTCGCCTGGAAGCTGTACTAAAGGCCCTGCTTCTTCTCTTCCTTATGGAGGCACAGCTTCCAGCGCACTCCTGCCCTGTGTTGACTGAGCAACTCCATGGCAAAACTGCCCCGTAGAGAGACAAGTTCAGCGTGTTCTCCCTGTGCTGCAATGAGGCTGTCCCTGTGCTGCAATGAGGCTGGGCTCCAGGCAGTGGCAGCTGAGGCCATGCCATGGCCAGATTTCCACCCCAGCAGCTGCAGCTCCCAGCAGTGCCCCTGGTGTCTGTGCTGGTCACATCTGTGCCGCTGTTGGCACTTACTCCAGATCGGGGTCACACAGGGCTTCTGGCATTTTCACACCTGTGTGCAAGCTGACTGTAAGATTCACGTCCCTTTTTACAGCTTCATTAGGCCCCATCACTTTTTATTTTTACAGTGGGATGATCCACTGATAGCTGTAAATCCGGGTGGAGATGAGGCACAGATGGCTTTCACTGCAGGCTGGTTTTGCAAGGTCATTCACAGCCGGGTGAGAGCACAGGCGGTGGCCAAGCTGGCAGGGCATGTTGTGATGCCACAGTGACAGTCCCCTCTAAGCAGAGACACCGGGAACACTTTCATTCACCTTGAACTTTAATTTGCTCTTTCACACCTAGTTCATTGGTGTGCTAGGTTCGATTTGTGGTTTGAGTGCGCTTTTGACCATCCGAGGGGGTAGCGTGTGGAAGCTGAGCTTTACTCCCTTGGTTACTGGGGGAAACTTGAGCCAGGCAGGTGGTGGCATCTGAGCCACAACTTCTTCGCTCTGTGCTAATTGCTGTGAATGTCACAACACAGCCAGGTTTGCTACCGGGGGCAGATTGGGTAGCAGTCGAATAGTGAGGTACATCTCAGTTGTGGGATTCCCTTCCCCTTGGGACTTGGAGTCCCTCTGGGCTGCAGCTCCCATAAGGATGCAGATGTCCTGTCTTCATCAGGAGTTCAGTTTGACTGTACAAGTGCTAACAAGCAGTGCAGCCCTGTGGGTATGGAGTGGCCCTGGAACCTTTCTTGCAGAGCTTGGCAGGGTAGCATCTCTCCTTGAGAATGTGTAGCTCCTGTGTGATCCTGCATGGGATGTTCCATATTGTACAGCCTCTTGCTGAGATGCTGCTGACCTGGTATGTGCTGGAGACTGAGGCTGATTCACAGGTTGAGGTCTGGCAAGTGTAGGTCTGTCTGACCCAGCCCTGTGGTGGTGAGAGCTGCTATCACAGTGCTACAGAGCAACCCCAGGGTCTCCAAGCTACACTTTAACTGCTGCATCTAGGGCTTGACTTTCAGGTGAGACAGGAGTGTGTATGTGTGTTGCAAGAAAACCAAGAGGATGATGGTCGATGCTCTGCTTACCCTTCTTTTTATACTTTTTCTTTTTTTTTAAAAAAAACTTGCAAGCATATGAGAGCTGGAAGGTGGAAGAGCCAGCCAGTCTGCTTGGAATACAAATTCCTATCGCAGCTGTATCCAGGGGCCCTCCAGGCATGTGTTAAAGCAAGACAAATAACTGGCTCATGGTTTGTTTTCTCTTTCCCTTCTCCCCAGGCAAGAGGATGTTGCGGGTGTGGTGCAATAGTTCATTCTAGGAGGATTCAGGACACTTACGTCTGCAGCTCTGTAGTCTGCCAGTTGCTCCTTGCAGGAGATTTTTCTGTAGGACTGCAGCGGGGAGGAATATGAGTGCACAGCACTGCCAGTCTCTGCTGGAAACCAAGGTGTTGATGTTAGAACAGCCTTGCATTTGCTCCTTGCTGCCTTCTCAGCACTGAGCTCTTTAGGGTGCCCTCAGACCTCACTGAGCCTTTCTCCGGGGTTACAAAGGTAAAAAAATGTTCCTTTTAAAAGCAGGGCTGAGGTTCTCACCTAGCTGTGTAACCTTGGAAGCTGAAGCTTTAAGGAATGGGGAGAAAAAAAAGCAGACATTTTGATGCTTGTAGTGGAGTCAGGAGAGCTGATAGTGGAGCATATGGTGCAGCCTGGAGACACAGACCTGTAAGAGTGGGCTCCAACAGCTGTGTGGGTCCAAGGCAGGCAGCTTCTCCTTGCAGACAGGGCTGCTGCCCCATGGCCCTGGCTGGCAGTCAGGCACCCCTGCATGTTTACAGGGTACAAGCTTTCCTGCAGATGTCCCTCTCTGCAGTTTCCTTTGCATCCTCTGATTTCATGTGAGATGCCAGCTCTTCTTTGACTTGGTCTGGGGAGACTCTTGGGGAGCTCAGCAGATTGTGATGTGGTTTTCATCCTGCAGGAAAAGCAGCTCACCCTGCTCTCCTCATGGTGCACTGGGCTGGGTGCTGTGCCCTGACAGGGTAACAGTGCCTTTTATGCCGTTTTCTTGTTTCAGGCCAGCAAAGATGTTGCTGTAGATGACTGACTTGCTTGTGCCTCACGTGCTATGGCTCTACATGGCCTCTTCAGGACCAGACCATGCTAATCTGGGCCCTAAACAGGAGAAGAGTGTTGGGCCCAAGTCAGGCACCCTTCTGGCTGGGAGACCTCAGCCGTGCTGGGCCTGGCGCCTCTCTCAGCAGCAGGCGAAACCCACCTGGAATTTAGAGAAGAGGTATGTGAGTGCTTTCCAGGATCGAATCCTGCTGCCCTCAGGGATCCCTCTGCAGCAATCCTGCTTCTTGTGCTCACCGTCACTATGCCACGCACAGCCCACTGAAGACACCCTCCAAAGCCCTCCTGGCACTGCCTCTGCCACGGGAAGGGCGATGTCTTCCTCGCTGATGGAACCCTGCCTGCTTCCTGTGCTGGTGGAGGAGCAGTCTGGGACTGGGGTCAAAGGCTCTGCCCTCAGCTCAGGTCAGCAGGCTACCAGCTCCTATAGACCAGTGCTCAATAACAACTCCTTCCTACGTCCAAGCAGTGCTAAAGTGCCTTTTCTGCAGTCACTGGAGATCAAAAAGGTGGAAAAATCCCACAGTTCTCCTGCTGCCTCATGGCCCCACTCTGGGGGCAATGGAGACAGCTTCTCTAGCAGCCTGATCAATGGAGCAGTGACGAACAGTGACCTTGTGTTGAAGAAAACCATGGTCCCCTCCCTGACCCTTGTGCCAAGCAGTGCTGTCCTCAGGAAGGACCAGTGCTCATGGCAGAACACTCAGAAGAGAGTTCACAGCTCAAAGGAGAAGGAGCCGGAGAAGAGCCTCTTGAAGGCTGTGCAGCAGCTAGCCAGTCAGGCTGCCGCACGCAACGGCTTTGGGTGCCAAGTCAGAAGTTCTGGCCTTACAAAGGTGGGCAGCCTGTCCAACTGGAACAGCAGGAGGAGGCAGCACGTCGGAGCGCAGCTCACCCCGAAAGACACTATTGCTCCTCTGAACTTGGAGCGGGGGAGCCATCGCCTTAACAGTAACTCGAGCCTTAGGGGCACCAGTGGTGCCGTTGCCTGCACTAACCGTGTCAGCGTCTGTCCCTTGGCCTCACGTGCTGGCGCTCCCGATGGCAGCTCCGACTGCCGGCTCGTGGGCACGCACAGCCCGCGTGCGGGGAATCAGGTGGTGAGAGCTGAGCCTCTACACCTCGCTGCCATCTCTGACGTGACAAAACAGATGTCCACCATTCAACTGGAAAAAGAGAAGAAATGGGTCCAGGCTGTTGTCCCAGGAAAGCTTGAGTAAGTAGAGGCAGGAGGAGGAGGGAGGCTGTGGTGGGCTGGGCAGGGCTGGCCATTGTATCTGTGTGTTTTGGGAGAGGATGCACTGTGGGCGGTACAGGGGTGGCTGTAAGGATTACCATGGGTTGTGTCTCTGAGCAAAACCCAACTGTGGCATCCTGGTGTGGGGGTAGCCTTCCTGCCACCCCCAGCTTGACACAAGCCCTTCCACCTTCTCCATCAGCCACAGCATGGAATTGCTGTATGGTGTTTCTAGTTTGTTTTTCAGTCATGGGGCCCTGCCTGCAGTGGCAGGCTCTGCAAGTATGTTGAGTGAAGCCTGCTGTCAAGCCAGGCTTTCCTAGTCAAAGACATGGGTTCATAAAGGAACACAGAGCTGATGCAAGGACATGGAGTTCCTGCTCTCCTGCTGGGAGAGGGTGTCCTTGAGCCTCTTGCTTTCTGGCTGCTCTGGAACATGTTTCTTCTCAGGGTCCTCTCGGGCCTTTCCATCTTGCTAGCTTGGGATGAGTGCTTGCACTGGAGAGGGCAGTGCTCTCACTCCCCTGCCCACACTATCTCATGCTGCCTCATGAGCTTCTGGGTTTTTTTGGCCCCAGAAAGCATGTGCCATTCCTTCTGATGTGATGTCCTTTGTCCCAGTGCCACTGTTGATCAGTCACTGCTGGAGCCAAGCCATCCCCAGGATGAAGCAGAGGAAGAACTTCCTGATGGCCTGGATGAGAGCTGCAGTCAAGAGGAGGATGAGGACAGTGAGTGCTGGTTCCCCTGGGAGGGCTCTGCTCCATGCCTCAAAGTGGGGAGTGTGGGAGCTGTCTGGGAGCTGGGGGTGAGCACAGCTGTCCTGTCTTACATTCATGCTGTCATTTCAGGATGTGCTGAACCCAAAAGTGATGTAGCAGCAAGGAGGGCAAGGGTTCCTGCATGGGTTCCTCTGGGGAGCAGGCTAGGGCTCACCACTGTCCTGGTACAGTGGTTACTCATCTTCTCTCTGTGTAGGGCTGTCAGCTCTGCCCCTTTCCCTGCCTTTTACAACACCAATTAGTGGTCAAAACCCAAGATCCAAGGATTTGGGGCAGCTGGAAGGCTCTGTCCTCTGGAGCATTTGTTTTCTCTCTTCCCTTCCTAACTCTGCGTGTGTTCACTCCTCACGGAGACAAAACTTGAGTTTGTTCCTTCCTGCAGGTGACTCGGATGCTTCCTCTGTTACTGATGTGTCATCCAGTGGCTCCATGAGTCTTGTATCCAGGTTAGTAGCTGTAAATACTGCATTGAACTTGGCATATTTATCCAGACTTCTCCATCTTTTCCCTCCCTGGTGACAGAGGAAATGTGTAGCATGTGGGATAATGGAGACAAGGTAGCAACAGACTTCCCAGCCAATGTGAGTTTCCTTGGTGCACTGCAGGCCAGAGCTACTTCTCTGGCTACAGGCAGCAGCCTGCAAAGTGCTAAGTGTGCATCCACTGCAGCAAAACATGGGTCTTAATTTCACTAGCACTGCCAGTTCTTGGGTTAGGTTTACTGGATTAAACTGTGCTCTTGCAGTGTCATTGCCCGGCAGATGAAGCAGAGTGGAAGTGTCCTGGGCCAGAGATTGCAAAAGCTTCTTGTGGTCTTGTGTCTCAGCATTGCATCCTAGAAACAAGTCCTGGAGCCTGGGTTTTTCTTTAGCCTATGTGAGGATCTTTCTGTGGGGAGGATTGCTCAGCCTGTGGTCATTTGAGCCCTGCCTCTGTGACTCCTGGCAGACCTTTGTGTGACCTTTTCTTGCCCATGCAGCAACAGGAGCAGGTCTTGCACCATGGCTGCCTCAGGCTTTGCTGTCTGCCCAACAGCTTGCTGCTTGCTATCATGTCATCACTAACCTGGGAGACAAGCAAGGCTTCCTGTGAGCAAATGTTGAGCCTCAGGGTGCTGCAGGGCTCTGGGTGGGCATATTTGGTTGTGAAAGTCCTGCAGAGGTGATGTAAACTGGCCCAGCAGCTGTTTCTGGCAGGATGTGGCTGGGTGGCCTCTGGGGCAGATAGGGGAAGCAGGGCTCGGGCCAAATGCCTCTTGCAGCAAGGAGGGAGGTATGTTGGCCACTTCCTGTGCAGGCTGTGTGCTGGGCTGGCCTTGAAGCCTTTGCAGCTGTCTCCTGCCTTCAGTTTGTTGTGGGCAAAACCAGTTTTGTGCCAGAGAATGTTAATTAATATAATCCTTTGCCAATTAACAAACTTTTAATTATTGATTCTGATACTGAAAAGACAAAAAAAATATACATAAGGACTTAAGGAAAACACCCCTTCTTCCCCCATCCTGGTTTCCAATCCCTTTGCCACAGACTACGCTCAGTCCCTTTAGTGAGGCAAGGGGTGGCCTGCGAGACTGGGTAGACAGTGTGTTGTGGTTCCTTTTAGTTTGCTGCTCTTTGTTCCTCAGTGATTGCTCTAGTGTGGCTTCTTGCACTGGCTGCAGTGGCGTATATTTGAATATATGTTCATTGCAAACTTTGCTTTTCGCTTCATCACAACCTTAAGAGCTATGGTACAATTCCTACCCTTCCTTCCCAGTGTTGGGGGTTGCTGTGTTAAGATGTACATACATTGGGTAAAATCCAGCCCTCTTCCCTGCAACACACCAAAACCAAGAGGTTACAACAGCTAAATCATATGCATTACAATCTCTACTCCTTGCCCCAGCAAAACACAAACCTCACAGTGCTTATTTGGTGGGTGCATTCATTGCAAGCTCGTCCCCTCATCGCCGCAGGCTGGGTTACTGACCTTAATGCCCATTGCTTGTTCCACATTATGATGATGGTGCAAATTCCTGATACCAGGATCAAAGCTTCTTCTGGCTTCCCCCTTCCTCCCTGTGATACTTTTCACCTTTAGCCAACTGCCACCTGCTTCATCTTTCCTAGGAATTGCATCAAGTGCCTGGCCCAGCCTGCTGAGGCTCAGGAAAAAGTGCTCAAACCAGCTCTTGTCTGCAGTTTATTCCCTAATGTGCCTCCAACTATCTACTTCAGTACTCGGGATGAGACAGGTGAGCCAGGTCTGTTGCCACACAGGGTGAGATTGGGCAGCCCGTTAATTAGGAAGCAAGCAGTGCCAGCACACAACCGGGAGCTGGCTGGAGTGGCTTCCCTTCACCCCTCCCATGATGAGACCCAGCACTGCTCTGAGGTCCAAAGGACTGGAGTAAATTATACTGCTTCCATAGCCTGGAGCATGACTCATGCTGCCACTAAATTCCAGTGTCCTGGATCTTCCCTAACTATGGAGTCTTCTGCTCCATGCTAATTCTGCAACAGGGGCTACGCACCCTTCTTTGCAGGCCTGGTACCTGTGCAGCAAATCATAAGAACCTTGCAGCTGTAGAAAACCCAAGTATTGTGTTTGTTTTCCTTCAGTCCTTAACTTTTTGCCTTCCTAGTGGAAAAGCTGCCTTGGGAGCAGAGGAAGCTGCTGCGATGGAAAATGTGTGGAGTCACACCGAACATTGTGAGGCAAACTGTTTGCAGGTCCCACTTCAGAGTTAGCAAAAGTAAGTTGTGGGTAGCAACATTGTGTCCTTCCTCGCCTCCAGTCCGTGGGCCTGAGAAGGCAGAATGGCTGGGAAAAGTAGAGCAGAAGCAATACAAGCTTGGCACTGCAAGATGCTGGGTTCCTATTTCTGCCTGCCTGACCTGCAGTACCCAAGCTCTGTAGGTCCTGGCAGGGCCTAATCTCCGTCTTGGCTCATCCCGTGCATGGACCACAAGGACTTACTCCTGGGCTGTCAGAAGCTGAGGCAGCATGTGGGGCAGCTTTGCTCTGGCTTGCCACTGCAGGGAGGCTGGCCATCATCTGGTGCCAGCCCCAGCACTGCTGCCCCTTGTCCCCGTGTGCTGAAGAAGAAACCATCCTCTCTGACCACAGCCAGAGTTCTCAGGGTTGGTAATCCTGCAGTAGCCAGTATGAGTGCTCTGTGCTATAGCTGTGCAGCATCCCTGGCACGCTTCTGCCTGCCCCAGGAGATGGGGTGCTGGTGGGTTGAGAGGGTGTTATGGGTGGCAGCATGCTTGGTATTGGACTTTTCTGTTTTTCCTACAGAAAGCAATGACTGGCTGGGTTGCTGGGGCCACCACATGAAATCTCCCAGCTTCAGAGCCATCAGGGAGCACCAAAAGGTAGGGGATGTTTTGGGCTGACTTCCTTCACGTGCATGGAGAGTGTGTTGGAAACAAATTGGGTGCCCCTCTCCTCAGGGCCAGGTGTTTGCTGTGCAGGCTGTCCCTGCAGTGTCCCTTCCAGAACTGGGAGAGGAGCTCAAGAGGAAGGCACAGCTTGGTGAGCTTCTCTGCTGTGGCTCTTGCACAAACTGAGGCTGTAGCCAAATTGTGTTCACTTGTGAGCTTGTCTAAATTCAGTTGTTGCTGCTTAAAGCAGTCCTTCCTCTGGCAGAATTGAGAGGTAGGGGCAGTGCCCTCTCTGCCAGTGCAGCAGAGGGGATGTACCTGATTCAGATCACAAAACAGTCATGTGTGGCTCATGCTTGGGGAGCCTGTGAGGGACCAAAGGTTTGGTATCTATCACAAGTACATGTTTGCTCTGGAGAGCTGTGATGCTCCGAACCATGTGGTTTGTCCCTACAAAGCTTCAGAAGCTTCAAGTGGAATCAATTTGGGTGCAATCCTGGGAGGGGAGCAAAGAGTGTCACCCTGCACTGGATTCAGAAAGGACGTATCCTCTGACCAGGGAGTAGGAAGGGGCAGGCAAGGAGCTGGGGAAACAGGGAGATGTCATAGCATCTGGGTTCCTTTCCAGCTAAACCACTTCCCCGGCTCATTTCAAATTGGGAGAAAAGACCGTCTGTGGCGCAACCTGTTGAAGATGCAGGCTCGCTGTGGGAAAAAGGAGTTTAACTTCTTCCCTCAGTCCTTCATCCTGCCACAGGACATCAAATTACTCAAGAAGGCGTGGGAGGAAGGAGCTAGCAGACAGAAATGGATTGTGAAACCAGTAAGTGTAAAGCAGAGCTCAACCTTCTGTCCCATTGTAGCTGCAGGGAGAAGATCCGATCCCTTCTTGTTTGTGTTTTACAGCCAGCATCAGCAAGAGGCATTGGTATCCAGGTCATCCACAAATGGAGCCAGCTCCCCAAAAGGAGGCCGCTGTTAGTACAGAGGTGAGTGAAGGAAAAAGCATGGTTGACACACAGCCTGGGACCTTGTAGTGGCTGGTCTCTCTGGCCAGTTCTGGGCCGATGCCACTGTATAGCAGAGCAGAAGCATCTGATTTCCATCTGAAGACTTCTCTGGAGTCTGCCTGGGTGTCCTGCTGCTGGAAGTCTGGCTCTGTCAGCTGCAGCTGTCAGTGCTGCTGTCTCTGCGTAGATATTTGAGGTCTCGGATACAAACTGACTTCATGAGCTTTCTGGAGCTTCTATCTGGCAGGTGAACAGCTTTGGCTCTGCTGTGATCTGGCTCCTACTGCTCTCTACTCTGTGGTTTGGCATATTTGGAGACAAACTTTATCCAAGTCCCAGGGAAGAGGTGGCAGTTGTCAAAGATTTGTTCTTATCCAAGTTCGAATGGTTCAGTGAGAAGCTCAGTATGTATAGATGTTAGTGAAAGGATTTTCTTGAATTAACAGTTGTCAATCTTCTTCCCCTTCTGCAGAAAAATGGAATATCTTGTCTTGGTTTGATGCTGCTTTCTGGGAAGATTCTTGAGGGCAGGAAAACTGTGCAGTTTTTTTGGCAGACAGGGAACTGCTATGTTTGCTTGTTTGTTCTCCCTGTCCACTTCTCATGCAAAGTGATAAACTTTCCTATGGGAGATCATGAACTTCTAAGATGAATAATCAAATGATTTGGATTAAAATATCCAACTGTTTCTTCTCACTGTACCAAACCATCTGTGCTGTACTGAATGTCTTAGATGTTCCTGAATACTGTGATCAGTCTTGTGGGTGTGGAAAAACTACTGTGCCTTAGAGCTGGGGAAAATCTTTTCAAAAGGGAACACTGCTCCTGTGCTGTGGGAACTCCCCATGCATAGGAGAGCTACTCTTTCTCTCATTTTGACTGTGATGTGATTAACTTGGAAATGCTGTGCAAAAGGTCTTCTACACTGATCCATTGTTTTACCAAGCCTTCTGAGTTGGGCGTTAGAGATGTTCCTGCACATGAAAATCATAACTTACTTGCCTCTGCAGGTATCTGCACAAACCCTACCTCATTGGCGGGAAGAAGTTTGACCTGAGGATCTATGTTTACGTCACTTGCTATGATCCCCTCAGGGTCTACCTGTTCAAGGATGGATTGGTTCGCTTTGCCAGCTGCAAGTAGGTTGTGCAGGAGAGTGGTTCTGGGGCTGCCTTGGTGCCAGGGCATGTGTGGCTGTGGTACCTGCCTCGGCTGTGGCAGGAGAGAGTCATCCCCTAGATGGTGATGCTCAAAGCTATATCTTGCTTGCTTAAGAAGCAGAGTGGAAACGCAGGAGGTTGTTGCAGGTGACAGTGTTGAAAGGGAATGTGAGAGGATGCTGCCTACATCCACCTTTCCCAATGCAAGATGAATTCAGTGTAAAGCAGTTCTTGAAACATGCTGTCTGTTCTTCATTCTGCATAAAAGCTGGCACACCAGAATCTGAGATGTTTCTTCTAGTTTTCATTATATGCCTCAGACTACTGCAGTTCCAGCAGTGCTTCTGCTCACCGATGCTCTGGCCTTTTCTTAAGGACATGCTGTGAGGGTGGGATTACGTTCCACTGTCCCAAGGAAGCCTGTGCTGTCTCATGTTTTGTCCATGAGCTCTGGGCCTGTGGGGTCAGAGAGCTCCAGGCAGCAGGACTGGTGGGTGGCTGAGAGTGGTCTGAGATGGACCTGGGGGCAGCCAGTTCAGTCTCAGACTGCTTGTGCTCCTATTACCTCTTCCAGGTACTCCTCCTCAATGGAGAGCCTCAGCAACAAGTTCGTGCACTTAACCAACTACAGTGTGAACAAGAAGAACACAGAGTACAAGTCCAACTCGGATGAGACTGCTTGTCAGGGACACAAATGGTAGGTGCTGCTTTTAGGGCACAGGGCAACTCTTTATATTTCCTGTTAATTCAGACTTTTTTCAGTATTCCTACCCAAAAATTGAACTTGCTTTCTGTATCATCTGCTCCCACTGGGGAAACTGAAAGAGCAGAGTGATTTTAGCATGAGTTAGTGTCAATGGAATCTGGATGGTCTCCATGCCTTGTGACTTATCCTGTCAACTGCTGCTTGGGCTGTGGTTGCTGTTCATCCTGCCTGTGTCTGTGCCGTTTCCTGCTTCCAATGCTGCAGTCATCTGTGTTCATTCATTCCTTTGCCCTATTGTGGGGGCGATGGCATGTGGTTAAAGCAGAATCTGATTGGTTTTGCTGTCAGAAATTGAATGGGTAATTGTGATGCTTAAATTGGCTAGATGGAAACTTCTGCCCATCTCACTCTTGACTTCCCTCTGGAGCCAGAGAAAGGGACAGCCCTGTTACAGAATGTTAATTTATGTGCACTCGGTGTGAATAGGAGCAGTGGTGCCATTTCTAGGCCTTTGGAAGGAGGGCTGTAGTCTTGCAGGAGTTCCCATTCCCTGCTGTCCCATGGGCGAACGGGTGCAAGCCCCGGGCACTTACCTCTGATTCCATGGTAGCGTTTGAACTCTTTTAAAAATAGTGCAGGGTAGAGTTCTCAATTCGCAGCCTGGACAAGGCTACTGCACTTCAAAGGGAGTTGCAGAAAGTGGTTTGCTGTGGTCAGATTGCTTTCTCAGGCCAGGACATGCTGCACAGTGGTCTGTTTCTCCACTGGGACTTTTAAGCAGTTTACTGCCTCCCAGCAGTTGCAGTCGCATAGGGGTGGGATTGTGTGGGTTTGCTGTACTGCCATTGCAAGTCAAAGCTGGTTGCTCTCTTGTTAAAGATAAGTGTGGCTGTAATCCACTCCATCTTGTATGCAGGAAGCATGACCTTTGGATTCCTGGCCGTTAGCCACATGCTCTCACTTGAGAAATATCTGAGCATCCTTGGCTCAGTGTCAGGGTAGCTTGCAGCATTCGATGTAGTGTGGAAAACTCCTATAAAAGCAGAGATGCTCCCCCATACCATCTTGTTCCCCACATTTTTCAAAAATTCTTCTTGCCCTGAAGCCTCAGTGAAATGGCTTAGCTAAAACATTTTCAGGATCTTACTGGATTCCTGCTGAGCTGCTTTGCAGTGCTGCGGGGGAAGGCCTGCAGGAAGGGGAGGTTTGCTGAGGACATGGAGGGGGAGGGAAGAGAACATGTGGGCCTGACTTACCTTGCTCATGTGCTAATTTGAGACCATGCTGGGACAAATTTATGTTACTAGTAGCTTGGACCTACAAGACAAGGGGCCACGCTGGGGAGGGCAGCAACTGAGGGGCTTGAGGATGGCAGAAAGATGGCTGTGCCAGGGAAGGGTGTTGTCAGGGCTGTCCTCTGTTGCTTTCACTCCTTTCAGCAAGGGGCTACAGGGCTACTTCCTTTGCTTTCTCTCTCCAGGGCACTCAAAGCTCTCTGGAATTACCTGACCCAGAAGGGAGTGAATAGTGAGGCCATCTGGGAGAAGATTAAGGACATCGTTATCAAAACCATCATTGCGTGAGTCCTGGCACCCCTTGCTCTGTGCCTGGCTGTGCGGTGCACCCCGACCCCTCTGGCTCTCCAGTCCCTCTCAGCCTGGTCCTTTTGCTCTTAACTGAAATGGTATCACCACTGTTGGCTTCAGTATTTCTATCTGGATTCTTCCTCTCATCCTGTTACGTATACTCATGCTGCAGTGGGTAAATACACCTTACATTTCCTGGGCCTGCCTGCAGACCAGGAGGGTGTGGTATGCCCAGTGCTGCCCAGCTTGCTACCCACTCCCCTGCTTTGCCAGGGAGCCTGACAAGAATGGTCCCTGGTGCAGGATGAATCTGGACTGCGTTCAGCAGTCCATGCTGCCTGATCTGCAGTGCTGGATCCGTATGCAGTGCAGCAGTAGCAGTTCACTGGCCTGTGTCGGTCTCTCACCTACCTGACCCTGCAGCATGTGGCTGCATTATGCTTCCAGAACTGTCAGCATGTGCTGTGAACAGCCAGACCTCTGCTGTCTGACTGTTGGAAACAAGCATTTCTTCCTTGGCTTGCAGATCTGAGCCATACGTGAACAGCCTTGTGAAGATGTACGTGCGCCGGCCATATTGTTGCCATGAGCTGTTTGGGTTTGATATCATGCTGGATGAAAACCTCAAGCCCTGGATCTTAGAGGTCAATATTTCCCCAAGGTAAAGCATATTCTGAGCTGCAGCAGAGTGAATAATGGCCTTCCCTTTAACACAAAATGAGTTTGGCTTGTGATGTCCCCTGTACCCTGTGCTAAAAGACTGTGGGCTTTGAAGCCTCCCTCTCCAGATTGCCAGAATGAAAGTCCTCCCTGTCTGCAAAAGCAACATCCATCTGCAGCTCAGAAAGCTTTGTTGGGCATGCTCCAGCTAGAGCCAGGGAAGAATACTTTAAAAAAGGAAGGCCAAGGAGGAATGTGTCATGTACAGAATGGGTGATGGCAGAGATTTCTTCTCTGCGTGGGCAAAAGTGATCAGCGATTCCACTGCCTCATGCACCATTTCTTCCTTGCTGACAGCACCCAGCCAGGCAGTGTCGGCTGTGCAGACACGGCCGGGAACTGCAGTGTAACTGAGCATGGCCTTTCCTGCTGGCAAGAGTAGATGGGCATGAGCTGGACACAGGGCCATGGTCCTACACAGGACTCTGGGGATGGATTTGCCTATTTCCAGAAAATTTGGGAAGAGATGGAAAAGTTAACCATTTCTGATGGGGAACTCCCCTTTCAAAGAGCTGTTGTCAGGATTTTTCTCTGTGTCTCATGGCCAGCTGTGATGAGGCAAGGGACAGGCTGCTGTTTGTATTCTGGTCAGTAATAACCCAGGGATTGATCTCAGGGCCATGGGCCTCAGCACCTCCATTCTGTCACTCAAACTGCTGTTATGCTTTGTCTCTGCAGCCTCCACTCCAACTCGCCTCTGGATGTGAGCATCAAGGGCCAGATGGTTCGAGACCTTCTCAACCTTGCCGGCTTTGTTCTGCCCAGCATGGACAGTGTGGCCTCAAGGCCAGAGACAAGAAGTAGCTCTACCTGCAGGTCAGCCCCCTTCTCTGTCAAAGAGTCAGGCTTCTTCTTGAGTGATTTTTTCTGGGAGGCTACTTAGAGCCCAGCAAATGCTGGGCTGTTGAGAGCCTGTGCTTGCTGGTCCTTCAGATATGGGTCCAAGGAACTTGCATCATTGCCTGGGTATCTGGTTTCTGCGGTCTCTTCAAGGCAGAAGGATTTATGCCCTTTCTGCAGGTCCATAGTTGGAAGTGAGGCCAATGTAATTTGTGCTTGCTCTGCAGTTAGTCAAGCTCTCTTGTCTTTCCCCCTGCCAGAACTAATATGATGCTGAGCCTCACAGCCTCTCAGTTTGCTTGAAGCTTCCCTCTCCAGATTGCAGGAATGTAAGTCCTCTCTGCCTGCAAAAGCAGCATTCATCTGCAGCTTAGAAAGCTTTGCTGGGCATGCTGGTTGACTCTGTTGGGGCTGGATCCACTTGCCCTCTGACTTACCAGAACTGATGTGCCACTTCTTTGAGCAAGAGGAGCACCTGTTATTTTGCAAGGGCTGTATTGGTTAGTTCCTTAGGCAGGACTGCTGCTGTCGAAGGGTGCAGACCTATGGGTAGGGGTGTGCAAGTCTTAACCTTGCAGCTAACATGACTGTTTCTTGCATAAGGTTAATTCCTGGGCATGTGTCCACCCAGGCCCCTGTTCCTCACCACAGCTAGGGCTTATCCTGCTTTCAAACCCAATGGCTAGAAGGAAACCAGTCTGTTCCCTGCAGCAGAGTGGCTGCTGACCATATGTCACTGAAGGAGCAGCTTGCTGGGATGAGCGTCCGCATGCAGTGATGTGTGGTCATGCCAAAAGATGGGGCTCTTGCCCTCTGTGTGCCCTGTGCCTTCAGTGAAGGGAGAAGCTGGAGCGTGGGCCTGCTCAAGATGGGAAGCTCTCGCCAGCTCATCTGCGGTGCTTTGTTCGCACACTGGTTTGTGGCTTCCAATGGAGGTGCTGAAGGGCAGGTGTCCTTGGAGGGACCTGCAGAGGATTAAGCAAATCCTTAACATGGTTTGGATGATGCATTACCAGAGTTCTTGCATCCAGGGGCAAGGTTGTTTAATAGTATCTTCTGCCCTGGGAAGGGTATGAAAGGTCTTTTTGCATATGGGCCTAATTCCGGTAGATCTGTATGTTCCCCAAGCACCATGCAGCACAGCCTCGAGGCTCTGCTCCCCCTGTTTGAATCTGCACACAACTAATTACTTTTGCAGCAGCAGAACAAAAAAAGCTATGTTGATAGGTCGGTTGAAAGGTTTTCAAGAAGTATCTCCCAGACTCTGGTATCCCTGAGTGATTCAGTTGGTGCTTAGAATACTTTAAATGGTTCTTGGTCAGATAGTACAAAGGCTGGGATTTCCCATGGCATGTGGAGCTGGAGTTGGATTCAAGTCTTGAGAGATCTTGGATGCCAGGGGAAGTTTTTGATCTAGTTCTCTTCTTCCTTGTACAGTACCAGTACTGAGTACTTGTACTCCCATCCCTGTGCTTGCAGTTAGGAAGCTGTGTTCCAAGTGCAGTGTAAACATGAGATCCCCCAGGCTTCATGTGCTGTGAATCATGTCACAGTGTATCTTTGACCCTCTTGCATCCTATGTGAGTGTGAAGTGATGGTTCACCTTTTGGATGAAGGAACACTGAAATGCCTTAGCGAGGAGCTGGCAGAGTCCTCCCAGTTTCCCTGCCCACAGCCTTCCTGGGTCCTGTGCTGATGGACACGGCTGTGGATGCGTCACTGATCTTGGAACTAGTGAAATCCTTGGAGAAAGTGTTCTCTCCTCCATGGCATCTTTCTGGGGGTGTCACTGCTTTCTCAGAAATTGGTGGGAGCAGGTCTGCCATAGCAGGGCTTTGTCTTGTTTGCTTAAATGCTCTACTACCTCTCTTGTGTTCTCAGTCTGGATAGTGCTTTGAAAGAAAAGCCCAAGCCAGTGTCTGAGCATTTCAGAGCAGAGAAGATGAAGCAGGCCTATTACTTGATGCAGAAGATACCTGACCAGGTATGAAACATTCTCCTTTGATACTTGCACCATCCTCCCAAGCCCTTGTCCCCACCAGTCCCACAGGTCTATCCCTGGTCCCTCTTCATATTGTGTCCCTCTCTGAGGTCAGCCAAGTGATGGGGCACACTTAGGCTCCAGTGGGTTACAATATCACTGCTCAGAAATAAATTGGGTTTGCTTAAGCCAGTGTCTCACTGACTCATCTGTACATATAAATAAGTGTGTGCTGAGAGGCACATTGCCTGCCAGTCCCCAAAACAGAGCCTGAGCACTGCCTGTGCAGCTCTTATAGCCTTTGCCTGCTGACCCTATGCAGGTTAGCAGGGCTACTGGCCTTGTGTGCCTCCTGGCAGTGTGTGTGAGAGACTGGGCTGCAGAACTGGGGATCTCTTCAGTTCTGTGCAGTGTCGATGTTATCACTGAGCCTAGAGTCCTTCAGTTTCCATGGGACCTGTGCCCCAAAGAGCTCAGACACATGGAGACCTCTGCTTGAGAGATACTTCTCCCTGACCCTGAGTTGCTCTTGTCTGCAGGATTTTTATTCTTCTGTCTTGGATACCCTGACCCCAGATGATGTTCGCATCCTGGTGGAGACAGAGGATGAGTATTCCCGGCGTGGGCAGTTTGAGAGGGTGTTCCCCAGCCACATCTCTATGCGGTACCTGCGCTTCTTTGAGCAGCCTCGTTACTTCAACATCCTGGTGACCCAGTGGGAGCTCAAATACTACTTGAATAGACAGAAAGGTAACTGCCCTCCTAAAGCCTGACACAGCCACCTGAGTCAGGCAGGCTGCCTGCCGGCAGTCGTGGGAGGCTTCTGAGCTACGCACGTTCAGAGGGAGCTGCCTGCCTGCACACTAACCAGTAGGAAAAGTGTTACCCTCCCAGACTGCTTCAAATATCACAAAAAGCTTATTCTGAGTTGAAAAGAGGTGATGACTGTTCGGCACCAGCACTTCTAGGTGCCTTGGGGATGAAGAGGCTGGGATTAGCTGCATCAGCCTGTAGTTCTGGCCTCTTTTGAGGGAGAAACAGCTGGAGTTCCTAGCTTTGCTCCTTACAGGTGATCTGGGAAGGGAAGGAAAAATTTGGCCTATTCCCTGGTCTCCTGCAGCTTTCTAATTGATGAAAAATTGTCAGCATGCAGACAGAAATTTTTCCTAAGCACTAGAAATCTAGCTAACGTTTCCACCTTTCCAGGCCATAGTTCTGTATTTTAATAAAAAACATCCTGTAATGAGGTGGCTGGACCAATTCCTTCTCACCCAAGGCTGTCTCTGTCACGGTAACAGTAGAGGCTATTTGGGAGAGAGAATCGATGAGGTCTAGCATGATGGATTAGTGGACAAAAAGAAAGAGACTATGGCTCAGGGCTTTCTGTCCAACATCTGATCTAGTTGGATAGGCTTCTGCAGGAGCTGGCCCTCCACTGTGGTGTCCGTATGTGTGCTCCCAGCCTGGCTGTCATGCAGAGAAAAAAGAAAAATGCTTTTGTCTCTTTTCACTGGTGTTAAAGCAAATATCAAAGGGGTCAGTAACAGTCTTTCACAGGGAGATGGAAACCTCATAGCCCTCTTCAGCTGTATTGTCAGCATGTGTCATACTTTGCCTTGCTAATACCTTTGCTGGATGCTCTCCCGTCTGCTGGAAGGAAGATCCTGTCATCATTCTCACTGAAGTGCTGCCCAGAACTTTGTAGCTTAGGCCAGGGTCCTGGGTCAGTGCTCCAGCTTCCCCAAAGCAGCCCAGTGAGCGGATTTACTCTCCCCACTCATTGCTGTTCACCTCTGAGCAGAACCCAACTTCCCCTGTCCCCTTCCTGTTCCCCTGTGTTCCATGCCTTCCTCTCACCCTAGCCAGCAAGGTGGACAGGGTGTCCAAGCTGCCCCACTCCCCTCAGCCCCAACACATGTTTTTTTTTTTTTTTACAAGATTCTGGGGCTTGCTGACAGGTCACTGAGGAGCAGGGTTTGGACAGCAAGGATTTCTCCTATAGCCAGGACTGGTATCGTATAGCAAACTACAGTAATCCCAGCTGGACAGCATCAAGTTCCTGGCCATTGCTCTGCTGGTTCTTAAATCTCAAGGCACCTTAGCTTCTGCTATGACCTGAAGACTCTTAAAAAAGAAAACAGGACGGGAGCAGCCCTGGATTTCTCAATATTTTTGGGTTATTTCTGGTCAGTGCAGTCGAACATGTGGCTCTGTTTCAAGATGACCTCTCTGTGCTCTGGAGCACCGTGTCTTGTGTGTGGTGAGAGGAATGGTCCCTTCCAGTCACACCAGTGATGAGCTCGGTCCCACTGTCAGGCATGGAGACCAGGTCTCAGTCCACATTGAGCTCTGGATGAATCCCTGCAGGGAGGAGATGATACACTGGGATGCTGCAGCTGATCAGTGCTGTGTAAGGAGGAGGTTGCCTGAGCTGCCCTCCTCTGGGAAAGAGGCCGATGACAGCAAAGCTGCTCTACATTTGTGTTGGAGGAACTTTCACCGGTGCAGCCCAAATCAGGTGCTGCTGTTGGCAGGCACTGGGCTCAGGGGGACAGCCAATCTGGTCTAATTTGGCAAATCTTGTGTTGCCCCAGTTTCCCTGTTTCACTGAGACTGCTGCATGGAGTGTCTTGGCTCCCTGGGAGGAAGGCAGGCACTGCAGCAGCCCATGTGCTGGTGTTTGCTCGTACAAAGGGTGAACGCCCTTGATTTACCCCATGTTTGCTGGCGGTCAGGCACGTGTTCAAGTAGTGATTGCATAGCATGTTCTGCGTGGTCAGTGCAGCATATTTACATGCTTCAAGCTGGGAAGGCTTAACTCTTTGCAAACCTGGCTGTTCATTCTCACTTCTTGTCTTCTGTCGCTTCCCAGGTCTGGAGCTACTGAAGAACTGGTGTGTCAAAGGGTACCACACTGGGACAGGGACAGATTTTGCCCAGATGGTGCGTATGACTGTGGGTAAGGTAGTCAGAGAGGCTTGTTTGCCTGCCAGAGTTGGGTAGAGAGCCTGCTTGTTCTGCTTTCTCTGGTTCCTGCCTTACCTGTTTACCTCCTTCTTCCCTCTTTGCCAAGGCCTCTGGGAGTCTGGAAAAACCCATGGTGCCCTATTTCCCATTCCCACTAACATGAAGTCATGAACAGTATATCAGATCTACAAGTATTTTGCATCTGAATATCCTTGGGTGCACTGGGTACAGCCCTACATATTTGGCACCTGGCCTGCCCTTTAGTCTCTTTGCGAGGGAGTCATCTCCGTCTGTCACTCTTGTGCCTTACAGCACACTGATGCACTGAAAGAAACCCACTCTTGACCTCGAGATGCTTTACTCCCACTTTCAGCGGAGGGATTCATCAGGCAGAGAGCAAAGACTGCTCTGTTTGCTATTCTTGGAACAGTCTGGTGGCAGTGACGATGTGCGGCAGAGGCAGCTCTAGCTGAAGCTCTCTAGGGCAGCCTATGGCAGAGCATAGCAGGCTTGAGGGATTTTTGCCATGACTTAAATAGCCATTCTGTTGTCTTTCTCTCCTCCTGTAGTGGTCGTTGCCAAAGTCTTTCTTCCTCCAGAAGAGTAGCATTCAATCTAATGGCTTCAGCA
This sequence comes from Lepidothrix coronata, assembly GCF_001604755.1. NCBI lineage: Eukaryota > Metazoa > Chordata > Aves > Passeriformes > Pipridae > Lepidothrix > Lepidothrix coronata. The sequence continues at coordinate 946,103 of NW_016690298.1, read as the reverse complement.
AACTGGAACTGGGCAGACTGGGGTAAGTTTGCACTGGCCGTGACAAGCACGGTGTTCACAGTGTGGCTTTAGGACTAGTGTCCTTGGAGAGAACTGGCAGCAGGGAAAGTAGCTTTGTTTAAGGGAAGAGGAGCAGGTTGGTTTGCAGGCTCTGAAGCCAGCTTCAGCTCTCTGGAGAGCCAACTGGTGGGTCTGGCATGATGTCTGCGTAACTGAACATGTCTCCTTGGCACTGTGCGCCCAGCTCAGATGGGAGTGAAGCCCAGAACAGCCAGATTGAGTAATGTTCAGGGCTGTCATGGTCAGGACACGCTGACAAGATGTTCCCCTGATAGGGAACTGTGCCACTTCTGTGGGCACTGATGTGGTTAGCAGTGAGCAGAGGCTCTCAGCTGCAGCATAGACTGGGGGAGCAGTGAGGCCTTGAGGTCTGCCTCACTCTGCCAGCTTCCCTGAGCAAAGCTGGGCTACTGGCCCTGAGAGCTTCCTGCAGAGAGGTGAAGGATAGGGTCTGGCTGAGCCAAAGTGGAGAGGAGGCACACCCCTTGTCTCTTGTGCTACCGGAAAGGACATCCATGTTCCTGTGCCCAGACCAGGATGGACTTGGGTTTACACTCAGACAGGGAGATCAAGTTGTGGTTCTGAAGTCCCATCAATGTTTTGGATATCTGTTGGGGTGAGTGGTGCTGCCTGGGATGGGAGATGGAGTAGGTGAGCCTGGCAGCCCTATCTCTGAGTTTCGTGTGTCATGATACTGCAGATGAATGTCGCACCATGGCCCTTTTGGTCCTTTCTCACCATCCCTAAGCAGCATAGGATCTCTTTTCTCCTGCAGTACACACCTCCCTTCAGCTGGTGAGGACCTTACAAGATGCCTGGAGCCCAGCCCTACTCAGAGTTTACCTCTCAACAAGTGCACTGGTGGAGCCAACCAGAGACCTTCTGGCTGCCTCTCGGACACCGCCCTGGTGATGTGACCAGGCAGCCACTGGGGACACATCAACCTACCTCAAAGGAAGAGATGGGAGCTGGCTCTGTAGAGCAAGGACTGTGGGAGCTCCTTGCACTGCACACTTGCTTGCAGGGCTGTTTTTGGAGAGGGATGTTTTACTGGGCAAAGAGGAGAGCTGTGTGACTTCAGCTTTCAAAACAAATGGCAAAGCCTGAGGAAGTGGGGTTTGTCAGGTCTTTGTCCTAGGCTGCTTTTAAATCCTGACATGGTGGTTTATCTGCTGCATGGGAGCTGGCTGAGCCTGCCCTTCTTGTCCCCAACCAGCATAGGCTGAGCCCTTGGTTGCCTGTGTCCTGAGCTGCTGGCAGCCAAGTGTGCTCTTGCCCTGCTGCAGCCTGGGCCCTGGAGAAAAGTCCCCTATCAGTACCCCACTCCTCTGGAAGGAGCAGGGCTTGGGACCTTTTCTGAATGCCTGTGCCAACATCCTGCCCTAACCCCAGCATCGGGCCCTGGGGGGATATCTCAGGCTTGCACATTGCTGCCCAAGAGACACCATGTGTAGCAGCATGGCTGCAGTTTATGGGGACAGTAGGGCTGCTGGAGATGGAACATCCTTCAGCCGAGCCCATCAGCTCTCTGGTGTGCCCTACAGCATACGTGTGTGGACTGCAGGCTGATGCTCTTCTCTTGGACTCTGCTCTCTATTTTCCATTTGTTTCTCAAGGATTTTTATTAAAGTTTAACACTCAGCTGCTCTCCTTGTTCTCATCTGTCTCTCTTTCCCTGATCTCTTTGTGTCTGGGATGCAGCTCAGCTCTTCCCACGGGACTTCACTGGGCTCTGGACAGGGTTGCTTTGTGCTACCACCCCCCTTTTTCCCTGTCCTTCTCTGAGCACGGGTAATTCTTGCTGCCCTGGGGGGCAGGTGTGTGTGCCCCCCTGTGTGGAGGAGCAGCTCCCAGCATCACTGCCTTATGTCCTAGGGACTCTCCTGTGGACCTGTAACCAAGGGGAACAGAGCAGTCCAGCCTTACAGTAGGAGGAGGAAGGGTTGGGTGCCTGTACAGGGTTACGTTGCCCCAGCCTGCTAGCTGGATGCTGGCCGCTTGGGCAGGTTGTTGGGGACCAGAGGAGATGCTGAGCTTCTTGTGTGGGCCCTGGGGCTTACAGAAAGCCCTTTCTTCCCCTCTCCTTGCAGCCCCCCGTTTCCCGGCACTGGGCCCTGTTTCTCCGGTCTCCTTGGTGACAATCTCATCTCTCCTCGGCTTCTCTCCAGCACCTGAAAATAGCCTCCGAAAGTGGAGATGCCTGCTCCCTTCCCTGCTGCCAGCACCCGCGATGGCCAGGCTGGAGCCAGGCTGCTCTGCACGGCACAGCTGTAGCGGCCCGCCCCCATCGCTCTCTGCACCGCTGCGGGGCACGGGCCACCCGGCTGTGTCCTCCTGTCACCCCAGTACCGAGCTCTCGGCCTCGTCCCTCCTCTTCCCGCCTGCCGTAAGGCAGCACCAGGGGATTCCTTCCACCCCGCCACGGGCCAGTGTCTCCAGCTGTCCCCTGGAGCCAGGCAGAGCCCTGTCCCATTGACCCGGCAGCCACCAGCCCGCTCGCCCACGGCTCCGCCGGGCCGGCCCGACAGCTGGCCAAGGTGTTATTTGAACCTCCCTGAAATAGAAATGGAGCCGAGAGAGGGCGGAGGGCGGGCAGGCGGCAAGGAAGTTCCCCAGCAGGTCAGGCTGCCCCCGCCGTGGGGCCGGGGTGGCTGTGCACAGTGAGCCGCAGCAGGACCCTGGGCAGGGGCTGGCAGGGGCAGGCAGGGCTGGCCAGCGTCGAGGGCGAGGGATCCGCAGCCGCTCTGGCCGCCTCTCAGCCCGTGACTGGACCCAGCCCTTCTTCAACACCTCCGGGAGTGGAACACAACGTGTTCCCCACCCGCGATGGGGCGGGGGCACCACCCGGCGAGCAGGGCGCTGAGCACCGCTCCTGGAGAACGGGGGTCCGCGGAGCGGGGTGTCATCTCGCTCTCTGCCCCCAGCCACCCCTCCATCACCCCTTCCCTCGGATCCCCAGGGCCAACGCTCTCCTCGGAGCCGCGGCCCCCCCCTCCAGCCCTGGGCTGCAGGCGCTGCGTGGCCGTGTCGGCGGTGTCCCCCCCCGCGGCGGTGGCGGGGGCACGGCTGGCATTGCTCGCTGACACCCTATCTGCCGGGGCCACGCCAGCCGCGGGCCCAGAATAGCAGCGCTGCCCCGCAGATAGTCAGCATGGAGCGGCTCCGCGGCCCCGCTGTGTCCCAGGTACCGCCGGGCCGGGTGGGGGGCCCGGCTCGATAGCCCCTCGCTCGGGGACAGGCCATCCCCGAGGTGGGGGAGTATGGGGGGCTGGCGGGCCCCTTCCCACAGACATGGAGCCATGGGGACAAGGACGCCCTTGTCCCAGCTGTCCCCAGCCCCTTGGGAAGGGTTGGGGGACGTGTATGCAGGGTCTCCTTCCCGGGGCTGGCTCTGGGCTCCTTAGGGAGCAGTCCCTGTTCCTGTGCCTTCGTTATTTTAGGGTGGCCTGTAGACATTAGCTCTGTCAGGTACGTTTGTGGCCGGGGTTGCTCTTCCCTCTGCACGTGCTGCTGTGTTATGGTAGAGTCTCATGGGGACTGGGGAGCACGGGGTCAGCCATCCGGCCCTGTGACCTCCCTTCTGGGGCTGCCCCCTCATTATTGTAGGTCTCCTGGGACGACCTGGTCCCTGGGGGAAGCCGGTGGGGCTGGCGAGGCTCCCGGCACGGGAAGAAGCAAGACCAGGATTTACACCTTGAGGCTGGGAGAGATGGGCTCAGAGCCACTGTGGGACCTGCTGGGCTCTAACAGCAGAGAGAGAAGGCGGGAGGTCCTGCCATTCATGCCCTGTCCTGCCCTTCTCTGGAGACCCCCACTGACCCCCCAGAGCAGGGAAACAAGCTGGGTGCCCTGGGCTGGAGCCACCAGGCAGACTGCAGGCTCTGGGGATCCTGCACTGGCAGGGGGCTGCCCAGAGGGGACTGGGGGCTAGGCCCCGCCCACATCCCCACCCTGAAAGGACAGTCCTCTCTGTCCGGCTTGGGTGGGCCGGAGTAACCGGGTGGATGCAAGCAGCATCCATGGGTGGGGGAAAGGCTGGACTCCTGCTGACCCCTCCTTGCTGTGTGCCCTCTCAGGTGGCGCTGCTGGATGCTGCTTCCTGCTGTGAGGAGGAAGGTGGGTAGCAGGTAGAGCCTAGGTGTGTAGGAGGGGGGAACTACCTTACTCGTGTGATGAGTACATCAGTCCTCTGCCCACCCTGCCCATACCCCTCGTCAACCCCACTCCTCAGCTGAAGTGCACCCCAGGCTGGAGAACTGCAGTGCTGTTGTGCTGCCCCTGTGGAGTAGGGAACAGGGAGACTCTGTTGGGAGCATCCCCTGCTCCCCCCAGGCAGGAAGTTGCTGAGACCCAGCATCTCAGCTCACTGGCTGGGGCTGGGATGGCTTTTCCTGCAGAGTTCCCGGAGGCCCTATGCCCCAGGGAGGAGGAAGAGGAGGAGGAAGAATACAGGCAAAGGAGATCTGTCACCTTCACACTGGGAAATGAGATACTGGGGCTGGGCCCAGAAAGTGAGTTTCAGAGCCCTGACGCCGAGGTCTACATGCACTTCTTACGGAGCCACTGCTGCTATGATGCCATCCCCACCAGCTGCAAGCTTGTCGTCTTCGACATCTCCCTGGAGGTGGCAAAGCGGGGGATCAGTGGGGATGGGTAGAGGAGGAGCAGGCTCGGGACCCCCTGATCCCCTTCCACTCTGTCAGCAGATCAAGAAAGCCTTTGTGGCACTGGTGGCCAATGGGGTGCGTGCTGCCCCACTCTGGGATAGCAAGACACAGAGCTTTGTGGGTGAGTGCCAGCAGTGCTGCCTGGCCCCCTCCCTGGCCTGGCAGTTAGGGTGCAGGCAGTGCTGCCAGCCCCACGTGTCTCCACAGGGATGCTCACCATCACCGACTTCATCAACATCCTACACCGTTACTACCGCTCACCCCTGGTGAGTGCGGTGGGGAGGGCATGGGGGATTGGGGCATACATGGGCCAGGGAGGGGCTGTCCCCACCTCTCCTTGTCTCCTCTTCATCACTAGACTGTGACCAGGGGATGATTCTGGGCCAGGGCAGCATCTGCTTCTTGCCCCTCTGCCTGGCACTGAAAATGTAATTCCTGTTTTTAGGGTGATGGGGTGGGATGCCTGGGGAAGGGGGCAGTGTCTCACAGTGCCCTCAGTCCCCCATGGAGCCTCCATGAACAGAGCATTTCCCTGCCCTCAGGTTCAAATCTACGAGGTGGAGGAGCACAAGATTGAGACATGGAGAGGTAAAAATCATGGGTGATAGGGGTGGCTGGGCTGGGGATGTTGCACAGGGCATGGAGGTGAGCTCTGGGGTTGTGGGGCTGCATGAGAGGGCTGGAGGACCCCCTCTTCCACCTCTCTCCCTTGGCAGAGGTGTACCTGCAGGGCTCCTTCAAGCCATTGGTCTACCTCTCCCCAAGCAATAGGTGAGAGCCTGTCCACTGGGGGTGAGTACACCCCTTGGGGTGAGGGTGTGTGTGCCTGTGTTGCAGCCCTATCCCACCACGATGTCCCCATCACCCACAGCCTCTTTGATGCTGTCTACTCCCTGATCAAGCATAAAATCCACCGCCTGCCTGTCATCGAGCCTGTCTCGGGCAATGTCCTGCACATCCTGACGCACAAGCGCATCCTCAAGTTTCTCCACATCTTTGTGAGTGCCGGGGCTGTGTGCACACACAGGGCAGGTGTCTAGGGGCACAAACAAAGGTGTCAAAATGTGTGTAGATGCCAGCCAAGCCCTGCCCTGACCCATTGCAGGGCTCTACCATTCCCAAGCCACGCTTCCTGAAAAAAACAGTGCAGGAGCTGCGCATTGGCACCTTTCGTGACCTGGCTGTTGTGCCTGAGACTGCCCCGATCTACACTGCCTTGGAGATCTTCGTGGATCGCCGTGTCTCTGCCTTGCCCGTCATCAATGATGCCGGTACCTGGGGAGGAGGAAAGTGACCCCCTCATTTCCCTCTGTCAGCAGCTCCATCCCCATCCCCATCCAAAAGCCCTCTCCTGGCCCTTGGGCTGCCCCTTGGGGTGTGCAAGGAACATGGCAAATGATCCCCAAGGCCCCCTCCCCAGCTACTGCACTATTTCTCTTTGCAGGGCAAGTGGTTGGCTTGTACTCCCGGTTTGATGTCATTGTGAGTACCCTGTGTGTTTGCACACCTGGACAAAAATGTGGCCCCTTGCATGCGCTGGTAGGGGGTGTTCACATTTATCTGTGCCCGTGTAAACCCACCCCAAATGCAGTGTCCTGCACACGCCAGTGCACATCTGCTCTGTGCATCCCCAGCACTCAGTGTCCCCTCTGCATTGGCACAACGGGGTGTGAGGACACATTGGGGTCACACCTCCCACAGCACCTGGCAGCTCAGAAGACCTACAACAACCTGGACATCAGTGTGCGAGAGGCACTGCGGCAGCGCAGTATCTGCCTGGAGGAGGTCATCACCTGCTACCCCCATGAGCACATGGAGGACATCATTGACCGCCTTGCCAAGGAGCAGGTGAGTGGCTGGGGTGCCTTGTGCCAGCACCAGCCACAGCTGCCAGCTGCCCAGCCTGCCCGTGATGCTCTGCCTGCACCCACAGGTCCATCGCCTGGTTCTGGTAGATGAGAACCGGTACCCGCGGGGCATTGTCTCCCTCTCTGACGTCCTCCAGGCCCTTGTGCTCACTCCTGCAGGTATCGATGCTCTTAACTCTTAGGCCACGGCGCTCCATCTTTCTCCACTTGCACTCTCCATTTCTCTCCACTTCAGGTAGGTGCTGTCCCCTGTCACTGTGGGCCTGTTCCCTCCCTGACACTGGGTCACCTGCACCTGGCCACCTCCCTGCTCAGACCACCTGCCTCCACCCCAGCCAAACCGGCCCTGGGGGATGAAGGAGACTGGGGCTGGGGTCTGGAAGTGCTGGGCGCACAGGTGGGGACAGCAGGACCCAGATGCTGCTTGTCCTGGGGTACACAAGAATCACAGGGATCCCTGGTGTCTGTGAGGAAGGATGAGGACATTTGCCATGAAGACAGCCCCCCTAAACTCCCATTCAAGCAGTGTGTGGAAGGCAGGTTTTGCAGGTCTCTGGGCTTTGGGCTGGATGAGGGTTTTGGGGTGTGATGCACCCTAAGATAAAAGTCTATTTTTAATCTCGCCTCAAACCCTGCGATCTGAGCACCTCCAGTGCCATTCCCGGGGGACACAGAAGGGACAGATCTCCACTTGCACCCTCATGACGTGCTGCTATTGACTAGCCATGTGCGCACCACAGCTGACCCATGGGCCCCGGCTGGCAGAGGCCCCCAACCCCTCCACCTGCAGCAGCCCCAAAACTGCCTGCTCCAGGGACAGGTTCACTCTCAGGTAGCACTGGGACCATGCTGCCCAACTGCCTGCAGCTGGCTCTGCTCACCCACTGCCTGGCAAGTCCTCACTGGTGATAGGTGGGCACTGTGCTTGCACCCACTGTGGCAGCTCTTTAGGGCTGAAATGGGGAGGGGGAAGCTGGCCCTGGGTCCCAGCTGCTTTCCAAAGGTAACGATGCTTTTTTTTGGGGTAGTGGTGGAGAATGGACTTGGGACAGGCCTGTGTCCACCAGTTCCCCCAGCAGTGCTCAGCTGCTCTGGACAGGAGGGGACTGGGAGTGGTGTGTGTTAGTCACACACACAACCCTCCTCTCCCCATTTCCCAGTCAAGGTGCTTTCACTTACCCCATCCCTGGTGACCACAGGGGTGGCTGGATCAGGAGCTGCAGGGGGCCCTCTCCAGGCCAGCTGCCCTCCCTCCTGTCACAGAGATTGCATTCAAGCCAGGAATGGAGGCGAGACCCCAGTGTCCACCAGGATGGGTTGGGAGGGCAATGCCACAGGGTGCCCAGTCCAGCACTGTTTTGGGGTTATGGCCTCGCATGCTCTCTTGCCCTGCAGGCTTCCATCGATCCTCACTCTGAAGACACCAGGAAGTGCCACTGTCTTGTCTGACTCGGGAGTCTCTTGCATGGCCTGTGAGAAGGAGGCTTTGGCCTGAAGGCTCTCTGCAGGGAGGATCTGCCTGTTCACCCCAGTCCTGGGGCTCGTCTTGAGTCCAGGGCCAGATCCTGCCAGCCTTGGGGAGGCAGAAAGTGTGGAAAAGGGGGCCCAGGGGTGCCTCCTGCCAGTGAGCACACAGTGATGCTTGATGGGCACTGTGCTGGAGGAGCCATTACATGCCTGTGGCTGGGCACAGAGACCCACACAGCCCCAGAAGACCTGGTCACCCCACTCCCATCCTGCTGCTGGATTTGAGCGTTTCCACTGTTGCTCCCTCCCACCATCTGTGCCCGGTGCCTGGTAGCATAGGCTGAGCTGCACACACAGGCTTGCTTTTGTAAGGTCACATGGGGCTTGAGCTCCCTGGCAGAGGCACAGCCTGTGCCAGAGCTGGCACCAGGATGGGCACTTGCATGGGGACCCTGTGCACGTTTTGGGGTGGGCAGGGTATATTTATTTATTTATTGGTCTGTTCAGCCTCGTTGTAACAAAGAGTCTGATCCAAGAACTGCCTCTTGCCTTTCTAGGATAAAGCTGGGCATAGCTCCCATGGAGAGAGCAGGACTCGGAAGGGGGTACTGGCTGCTTGGCAGGGCTGGGGAACCCAGCCTGGAATGCCAGCAAGGGTGGCATGGGCATAGGGGGGTAGAGCCAAGGTGACAGGGAAACAGAACATGCAGCCTTGATTACAGTGGTAGTGTGAGGGCCCTTCAGGGGGCACAGCAGCCTTGGTGCCAGCAAGGTTTCTGCCTGCTGCTTCCCTCAGTCCAAAAAGTAGGAAGGTGAGAGTGGTTCACTGTTAGGGTGTCCCATGCCCCAGGACCCTGGGTAAGAGGCAATGCACCCCTTGCCTGTGGCTGCTACCAGGTCTGAGCCCCTGTGATTGCCCTGGATATCAGCCCCATGTCCCCACTTGGGAATGGGGGGTGCTGAGCTGATCTTTCTCTGCCTGCTTTGTCTGGAGCAAGCCCTGCCATTCCTGTGACCCCATATCAGCATCTCAGTGAACAGCGGCTGATAGTGGAAGGTCCTGGGTGCTAAACACCCCTCCTGTGTTGGCTGGCTCTGCCAGGGGACATGACACCAGTGCTGGGTGGTGACAGGCCTCTTCCCATCGCTGGGGATGAGTTGTGTTATTGCTTCACTTTCCCAGCTCTGCCCCTTGGGAGAGGTGCAAACCCCAAACCCGGCCAATGCTCAACCCTCCCCTGGGAGGCATGGGTCAAACTGAGGAACAGAGAAGCTTCTGAGGCCAAGGTCAGCTGTTCAGAAAAGACCCAGATGTCCTGGCTCCAGGCACAGATCCACGCGCGGCTACACAAGGACAGGATGAAGGAGACACCGAACGGCTGCAAAACCCCTCCCTGCTTCCCCCTGCCCTGACAGAGTTCCCAGGTCCCCAACGTAGCCCAGCTGGGCACGGGATGGGGGGGACACAACCCCCTGAAGTGTGTGAAAGGCACGGCAGTTCCCCAAGCCTCCCGCTGATTTGGGATAGGGGGCTACTAGTGCCCCAGGGGCAATTTGGGGGCAATCTCTTATCCTCCCCCTCTTCCCCACAGTGGGGCTAGGAGCCCCCGACCCAAGCTGGGCAGAGGATGGTTTTGCCTTCCTGCCTGCCCCTCCCTGTGGGGCAGTGGGGGTTCTCCATTTGGCACCCAGGGTCAGGGGTGGACGCGCAGTCAGGGGGCTTCTGGACGAGCAATGAACTCCAGGTTGATGGGCTTGTCGGCCACAAGGACAATGCGGGACACAGATGTCACCTCCACACCACGGGGGTCTGGCCGCACCTCGAATGCCTGGATGATCTGTCGGAAGAAGGGGGGTGGCAGTGCCTTGGAGACTCCCTGGGGCCCCCATCCCAGCTCATGGCAAGATACCCAGAGTGGCGGTCCTTACTCACCCTGGCGAGGGCCAGGTGCATCTCCAGCTCGGCAATGCGGCGTCCGACGCAGGCGCGAACCCCGTAGCCAAAGGGGATGGAGCTGAAGGGGTGGTGGGGGGAGCCATATCCCCGGAGCCAGCGCTGGGGCAGGAACCGCTCAGGCTCAGGGAAGTAGGTCTCATCGTGGGACATCGCGTAGTGTGCCAGGACAAAGAGGGTCTGCAGGGCAGTAAGCGGGGGTTAATGACCCGACCCAGCCCCACTGAGGGCAGTGGAGGTCCCCACGCCACAGCCCCCACTCACATTCTTGGGGAAGAGGTAGTCTCCGATGACAATGTCCTTCTCATAGAAGACCCTGGCGTTGGTGGGCACCACGGGGTAGACCCTGGGATATGGGAAGAATTAATGGTGGAGCAGGACCCATCTGGAGATCCCAGAGGGAGAGAGCTGCAGACAGGACAAGGGGAAGCACCCCCTACTTCTCAGCAGCTCCCTAGGGAGAAGGTGGATATATGTGGTCCTGAGGGACTGAAATCCAGCCTCCCATACTGCCTCCTTGGTGCATTCCCCCCTGGAGAAGGGGCTGATGACCAGGACCTTGGGCTTTACCTCAGTGTCTCCTTGATAATGGCCCGAAGCATTGGCAACTTGGGGATATCCTCAGCAGCAGGAAACCGGTTGGCAGGCACAACAGCTTTCAGCTCCTGGTACAGGGTCTCCTGGATGCCTGGGTCCCGGGAGAGGTGGTACAAGGCCCAGGACAGCGTGTTGGAGGTCTGGGGGAGTGGAGAATCAAGGGCAGTGAGAGAACTGGGGCTGGTACCTGAGCAGCCTTGTACCAAGCACAGCTCCAGTATGGCACCAGAGAACCCCTGCTCTGGTGTGCAGGAAAGTCAGGGGTGAGGGGCAGCAGGCACAGAGGAAAGTGAGATGGGGAGCATGTCAGGGAGCAGAGCAGAGGACAGTATCTGTCCTGACTGATCCCTGAGGGTTTGCCCCTGGGGAGCATCAGCCTCCTAGCCATCAGGCCAGAGCTTGTAGGGGCTGGGCTGAGCATGGCCCTATGGGTTCCCCTGGGCATGGAAGCTCAGCAGGGATCTCCTGGCAGCAGCTCTCACCGTGTCCACACCAGCCAGCAGCAGCTCAGCCACACTGCCATAGACCTCATCCAGGCTGAGTCTGCCGCTGGCCAGCAGGTAGCTCAGGTAGCCAGACACCTCCTTGCCGCGCTCTACCTGCCCCTCCAGCTCCTTCATCTTTCGGTCAATCAGGGTCTTGCCTGCAGGAACAGAGAGTGGGACCCAGTGCTGACAGAGCAAGGGCTGCCAAAAGGACATGGGGCCAGGGACTGCTCCACTTTTGAGTGTCCTTAGGGAGTCCAATCCCACCATGCTGGGTCTCCATCATCACTGCTCACCGAAGGCGAAGATGGTGTCCCAGCTGTTCAAGTAGCGGTCCCAGAAAGGCAGTACCTTGCGGCTCCATCGGGGCAGGACGGTGGCGAAGATGGAGTTCTTGAACATGAGGTTGATGGAGTCAATGAAGCGCTGGGTCTCGGCAGGGACCTGCTGCTTCAGGCACCCAATGCGGGTCTCGAAGAGGATATAGGAGATCCCTGTAGGGGACGGACAGCATCCAGACCTCCGGGGGGATGGGAAGAATGGGGCAGGGCAGGGGTGAGAGGGAAGAACCCCCTACCTTCGAGGGCAAAGCGGTAGAGCAGGTTAGCCACGTCCCCCACCAGCACCCCTGAGGGGCTGCGGCTCCGCTCCTCCCGCAGCCGCACCATCAGGTCTGACACCACCTCCCCGATGGCATCCGCGTACAGCACTGCCTCCGAGGGCTTCAGCAGCCGTTTGTTGAGGACCTGGCGCAGGCGGTACCAGCGCTCCCCTTCCCTGGATGGGGGCAAGGCTCAGCACCGGGTGCATGGATGGGCAGGGGGCAGTGGCTGGCAGCAGTGTCCCAACACTCCCAACTCCAGCCTGGAACCACCCCAGGGGTCTTTCCACCCACCATGGCCATGGCCATGCCCTTCTCCTTGGTGGGGACATGCAGCTTGCAGGAGAGGGAGCAACGCAAGCTGCCACCTAGGCACCTTAGGAAGGGACAGAAGATGTGTGCTGTTCCACAGAGGACAGTCAGGACAGGACTCACTCAGTGAAGGGTCCGTAGGGCAGGCTCCGGGTGTCCCGGTGCTCCTTCCACAGGGCCATGTCACTCCGCATGGGATACTTGCCCTCCTGCCGTAGCAGCTGCTCCAGCACCACTGGGCTCCCAATGTTGATGTTCCTATAATGCCCGAAGGTCGACTTCCAGATAGGGCCATAAAGACGTCGGGACATCACCTGCAGTGCACAAACCATAGCAGGGTGAATGGGACAGGGGCTGGGGCAGACCCTCCCTGCTCCAATGCTGCTCTGCACGTGCCTAGCACCCTCTGCACCCATCCCATGGACCCCCCAGCATCAGCTGAGCCCAAGCACCTGCTCCTGACTCTCCAAGCTGGCACCGTCCTTGAAGTGCTCTGCAGATGGCCTGGGCTGGTGTCTCCAGGCTCATTACCTCTGCCAGCACTAAGCACACCAGGCACAGACTCCCAGCACAGACTGGCATGTCCCTCACCCGTCCCAGAGATGCACAGGGAGCCTGGTGGGTCTTTTGGGGAAGGAAGACCAAGAGAGGACAGCAGGGACAAGGAAAACAGTCAAGCACAGGTCTGTGCTGAGATGCAGGACCATTGCAGCAGCTGTCAGCAGGTCCATGTTCTACGCTTCCAGCATGTCCCCAGCTCTGATTAACCTGGGGACAACAGTCCCTGAGTGGGTCCTTGAACTCACCACCCAAAAGGGTGGTTAATGATCAGCGGTAGGAGGGCAGAGCCAGGCCAGGGCATGACTGGACTGCTCCCAGAGCAGCCTGTCACCTCTAGGGCATGGCCCTGGGGCCACAGGCTCACAAATCAGTTGGGAGACATCCACAGCATCAGTCCTGCTCTGGGCTCTGTTGGCTGCAGCTCCCCTCTCCTCTGCTGCACCCAAGGGTTCCGTGCCTGCCTCCCTGCCAGGGAACACCATGCCCCCCTCCTTGGGGGCAGCTGGGCACCCCTTTGCAAGTGGATCTGCACAAGGTCATGTCCCAGGGTTGCTCGCCATCCCAGGCAGGCACTGCCAGAGCCTCTGGAGAGCATGGCCAAGCATGGGGAGCTGAGGGGGACCTAGCAGGGAAGCCCTGATCCCCGTTCCCCGTGGCTGCGGGGATGCACGTGGTACAATCTCCCTTGGTGACTGACTGCATCGCAGCCTGCGCCTGGATTCAGCTGGATTCGTCACCACAGGGAGACGTTCCTCGTGCATGGTGGCAGGAGGAGGGGGAGGGACAGCCGCCCCGGTACAGCAGGCAGCTAGTGGGCATGGGGCAGCTGTGGCCTGGGTTGAAGCCTGCCCACCAGCATCTGCTGGCAGCCAGGACTTGACACAGTGCAGGCCTTGGAGAGCAGGGCTGAAAGAATCCGGAGCTGCTGGGATCTGGAGAAAGGCACCTCCAGAGCATGTGGGCATCTTTCTGCAAAGCCAGGCTGTGCTCAGAGTCCCAAGGGCAGGAGGGAGCATGAGGGAGCTCACATGACTACTTGAGATCCCATTGCCCTGTGACAACCCCTTCTCCAACCAGCAGTGTCTGGTGCACTGAGGTGCCAGGGAGGCCTGATCCCACACGCTCCTCTGGCCGGTCAGAGCTCCAGAGTGCTGGAAGATGCTGCCTGGCTTGCAGACAGCCAAGCCCATTGCTTGCTTCATCGGAAGAATGAGGAAGTGTTGACAGAAGAAAACAAACACCCCTGTCTATCCCTCCCCTGCATGCCTGGGTATCATCTGCCCAAAAACCTCCCTGGTCACATGCCCCCCAAACTGCTGCCCCTCCAGCTTGTCACAGCTGGGAGCCTGGGAATGCCAGGACCCCGTGAGATGTCCCCGAATCGCTGCCCTTAAGACTGTCTGGCTGTCTCGGGTATGCTGGGGCAGCCCTGGGCTGGCTGGACTGTCCCGGGGTCACTGGGTTCTGCTGCCCCTCTCCACACTGCTGGCCACAGCACCAACCCACGATGCCGGGGTGCTCCCCACCTCCCAGCCCTCCGCTTCCCTGCTCTGCCGCCCCCGCTCAACTCCCTGCCATCACTTGTTGGCGGCTCTCCCCCTCCCTGAAGCCCATCTCCCCTTGCCCCCAGCCCGCACTCAATCCCACCCAAACCCTTCCAGGGTACAGCATCCGCCCTGCAGCCCACCCGGAACCCCCTCCATCCCACGCACCTCTCCCAGCCCCCCCACCCACGCCCCCGTGTACGGTCCCCAGGCCCCCACGCACCCCGACCCCCGCAGTCCCGCAGCCCCCGGGCCGGACTGTCCCGGCGCACCTGCAGCCGGTGTGTGTGCAGCAAGTAGCCCCGCAGGAAGAGCCAGACGAAAGTCCGGAGCAGCCCCGGCCCCGGTAGATCCTCCGGTCCCTTCAGCCGCGCCGGCCCCGCCGCCGCCGCCGCCGCCGAGCCCCCGGTCCTGCGCGGCGGTCCCGGGCTGCTGCAGGGCGGCGGGCGGGGGCGCAGGAGCAGCGGCAGCAGCAGCCGCCGGGCCCCGCCGCTCGGGCCCGCCATGCTCCGTCGGCAGCGCACGGGACGGAGCGGGGCGGGGAGGCACCGGGGGTGGTGGAGGGCGGCACCGGGGGCGGTGCGGGGGGCGGTGCGGGGGCGGCAACCGGACACTGGCACCGGGCGCCGCGCACGGGGGATTGAGCATCGCGCACCGGGCACGGCGCACTGGGTACCTCGCACTGCGAATCGAGAATCGCGCACCCGGTGCGCTGCGCAACCGGTACCGGCTGCGGTGCCACCTGCTGCACACTGGGTACGGGGTACCGGCTCTTGCTCCGCGGGCACTCGGCACCGGGCAGTGCATACCGCGCACCTTGTGCCGCCTGCTGCACTCCTGCTACCGGGCCATGGATACCGGCTGCAGTGTTCTGGATGCTCGTTACAGCACACCGGGTACCATATCCCATGCACCAAATACTGGACGCTGGACACCGCTCAGCATCATCACACGCCATGCACCGGCTGCTAGGTACTCGGAACTGCCATCAGTGGTACTCAATGCGTGGTGCCATGCGTTATGCATGATGGCATGGCACCATGCACAAGGCAGCTGGCAGCCAGTCCCTGATACATGGCACAGCAGGTACAGCACCCTCGGTGCAACGCAGCATGTGGCACCAGCACTGGTACCAGCTCCAGGTGCTGCACACTGGGCATGGCACATGGGCACTGCTCACCAGGCACTGGCACCGGGCACTGCACCAGGCATGGCACAACGTGTGCCAGTACCAGCACTGCACTCTGGCACTGAGTACCACATCCCAGACCCTGTGCACCCTGCATCAGCACCAGGCTCACCACTGGGCCTGCTCTTCAGGGCTGCTTGCCCTTACAGACTGAGCTCTTCTGCCCTCCCTCTGTCCCCTGCCTGTCATCCCCCTGTGCCTGCCTTGTCCCCCAGCAGTGCAGGATGGTGCCCTGGGGAGCTGGGTCTAAGATGTCCCAGGGCCTCTCTCAGCACTTCCTCCAGGTACTGCCAGCTGAGACTACAGTAGGGAGACCTTAGTATGACCATTGTGGCTGCTGGCAACACAACCAGAGGCAGGTTTCGTTTGTCTTCATGCGAAGGAGAGAATGGCACCAGCTCCTGGTGCAGGCCAAGCTGTCCAGCCCATGAGCAGGATCCTGCTGTGGTGGTGTTGGACCAGGGACGCAGGACATGTCCGCTTTGGCCAGCCTGGCACTGGCACCAGGTTCTGGGGTGGTGGGGCAGGACAGTGGTCCGTCCAGGTGTCCCTCCTGGAGCATCGGTCACCATGTCTCTGGCTGGGACACCCCAGCGCTGATCATTAACCACCCTTATCGGGTGGTGGGTTCAAGGTCCTGGACAGGGAGGTTGTGCCCTCACCCTTGGTCCTGCCTCACCGGGAGGTGGGGGGTGTTCCGCGCTGGGTTCCAGGCTGATTCCTTGTGAGCTCTCTGCCAGCTGAGCCGGGACCCAGGCACTCCTGTGCCTGCAGACACCCCTGAGGCACCCCAGGCTGGGACAGCCAAGCGTGAGCACCTGCCGCCATCTCATGGCTGCTCACAGCCAGCTCTCCCGCTTGCCCTGCCCCGGTCAGACCCACAGCCGGGGCAGCAAGAGAGCCCCGGACACAGGACTGCTAGGGGCCTTCCCAGCTTGGTGCCTGGACACCAGGTTCTCGCTCCCCCCGGCACGCCTCGGCTCCTCCTAAACCGCTGTTAACGCGTTTCCCCTTGCTGGAGAGTGGGACCCTACCACCTCTTTCTGTTTAAAACCATCACCTCTTGCAAAAAGAGTAAAAGTCTCTCTCCCTTTTTCTTATAAACCCGTTTATATATTGAAAGCCTGCAATAAGATATTCCTGTGCCTTCTCCAGGTTGAATAACCCCAAATCCCCTGTTTTCATGGGAGAGGTGCTCCAGCTCCCCAATTATTTTTGTGGCCTCTGGACCTGCTCTAACAGGTTCATGCCTCTCTTGCACTGAGGATCTCAGAGCTGGATGCAGCACTCCACTCGTGGGCTCTCACGAGTGCAGAGTGGAGCAGGAGCATCTCCTCCCCTGCCCTGCTGGCCATGCTTCTTGTTTTCCAGTCTCAGACACGATCTGCTTTCTGGGCTGCAAGTGCACATTGCCGGCTTATATACTATTTTTGATCCACTAGTATCCCCAGGTCCTTCTCTGCAGGACTGCTCTCCATCCATCCATCCATCCATCCATCCATCCATCCATCCATCCATCCATCCATCCATCCATCCGTCCGTCCGTCCATCCATCCCTCTCCCACTCAGCTAGAACAGGTACTGGGATCACCCGACCCGGGTGCAGGACCTTGTGGAAGGGCAGGCTGTACCACTGCAGCGGCTCCCCGGGTCGGTCCCCAGTGCCCCGCAGCACGCTCGGGGAAGGGAACACCGTTATCCTGGCTACTTCCCGCTCCCGCCGCTAGGCTGTGCTCCCCTCCCTCGGACGGCGGGAGCGGCGTCGGAGACCTGCCTGGGGCTCCGCCGGGGCCGCTGCCAGGGCTGTGGGGGAGGCCGTGCAGAAGGGAGGGCAGGAGGGTCTGGTGAATCACCCCCCTCCCAGAGCCGCTCGGCGGGGACTTCCGAAGGGAAGCGGCTGGGCCATGACACATCCTCCGCCGGAGAATGCCGCGAGGAGCCGGGGGCACCGCCACTCCCGGGAGGTCCCCCCGTGCGGGGCCAGCTCAGCTTGGCGGCAAGCAGGGCAAAGGCGGGAGAGCAAATGCTGCCTTTATCCATGGGGATGTGGAGCTGGGGGTGGCAGGTCCCATCTTGTGTGTCACTCTGCCACAGGGTTGCTGCAACTCTACTCATTTCACGGATGCATTGTCAGGTCCGACCCCATCTCACCGATGGGACCTGTGGATGCAGATACAGGCACCGTGGGCCCTCCGTGCTGCTCTGCTGCTCAATCTATCCACCACACACTGCTCATGGAGGGTCCTGGCTGCTGGTCCTGCTGGGATGAAGGCACAGCTTCTTTACGTGACTTGTGCAGTCTCACCCAGGAGCTGGAAATTTTTCCCAGGGCTTTATCCTCTAACCCTGATTTGCTCTCCCACAGCTGGTGGGGGGGAAGTGGGGTGTCCCAGGGGAGAGCATCCCTTGACTCATGCCCAGGAAAGCCCAGGCTGTGAGAAGGCTGAGCCTGGGTCCCAAGGACTGTAAACAACCCAAAGCATTTAACTGGAGATGGCTTGTCATGTCAACTGTGTGTCACCACACTGTCACTGCCTGAGTCATGAGCCATGCTGGGGCTTATGGGGCTGCACAGGGGGGACATGGGAAGATCAAGAGGGGTGTAGACAGATCCCAGGCCTGGAGACGGCTGCTCCTCTCCCACACAGAGTTCAAGTGGGACCCTCTCGGCCCTCTCCCAAAGGTCCCCTTCCCCTCATTTCCCTCTATCTGACCCCTTAGATCCAGGCAAGGGCTTGGGGACAGCACAAAGCTTTTGAAACAAGAGGTAAATCAAACAGCATAATGGTGTGTTCTCCATGGCCACTGCACAGGGCTCAGCACCTGACAGCAAGCTCTGATCTGGACTCCCCCTTCTTTGTGCCCCATGGGACCCTGGTGGGTCAGGACCTTTCTCTGAGGATGTGAGGGCAGGACGCTGGAGCAAACCCGGGGCTGGCATCCTGTTATCGCAGGAGACGGGAGGCAGCCCTGGGCTGCTCTCAAGTGGTCCTGGCTGATTAGTGACTCCAAGTGCCTATGGAGTTATTCTAAGTCAAGTAGGCGCGAAGGGAGCCAACCTGGGACCGGCAAAACCAGCCTGGGCTTTCCTGGAGCATCCCCCATCACCTCTGCTCCTCAACAAACTCTCCGAGATGGGGAGATGTCTCCCCCTTCCAGCTGCTCTCCCTATCCTTTACTCCTCCTGCAAAAGCTGTTTGCTCCAGCCCAAAGCAAACCTGATTTTATCTCCCAACTCCAGTTCCCTTGGCTGTGGGCCATGGTTGATGCCTCCCACGCCGAACTCGCGAAGCCCATTTGGGGACCCGCGCACAGAGCGGGCTGTGTGTGCTGCCACATGACATCATGTTTACGGCCCGCGGGGGCCCAAGGACAACGGCATCGCTCTCAGCCCAAGAGATGTGTGTCCTTCCCGTGGATGGACAGACGGATATGCAGGGAGCTGGAAGGAGTGGGACTGACCACAGTGCCATATTTCCTTGAAGAGGGGTGGTTGCAGCTTTACTGCACTGCCAGGCAGTCCCCTGGGCCTCAGTTTCCTTGCTGAGCAGTGGAAAACAGATCCTGTGCTAGCAGTGAGGATGGACTGCTGCAGCAGCACAAGGTCAGGCCCTCAAGCTGCACAGAGAGAAAGACAAATTTTCTCCCCTTAGGACGTGAATGTTCCCTTCTCTCCCAGGACAGAGCTGGGCTTTTGCTGGTTCTGTGTGAAACTTTGGTTGTTTGGAAAGAGTAACAACATCCAGAACCACACAGGCTCACTAAAGAGTGCTAGGGCCATTCTTTCTCCTGTCCATCCGTCCATCCATCCACACTTACATGTAGCTTTCTCACAGCCATCCATCTACTGAGCTGTCTGTACACTCACCCATCCATCCATCCATCGACAAATGGGTGCATCACTCTTCTCACCCATCCCCACACCTACCTGTCCATCCAGACAGCCACCCACCCATTTGTCTGTCTACACTCCCATTCACCCCTCTGTCCATCTGTCTCCTAACTGTCAGTGCCCAAGGGATGCCCAGGGCTCCTTAGGGGTACAGTGCGTGCATGCGTGTGTGTGGGACATGTTGGCCATGAGAAGCACGGTGGGCAGCGATGTCCCAGGCTGTGTCCAGCCATGGGGCAGGGGCAGGAGTGCTGGCCAGGGAGAGGGGGGGCTCATCTAATTTGAGAATGGGCTGCATAGTTGCTGTCAGCACCAGTTGGCTCTGATCTGGGGACAGGTCCTCATCAGCTCCACTTGCCACCCACTGGCCTGACATGAAAGGGCTCTGCACCCCGATAAGGCCCCAGATACTTGGCCCTGGAGGTGGGCAGCACTGTGGCCGAGCCTGGGAGACCTTGAAGAGTAAGTCAGAGTGACTGTCCCCAAATTCACCACCACCCCAGCACAAGGAAGGCTTGTGTGCTTGCATCAGTTGGGAGTTCAGTCCTGGGGACTGCCCACTGCTTTGAGCACTGGATCATGCCCTGGGTCATCAATGTCTCCCACTGGGGACACAATCCCAGGGAGGGCTCCATCCTGACCATCCCCCTGGCTGCCACAGGCCTCTCCACTGGCCGTTATCCTGCATTGGAGTCCCCCGGCTGTGAGCGGCCATGGATGGGGACCATGTTGTTTTAATAAGATCATTCTCCTCCTGCCGTGAGGTCGCAACCCCAAGCTTATGACATCACAGTGCGCTGCCATGGAGATGCCGGGATGTCACAAACACAGCTCGATGACCTCACTGCAGGAGCAGGAGATGGGGCCAACCTGGGTTTGATTGCCAATGTCCTCAGGAATAAAAAGGAGGGGAGGGACGCTGGGAAAGTATGCAGCCGCTGAGCGCTGGGGTGTTTGGGTTGGAAATCGCTGCGCTTTCCCCGCAGCGGGAAAGGCCCGTTCTTTCCTCCCCCTGTCCACTCCCTCCCAGCAGCCAGAGCCCCCCAGCCTTGTGGCTATGGGGCAGGGGGGCTCTGGGAGCAGGGCACCCCAATCCTTGCCCTTGGGGCCGTGTGGTCAGGAGTGAGAGACAGAGCTCAGAACAGCATCAAGGCACCAGCTTAGAGGCAGAGGGAGTTCAAGGGGCAGAGGGGCACTCAAGGGATGCTTTGTCCCACAAGCAGGATGGGGATCACTGGGGATGCTGTCACAAGGGGCAGAGTGGGTTTGGGTCTGGGGGAGGTCTCCTCTTCCTCAAGAGAATTCCAAGGCCATGCTGCTATATGGGGACATGATTACCCAGCACAGCACCCCGAAGCTGGACCCCAAAGAACACCCCTTGGCCCTGCCCATCCAACCAACAGCTGTCCCCTCCTCAGCCCATAAACTACAGCCTCTCCTGGGGACCAGCCCCCACTATCCCATCACCCTTCCCAGTGCAGCTGAGTTCTCTATCCTCCACAGACTTTTCTACTGGGGAAAGCATGGCTGGTTGGGGAGACACCCATCCCCCCCACCTCTCTGCTGCAGGGGTGCAGAGGTGTCTGTTCTCCCCCTGCATCCTCCGTCATTAATTTCCATCAGTGGCCAAGCAGGGCTGGGGCTGCCCGGGGGTGGTCGAGGAACACAGCGCTTTCCCCTGATAGCAAAAATAAATACATTAAAATTCTTGCAGGAGGCAGAAGAATGCGGGACGGCAGGAAAAAATTGTTTTATAATTTGTAATAACACAAAAGCTGGGGTGGGTGGGGGGCGGGGGGAGTGAGCTGCGAGAGGCGAGGAAAGGCAGAGACAAAGGCTCAGCTGCGACAGTGGAGGCTGCTTCAGGGTGGCAGTGGTACCCCCATTGCCTTGGCTCAGTGTCACCACTGTGTCCTTGTCCCCTGAAGTGTGTGTCCCTTTAGGTCTTGTTGCAGAAGGGGAGTCAGTGAGAAAACTACTGGGGCTGGGGGAGCAGGCTATCACACCCTGGCTGCTTAATCAGGTCTCAGCATCTATATGCCTCAGTTTCCCCTTGCTAAAGGGGAATTTTTACGCAGCTGTGAGAAAAGCTGTGAAACAAGGGCAAAGCCCTGGCATCCCTCCATCCAGTCCTTCTGGTCCAGGCACAAGGCAAGGAGCCTGCCTTTGTTCACCCTGCCCCCACTAGCCCCTCTCAGGGGGGTTTGCTATAGGACCCAAGCAATGGGGCCAGTTCCCATATGCGTGCTGGGGGCATCACAGCCCCCCCAGCCCCCTCCAGCCTCACGCAGAGCTAGGACATGATAAGGCGAGTTGCTGAGCACCAGCCGCACCTGCTCGTCGAGACGGCACTCCCCCCCACTCCGCTCCCCTCTTCGGGGCAAAATCAAAGGGATTTTTCTGCCCTTAGGAAATCAGATAAAGGCTTCTCACCTGCCCCGCTCTGCCTTTGCAAGGAGGCCAGGCGCTAGGGGCGGGGGGGGGACAACAGGCACTTTCAACACGCCGGCAGATGAGCCGTGTGTTGCAAGCAAGCTCTGCTGCAGGGGCTGGGCCCCTGGGCACCGTGTCAGGCTCCCCAGGCCTTAGCAGGGATGTCCCCTGCTACTCTTTACTGACTTTCCCCCTAAGATTCAAGGTGATGAGATTCCTGTAGGGCAGGTAGGATGGAGGCTGGTGGGTGAAGGCAAAAGACAACAGGGACTGGACATGGTGTGGTAGCCCAGATGCAGTGCCCTGCTCAGGGAAAGTCCTGTGCCCCTGTGTCCCCATGCTGTGGCCAGAGCAGCTCAGTCCTGGTCACAATTCCAAGGGTGCAGACTGGGAGCTCAGTTGCTGTGAAGGATGGCAGAGAAGGAGCAGGTGTGAAATCTCCAGAGGTGGTGGGAGTCTCTTATCTCCTGTGCCCAGGAGGAAGAGGAGAATTGTGCCAAGCTGCAGATAAAACCTGAGTCATTCATCACCAAATGCTGCTGGTGGGGAGTCAACATGCCCAGGTGAAGGGGTGAAACTGTTGGTGGTTGAAGCAAAGGGAGCAGTGATGGGCAACCCAGAGGCTAGAGATGGGCAGAAGATGGGAGGCCAGGAAGGGGGACAGAGCTCAAATTGCTGCTGGAGGGAGTGGTGAGCTCACCAGCAGAGAGAGTGCTCTGCTTTGCCCATCATTGGTGGCAGACACCCCCTGGTCTCTGGGGGTAACCCAATGGGTGCTCAGTGGTGGTGGGTGCAGAAGTCAATTGGACTCTCCAGGGTGGCTGTCCCAGCCCTAGGACCTATGGCCTGGATGCTACATGGCTGGAAGCTGCATCCCCAAACTCTGCTGGGAGTCACTAACAGTACAAGAAGAATCAGAAATCCAGAGCACTAGGAGACCATTCCTGAGGCTCCTCTGGGAGAAGAGAATTGGGGTGGCAGCCTATGGGTACTGGTTCCTTCTGTCCCCAGCTGCCTAAGCCTGGTGTGCCCTCTGCTATCTTTCAGGCACCTCGGTTTCCTCCTGCCCTAGGCAACTCCCGCTACTCCTCCTGTTGATCCAGTGCTGGGGGCTGTCTCCCTCCTGTATCCTGGCTGCACCTGACATGAAATCACCATGAACAAGCTATCCCTCACTGCACTCCTCCTGGTCTCTTTTCTGCTGGGGCTGACCCCCATCATTCTCCTCCTGCATTTACCCCTGCCCCAGGCATGTCTCTCCAGAGGTATTGGAGCCAAGTGTTGGGAGATGTTTGTGGGGGGTCACTCCTCCGGCATCCCTAGACAGGACAGATTGGTCTGAGGACAGGCTCCAGGCAAACCCAGTGTGGGGACAGGGGCCAGGCAGGGCTGTGCTGGCAGGCAACACAGGGACTCCAGGTTTGGGCAAGGCCATGCCAAGGGTGTCAGGGTCGGGCAGGAATGTGATGGGCAGGTGTTGGGGACACCTCGAGGCCAGGTCGAGTTTGGCAGTGCTGCGGCAGGACCATGAGCGGAGCCGGGCAGTGCTGTGCCAGGCAGGTCCCGCAAAAAGGACTGCACGTCCAAGCGCGGCGGGGGGCGCGGGGCTGGACAGGCTGAGGCCACCGTCCCACTGCCGGAGGGTGCCCGTGGCCGTGGCCGTGCCCACATCGTGGCCGTGGCTGTGCGCCGGGAGCCGAGCCTGGCACCCGGGAGTCCCCCCGCCCGGCCCGCCCTGTCCGTCCCCCCGGGCTCCGGTTTCCCTGTCGGAGCAGATGCTTTCGCAGCCCCGTCCCTCCTCCTCCTCCTTCTCGGGAGCAGCCTCCGCGCCGCGCTCCAGCCGCCCGGAGTTGCCTGCCCAGCCCAGTCCAGCCCAACCCAGCCCGGCCCGGCCCGGCCCCGCCGGCCGCGTTGCCCGCCCGGCCCGGCCCGGCCCGGCGGAGGGAGGCACCGGGCACCCACCCGCCGGGGCCCCGGCCAGACCCTCGGGGCAGCCCGGCTCACCGCGGGTGGCGCGGAGCGGGTTCGACACTTCCCTCAGCCCTGGCAGGATGCTACCTTCTTCCCGGACCCAGCTGGGGCTCTTCTTCATCCTCCTCTGCCCCGCCAATATCATCGGGCTCTGGTGGTGAGTAGGACATCCCGGGGGGGGGGATGCAGGAGGGCACGCAGGGTCCCTCGATCTCCGGGGGTGGTCCTCCCACCCCAGCTTGGGGATAACAGAGTCCCCTACACCCAGGGCACAACTTGGGTAGGAACTGCTGCTTGCTGGCCAGGAGGATCCAGATCAAGGCACTCACATGCTGTCAGGGTTTGGGCACACAAGTGTGTTGGGAACAGCAGGCTGGAGCTGCCCCAGGGGTATGGGGCACACAGGTCTTGTGGGGAGAGCTGCAGTCTGCCTCCCTGCACTTCAAGTCTTCAGCCTAGGAGGGTTGTATGCCTGAGCGATGGGGAAGGTGGGGTAGGGGCCTCCAGACCCCTCCAATAAGTCAACTTTAATTAAAAGCCCGAGGGTCCCTACCGTGTCCCTCCTGAACAGTGGCCTGGACACAGCAGGGACAAAACCCCTATTTGTAATGGTGCCTTCATCAAAGGCAGAGACGGTGCCTTGCAGGATACCAGAGGGGGTGGGGGATTCATTACAGGCACAGAGCTGGGACCTAGCCTTGGAAAGCCCAGGTATCTGTCGAAACATGAACTATTTAAATCTATTAAGAATTTCACCCAGCCTGTCTTTATCCGGTTTTAAGTGCTTAGATTCCAGCTCCCCGGCGTGCCGTCCGGGCTATCATTCATTATCTGAGGCTATTCGTCTCCACATTGTCACACTCTTTTGACCCCTAAAATAAAGCTCTCCGTAAGCCTTTCCCCTCTTGGTCCACTGCCTGCCCACCAGTGATTTATTCTACATCTCCATTCCCTTTGCTAGCCCTGGCTCCAGGGATGCAGGGCAAAAGCAGGGGCCTTGGTGAGTATAAATGGTGCTGTTATGGTCAGCTGTACACCAGCTAAGTTTGTCCCCAGAGCAAAAACTTGGTTTATTGCCAGACAAATGTTAAACATGGGTCTGAGAGGGGCTTGCCTTGGTTTTTTGCTAGAGGAGGGGAGAATGAGGCAGGGCAAGCCCTGGTCGGGACAGGATGTGTGTGGAAGATCTCCATGCTCCCTGCCACCCACCTCAGGGTAGATATGCAGGACTCATTCCCTCCTGCTGCCTGAGACCTGCTGTATTTCTCTCGCTAATTCTCAGACCCATACACAGCTGTCCCTTCAGCTCTCCATGCTTTCTCTGCCCCATCCTCATCAATACTCACCCAGTGAGCCCTCACCTTCAATCTCATGCCCTGTGCTCCAGCTTTGAGGACATCTACCCATGGCTGGAACAGGTAAAGGTGAAGCAGAAGTTAATTTTGCCTTCAATTTAGGGGCAGGCAGACGGCACCGGCAAAGGCAGGGTGCTGGGGTACTGCTGCCCCCTGCCCTGGCAGCTCAGAGCCACATCTTACCGTGGAGCCTGGGTCCTGCTGATGCTGTGACCATGCCATGCGTGCGCTGGCAGAACCGACTTGGGGAGATTAGCAGGATTTGGCAGAGGAGGGCAAGGGGTCAAACTTGTTTTTTCTTCTTTTAAAAAATAAGAAGGGAATGAACCTTTAATTTAAGAATAATAAGAATAATGCCTGCAACATGGCTGAATGCACTGGGCAGTGGAATGGCTGCAGAGGGATCACCAGCTTGTACTCTACTTCACTCTGGAGCCAGCAAGCCCAGAGGAGGTGGAGGTGGTGTGTGGATGAGGCCACCAGCACCACCAAATGGACGTGCTGGGCTTCCCTGGACAGGACACAGGAGCAGCTGGCTGATACATGAGCTGCTTTCCACAGAGCTTGGGTTTTGGCCCCGGGCTGAGATCATCCCTTATTTCCAGGGAGCTCTTTCTATGCTGGGGAGAGAAGTCTGGGTGCTGCCTGACCCCTTGAGCCAGCTCATGAGGCATCTTCCCATATGTCTGCTCCTGGTCCTGTCTCCCAGGTCTGGGTAGCATTGGAGTTTGTGAGGTTTGCTGTTGGAGGAGAGGGGTTCAAGTATACAGCCATATGTTGTGCCAGAGTTCCTGGAAGCCCCAAGACTGGTGGCATTGATAGAGATGTTCCTTGCTGTCGCTGTCACTGATGCATAGGAACTTCACTGGCACACCTTTATGTGTGCATCACTGGGCACCTGTGAGTGCTTAGCCAAGGGGGCACGTTCCCCTGGGAAAGAAAGGAATGTCTTTACTGCCCCCTCTATCCCACCCCTTAGTACATTATCTGTGTGGTGGTGGGGATGCAGGGGTTGCCTGTTTGAGGGAATTTTTTCACCCACTGGTGGCAAACTAATTTTTGAGAGAGCCACAATGGGGTGTAGCTGGGTCGGGTCTCAGGAGACACAGTCCCCAGACAAGGCATGCAGCCAGGCCTGGTGTCCTGGTTTTAGCTAAGGTAAAGTTAATTAAAAGCATGACACCTGGCCACTCATGGGTGGTAACTGCACCTGTTGGGATCCTGGCAGATGGCTGCATCTATGGAAAAAGGTTCAAGTGTGACGTACGAGCACTGACATCATGCTAGTGATGTTGTAGCCTGAGAAAGAGCATCTTCGTTGTGTTAGGATGCCCCCACAGTGCTCACTGAAGATACAGTCACACCACCTTAGACACACCCTGTGCCCCTGTGTCTAAGAAGAAGCAAAGGGGCACAGGCAGACACAGACCTTTCCATGGCAGAGGGAGCAGGCTATGGTCAGTGCCAATGGAAGTTGTGCCACTCAGGTGCTGCTGGTACCTTGGTTAGTGCCAGGCTGCAGGGAATAGGCTCCCCTTGCTTCCACCAGCCCAGTAAATTCTCTTTCTTTCTCCTCCCCTCTTCTTTAGGTGTTTCTCACCCAACTCCTTGTGCAACAATAATTTCTCCCTGAGCAGGACAAGTAGGGACTGCCTGGGGCTCCTGGGCTGGCCCAGAGGGTGAAGGATACAGGGCTTGCAAATGTAGTGTCTGAGGAGCCCCGGGCAGGTTCAGGGCATGAGTTCAGCCAAGCCGGTTTGTGGTTGGGCTGTGCTTGCAGGAACGGAGGCACTGTGGGGATGGGGGTGAGCAAAGCCAGGCTTCCTGAGTGCCCATTGGCTCTCCATAGGTATGGTTGAGAGCAGCTGGGAGATGGAAGAGAGAGCAAGGGAGAAAACCATCCCAGCTAAGATGTGCTCCATTCCAGCTGTGGGTCTGATGGGGCCTGGAGGGATGGACACCTGCCCTCCATTCCTTTCCCATCCGTGCACAAGAGCACTGCACCTCCAGTTTTCCATGGGGCTTCTTCAGAGGCACTCATGGAGGACCCACCCCCAAGCACCTGTGGCTGTACCCTTGTTTGAGAGTCCCAGTCCTGCATCCCCTGATCCACACAGCTCTGGATAGTTTCATGCACCAGTGGCCTCCCCTTCTCTTCCACTGCCCTGACCAGCACCCAGACTGCTGAGAACCTGTAAGAGCAGGCTGCTGGACTGTAGGGCCCTGCCTGCATGACTTTGGGTGAGCACTGTGAGTCACTCTCTGGACTTGCTGACCTACAGCTGCCACCCCACAGCGCCCAGCAGACGGGGCTGCCCAGCCATCCTGGGCATGCCCTCCCCCCTGGAGCAGCACCATACAGGAAGCAACGAATGTCCCAGTGTGGTGGCCCCTGACCAGTGCCATCTCCCTGTGCCCCAATTAAAGCAGCTGCTGACCCTCTGGGTTTTTCAAGAGGAAAATGTTTCTCTTGCACTTTTTGAGATGGCTACTGGCTCCAGCGTTAGGCTACTTGTGTTCTCTCCCAAAGCAACTGAGCTTTCACCCATGCCATCCCTTGTCCTTGCTCCTGGTCACATCCACTCTCACTTGGTGACACCCAGGCTCTCCAACCCTGCCCTACACATACCCCAAACTGGAGGGCTTGTCTGGGCTTTGCATCAGAGGCTTGATCCCTTCAAATACCCCTCATGTAGGAGGATGCTGGGCAGAGCTGAGCACACCCCGATATTTGCTCAGAATTTGCAGGGTCCTGCTGCCACATGTGGCACCTGTATTCGGGCATAAGCTAGCCCAGCCCTCATGCCACCCCAGCTCCAGCCTCTGCCAGAACCCAGAGGAAGAACACACTGACCACGGGTGGGTGGATCTCTTACTTTTTATCCCAACCCTTCTAGGGTTTGGACACAGCTTTAGGACCCCCATCTCTGCAGGTACCTGCTCCCTCCATCCTCCCTGGTACCTGTACCACAAGTTTGGGCAGCTACTGTTCACAAGCACCTGGCCTCAACATGACCCTGCAACCAGCAGGTCCATAGGTTGATGCCATGCCATGCCAAGCCAAAGCCTCTTTTCTTTAGGCAGCTGCCCAGCTGTTTGCATGACATTCTTGCCAAGGAGCTGTAAAGAGGAAGGCGGGGCACAGGGTCCCCCTGCTCTCCCCAACCTGCGGCATTTCCTGCTCCCTCAGTACCCCCGTCCTGCTCAGCAGCCAAACCCTGGCTGTGCCCCCCCAGGGCAGTGACTTGTTGCTTACTCACCACACCCTCATGGGCCTCCTGCTCTGTTTTCCACACCCAGCTGCCCCGGTTAGTGGCAGCACCCACGCATCGCCCCGGGTGAGGGGTCGAGCGCCCGCTACACTTCAGCATGAGCTGAAGCTCAAGCTGGACGAGTGAAAATTCTTCTGTGTGTCCCCCTCACCCTGTTTGCACACCTCGGAAAGAGACAGGTTCCCTTCGGGTTTGACTTCCTTGTAGGGCTGTCACTGAATGTGTCATCATTGTGTGGGACATGGGGTGACCTGTTCCCCCAAGGGATGGAGATCAGTTCTCCATCCTGCAGTTCTTACCTCTCCAAGTGGATGCAAAAGCACCTGTGGGCTCAGAGCGATGAGCCGGGTACCCCAGCATTGTGCACTCCCTTCCTGACGGCACTCAGGGACTGGGATAGAGACCTGGATGTGAGGCAAGACATGCCCTTACTACCCCACAGCAGCGTCCCCTTGCCACATGGGAGTGCCCAGGCAGCAATACTCAATGGATGTAGACCTAGCAGGTCCAACATGGAGCTGGCATGGCACAACCACTGCTCTCCTTTGGGGTTTTAAGGCCACCAGGATCAAGGGAGGCATTTTTCACCCAAGATGTGGGTGCCACTTTTGAAGGCTGACCATCCTCTTTCTCACTGCATGATTCTGTCAGCCTCACTCCATTGGCTTCCTGCAAACCAGGACCTCACTGGCTCCCCTTGATCCTGTCTGCTGACAGAGGCTGGGAGAAGCCTTGCTCCACACCATCCCCATGCCCAAGGGGAAGATGATGACTTGAGCCAGGCTCCTTCATCTATGATTTTATCTGGGAATGAGACTGGGGCATACTGGAGGCTCTGTGACTGTGAGCTGAGCTGGAAAAAGCTGGTGATTATGGCTCTTAGGAACACCCGGCTCTGTTGCACAGGGACAGCATCTGGAGCAGAGGGGTTGCATCAGAAGCCCCAGTGACTCCTGTTTGGTGTGTGTCATTGGGACAGGGCTCAGGCTGCGGCTGTTGACAGCCTAAGGGGTGACAGCAGCAGTCTGGTGGTGGATTGCAGCTCCTTTTCTGTGCCTCAGTCTCCTCTTTCACCAGTGGGGGTTGTTTCGCTTACACAGGGGTGCTGGGAATTGGGTCGGGAAGTGGGGCTCATCATCCCATCTTCTCTGGGGGCAAGATAGCAGCCACCCGGCAGCAGTTCTGGCAGCCAGCGGGATACTTGGGGCAGACGGGACGGATGCTGCTGAGCCGCTGAGCCTGGCTGGGGGCTCTCAGGCAGGAGGTGGTAGGGGGGGCCGGGGTGCCTCAGGTAAGTTGTGGGGAGCCTGGCTGGCGACCCTGTTCCTTCACCAGGGCAGGGGGAGGAGTGCCCAGCGGCAGAGGTGGGGCACCTTAATTGTAGATGCGGGAGGCCTTGGAGCAGGACAAGCTCAGGCAGATCTGGGCCCTGTGCTGGAGCCCTTGCCAAAGTGGTAGCAGTTTGGCAGCATTTTTCTTGCCCTTGTCTCCCCCCATGCTCCCCCCCCTCTGAACCCTCCAAAGCAAAACAGCTCTTGGGCTCCCAGCAGCCTCCCTGTGCCAGAAAGTGGAGCCCAGCGGAAATTAATATTGTGTTGGACTTAGGCAGCCCACCCCACGCCTCGTCAGCACGGACAGTGAGCTCCCGCATTCTCCAGCCAGCTTTGCTGCTGCCTGGACCATGGGTGGGGACCCCCGTGGTGCTGGGGAGCCGCCCCCCAGCCCTGCAGGGCTGAGCTCTTCTTCCCGGCTTGATCCAGCGGGCTGGGGTGAGCCGCAGTTCAGTATTTGATCTGATGGCCCTGGGGCACGAGCGCGTCGTTTTTATATGAGTACAAAGAGTCATCTCTTAATGAAAGTCCCATCCCAGCTCCCCTTCTTCCCCACCCCACTGGAGGAAGCAGCCAAACCTCTGCTGTCCTGTTGTAGATGTTGGGAGTCCACGGTCCCCAAGGACAGCAAATTTGGAGCCCAGCATTGAGGCTTTGATCCCAGTGTGGTCATCATGGGATTAGACTGGACAGATTTTCTGGTTACGTTCCATGTGGGCCTCAGTTTCCCCATCTATGGGGGAGCTGTGCCAGGCAAGCCACAGTTCTGAAATGCTTCCCCAGCTGCCCCATCCCTTTGGAGAGGTGCAGCAAAGGGAAGCTGAGCTGCCAGGAGCAAAGGGAAATGGGTTCTTTCCAGCAGGAGTGTGGGCTTGCCTCAGTCTCCCTGCTGGAGATCCCCTTTCCAGGCTGTGCATCTCTGTTGAGCTGTTTAACCCTTTAAACCTCCAGCCAAAGCATAAGGGCTCCTTTTCCAGGCTGTGCAAGAGAGCACGTCCTCCCTAAGCCCAGCTGGGGTCTGATGGGCACGAGATGCAGGCAGCTGGGGAGCCTGGCTTGGGGCAGGGAAATCCTGGCAGGACCTTGAGCTTCAGACCTTGGAGGGAGCTTGCACTGGGGACAGGATGGCAAGCAAAGTCCTGCAGTTTAGTATCCCAAACACAGACCCCCAGCTGGGTGACAGTGAAAAGAAAACCCAGAACACAGATATACAGAGATTCAGCTTGTGATTTTTGAGCCCCTGGGGCTTGGCCAGATTATAAAGCTCTGGGTTTGGAAGTTGCAGTGCAGGCGATGCTCCCCAGCGAGTGAGGCTGATAGCAGCACAGGCTGCCCATGCACTGCTCCCCAGGGGACTCCAGGGAATGTGGCTTCACTGTCCTCAGGCACCTCTAAGTGTTGGGGTATGCTGAGTCCAACCCATAGGTTCTGTGGGCATCCACAGACAGGAAAATCATGTTGTTGAGCAGGGTGAGCTCTGAGCCCACAAGAGCTGTGCTGGAGGTGAGGGAGGGCTGAGTGGGGCCGTGTTTAGGGTGTGCTAAATTTGTGTGGCCCATGGCCACACTGCCTCCTTGCCATGGGATGGGAGGCATGGGTGTGAGGCTGTCAGTGTGGCACGCCTGCCCTCTAACCACTGCGGCTCCTGTGTTGCCCAAGGCACAGCTGGAGCATCTCCCGCCTCAGCATGGGCTCCTGTGTTGCCCAAGGCACAGCTGGAGCATCTCCCGCCTCAGCATGTGGCAAAGTGCCGGCGGGCTGCAGAGTTCCACGAGCTGCGCTGCGGAGGGCACTCCGGGCGAAATGTGTGGGGAAAGCACTGAAGTTTCTGTAGCCAGCGGCACACTGGGGAGCACGGCATCATGCTCAGACTTTGCCTCCCAGCTCAGAGAGCCAGGCATCTCGCTCCAGCTGTGCTGGCAAGGAGGAGCCACCTCTGACATGGGCCCAGCCAAGACTTGCCCTCCCACATTGGCATTGGCAGAGCTCACGATGCCACCTGCATCCCTCCCTCGCACTCCTGCACCCGCCTGCAGCTCCATTCCCTGGACCTAGTGCCTGGATTCAGGGAGGTGAGCGCAGGAACCTGGCCAGCAGCCAAGGTGCTTTATCACAGGCAAGGTCACACATCTTGTCTCCCACAGGGTAAAGCAGAGAGCCCCCCTGGAGAGGGGGAGATGCTCCAAGAGCACTTAATGGGCTCCTCACTGTGTCCACAGCTCTGGGAGATGCAGCTGCAGCAGGCATCAGTCATACTGAGATGCCGAGGCTGAATTGGGTCAGCGCCAGACCCAAAGAGCAGGTGCTGAGTAGCACAGTATCTCTGTCATCTCCCATCAGGGACACTGCCATTACCCCCTGGGATGCCCCCAACGGTATGGAGTGGTATGTTCCAGCATCATCCCATAGCCAGTTCCATGGCTGGGGATCCTCCCCATTCCTCTACTGGCTGGGTAGGGCAAGGTATCCCCTGGGTGATGGCACACAGGTGCCACCCATACCTTTTGTCCTGTCCTCCCTGCATATCTCTCTCTGTCCCTTTGTCACCTGAGCTCAGCACTGAACTGTCACTGCCCTGCGGCCCTGCTCTGTCCCTGGGAGCAGGTCTCGTCATGCCCCATCCACACCTTGATCCCTCCTGAGCTTGGGTGCTGGTTTTGCTCTGCTCGTCTGTCCCCTCCTGCAGGGCAGTGGGGAGCCCTCTGGTCATGGACCCCAACAGCATCTGCCGCAAGACGAAGCGGCTGGCAGGCAAGCAGGCGGAGCTGTGCCAGCTGGAGCCAGAGATTGTACAGGAGGTGGCCAAGGGCACCAAGCTGGGCGTCCGGGAGTGCCAGTACCAATTCCGCTTCCGCCGCTGGAACTGCACCAGCCACAGCAAGTACTTCGGCAAGATCTTACAGCAGGGTAAGGCCAGTGCTTCCTCAGCCTCCCATTTTTCCGAAAAGCCTCCATCCGGTCACACCCCTCCCCAGGACTCCTGGAGCAGTCTTGGCGTGCAAACCTATGTGTGTATGTGTGTGTGTGTGTGTGCATGTAGGGGGTTGTTCAGCGTTCCCTGGTGCAGTCACAATGAGGTTTTACTGCTGGGACATGTCTCCCTGTGTTGTAATGAAGCAATTACCGATGCTCCCAGACAGCACGGGGCTTCATGAAGCCCAAGAATGCACCCTTGTCTGGCAGTGATTTACTGCTCCCCCAGGACCCCAGGGTGTACTGGGGGAAGGGGCCTAGGTGGAAGGCAGTGCGCAGCCTCTGGGAGCTGCCCCTCACCCTGTGGGTACCCTTCACTTCCCTCCTCCTGGTCTTGCAGGAAGCAGAGGAGAGGGGTGCTTGTCCCCCGTCTCTGTGCCTGTGGGTAGGGACCCTGATGTCACCCCAAGGAACAGGGCCAGGGGCAAGAAGGGATTTGCAGGTCCCAGCCAGACGGATACAGTGGTCCAAGCCTGGCCCTGCTGCATCAAAGTCAGAGAAGGAGCAGAGCAAGAGGGCACCTGTCAGTGTGTAAGGGAGGGGAAAGCCCTGCCATGCTCCCCAGGAAGAGAGGCTGGGGGTGGATGGTGATTCAAGCAAGGGGGGGACCGCAAGTTTGAAGCACCTCAGGCTGGTAGGATCCCTTAGTGGGAGGTGAATTTAGTCCTGCCCCTGTTCCCATGTCGGTCCCTGTGACATAGTAGGTGAAGACATTGGAGCAAGCCCCAGTCTCCTTGGCCGTCACATCTCCTGTTCGTGCATGGTCAGGCCCAGGTAAAGTGGGTATGTCCTTGGGCCATGAAGAGGGGTCAGAGTGGCCTCCCTGGGGGCATTGGAAAGGGTGGGGTGCCCTGGGCACCCAGTGGCTGCAGGTGGCAATGGGGGTCTCTCTGAGGGAGACACTGGCCTGTGGAAGGGGGACAGGCTCATTTTGCAGGTGTGGGTTGCCCCCAACAGAGGAAGGTGTATTCAGTCAAGTGGCAGAGAGCCACAGCACATGGGGGACACTCTTGCCTCTGGGGTCACCTCTTTTCACCCCAACCTGGCAGCAAGGCAGGTGGGATCTGTGCCAGGCAGGGATTCAGACCGCAAGTAGGATGGTACCAGAATGCGACGGCCAGACTGAAAGATACTGATTGATGTGCTGCTGGTAACCCAGGAGCAGCTTAGGCTGGGGGAGACACAGGCACAACAGGCATGGGAATGCTGAGGGAGCCACCATGTTGGTCCAGCCTCATTGCTGGGGTGGTAGAGATAAGCAATATCCTGAAGGCAGGGGTAAGTTTGGGAGTCCCTGGCACTCTGAGGACATGGGGCATCCCAGGTAGAGGTGTGGAGGTCCTCAAGGCCACAGGATGGGCGTCAGAAGCCCTGCACTGAGAGATGCCTGTAGGCACCAGCCTCCCTGTAATCCTATAGGGATGCATAAAGCATCCTAGCATTTTTGGGGTTCCCAGCTCCATCAGATGAGTACCTCCCATCCAGGATGAGTACCTTTTCTATCCAAGGATGCTGCAATGGGCTGCTGTTTCCAGTTGTGGTCTCCCTGGCACAGACAAAGCTGTCCCCTCTTCCCTCCCTGCTGCCTGTGGCAGGCGCGGCATGCCAGGGCAGGCTGGCGTGGGGGCAGCCGCGTGTCTGGAGGAGCTGTCAGAGGAGTGGCATTCCTCTGGGCCCAGCTGGCAGGGTGGCATGGGAAACTCTGCCAGCTATGGGCTGCCTGCTGAGGGCTTTACCAGGCCCAGGCAGGAGCAGGCGGGTGGTCAGGTGGCCTGGGGGGGCAGGAGGGCTTGGGGAGGTGGTGGCATCCCTTGGGTGGCATTGTCAAAAAGGCACCGGTGTGCCCAGTTCCTGCTAACACCAGTGGGACTCACTTGCTGCGTGGGTTTTTGGAGAAGCCACTCATGGAACTGGTGCCCTGGAATCCCTCTTCCCACAGCCTCTCCAGGTCAGAATGCTGGAGATGGGGGGACGGGTCACCTCCCAAAGCTTATCTTCCCCTCCCTCCCCAGGAACCCCCTGCGTGTCATCACCCTGGACCAGCCTTGCCCTGGCATTTGGGTGGGCAGGGGTTCCACCAGCACAGAGTAGGGGGAGCACAGGAGCCCCCTTAGCAGGGCGCCACACTCCCGCTGCCAGAATCCCCCGCTGGCTGCGGCTGCGAGCGGCAGGTCTGGGCAGGGGAAAGATGCTTGGAATTTGTGTCCCGGAGCAGAGAGAGACAGGAGCAAATACTAATAATAAATAATCCTGCAGGGTGGAGGCTGCGCTGGTGGAGAGAGGGGGGCAGGCGGTGCCCCATGGCAAAGCAGGTTTGGGGGGCAGAGCAGGCAGCACGGCTTCATTGCTGCCACCCTGCAGGGGAGTGAGTGGCATCCTCCATATCCCTCTCAGCGCTTCTGTCCAGGTGCCAGTTTGCATCTGGGGATAGGATTTTTCCTGCTTGGAGGGATATTGCAGGGTAGTGTGAGGAAGCTGTGAGTACCACCTGGGACCGCCCCTGCTCTCCAAGCTTCCCTCTTTCCTATGGGGCAGCACCCATCCTTGCAAGGGGAGGTTGTCTCTCCACAGCTGGGGTGGAGGAACACTGGCATGGCCTGGCCATCACCCACATTCTTCATATCTGCTTGCAAGAGGCAGTTCCTGCCCCAGGCATCCTGTACCTAGGTGGGTGCATCACCCGGGGAGCAACGTTGAGCACAAATGAAAAGGGCGAGAAGTGGGAGGTCTTAGCCGCCATGGGATGCTAGCCCGGGGGGGCGGTGCTTTGTTTGCAGAGACTTTGCCGGAGCTGACCCCACATCCTGGCCCTGTCTGTTCTTCTGCAGATATCCGTGAAACAGCCTTCGTGTATGCCATCACGGCGGCCGGGGTGAGCCACGCCATCACACAGGCCTGCAGCATGGGAGAGCTGCTGCAGTGCGGCTGCGAGCTGACACGGAGCCGGACTCCTCCCTCCCCCACGGCGGGTCCGGGCACGGAGGGCACGGCCTGGGAGTGGGGGGGCTGTGGGGACGATGTGCAGTTCGGCTACGAGAAATCCCAGCAGTTTATGGATGCCAAGAACAAGAAAGGCAAAAATGACATCCGAGCTCTTATCGACCTGCACAACAACGAAGCCGGGCGCTTGGTAAGGCCCCTGTGCTCCTTGTCCTCTGCAGGTATCTGTGCCCTACCCAACTCAGCCCTCCACCCTTAATTTCCCCAAGCCATGTACCTGCACCAGCTTCGGCTGAAATGCGGACCCAGTATTTTTCAGGAACTCTTTGCAGGTGCTTTGGAAACCCCCTGTGCCCCTCTCCACTCCCAGACCCCTCCCCCAGGGGTAGGCAGGATTTTGGCTGGGGATGCTGGGCAGGGAGGCAGGGGAGCAAGGGCTGAACATCACCGTCTCTTCCCCAGGCGGTGCGCAGCTACATGAGGACAGAGTGCAAATGCCACGGGCTGTCAGGCTCCTGCACCCTGCGGACCTGCTGGCGGAAGATGCCCCATTTCCGCGAGGTGGGGGACCGCCTGCTGGAGCGCTTCAATGGGGCTTTCAAGGTGATGGGAGGGAACGACGGGAAAACCCTCATCCCTGTGGGTGACAACATCAAGCCCCCTGACAAGCAGGACCTCATCTACTCTGCTGACTCGCCTGATTTCTGCTCAGCTAACCGTAAGACAGGCTCACTGGGCACCCGGGGCCGTGTCTGCAACAGCACAGCCATGGACACGAGTGGGTGCGACCTGCTGTGCTGCGGGCGAGGGCACCGGGATGAGACAGTGGTGTTGGAAGAAAACTGCCTTTGCCGCTTCCACTGGTGCTGTGTGGTGCAGTGCCGCAAGTGCTCCGTCCGTCAGGAGCTCAGCCTCTGTGTCTGACAGTCTGGGGTCAACCAAGGACAATTTGGGGGGCCACCTCCAGGCTCACGCAGCCCCCCTGGGACAAAGACACATGGAACCAGTGGCAGGGACAGCGTGGGTGAGCCCAGCTCTGTGCTCAGGGGAGTCCTGGCTTCCCCAGAGGACATCATGGGGCTGCCTGGCATCCCCATGGCCCCCGTGGTGGGGGCTGCGGGCACAGAGCTTCCACTAATAAAGCTATTTAAAACTGGTGTGCCACAGCACTTTCTGGGGAGGGCTGGGAAGCGCTGACCACCGTACTGGAATGGGACTGGCCAGAGAGCTGTCCTGCCCCAGCTGCGAGTCCCAGTCAGCTGCAACTCCCTCAAGCCTCTGGTTTGTGCTGGCGTTGCTGGGACCTGTGGCAAAGCCTGCCTCATTTTTATCCACTCCCTGATTTTCTCTGTGGTTCTCAAACCCAGAGATGTGCACGGATGAGGGTGAGTTACTCTGCACCTTCCAGGCTGCATGAGGGCTCTGCTCCCATCACCCATGGTCGTTATCGCTTGGGGGTGCCAGTTTGTGCCCCACCACCACCTGACCTGGATGTTTGCAGTGACCTGCACTCCATGGTCCCTCCACTCATGCCTCATGCCAGAAGTACGGCTTCCTACCCTGACACTATGGTGATGGGCTCTGAGTTTTTTGAAGGGTTCCTGTATTCTTTTCACTCCAACCACCGCCAATGCAGTCCCCACTGCAGGGCCTGGCACAGAGAAACCCTGGACAAGGCTGACACCATTGGCTTGGTGGCATGCAAGGCATTCACTTGGCATGCCATGGGCCACGTGCAGCCTCACCTGGATGGCAGAGTGCCAAGCATGTATGTCTCAGTAACCTGATCAGCCTGTGCCCCTCATGGACAAACACAGGGTGAGGAGCAGCCTACCTGGCTGCCCAGCGAGGCAGGCTGCCAAGCCTCTGCTCTGGGGGCTCCAGGGATCTCCAAGGGGGTCCCTCCTATGCTTCAAGGAACCCATGGGAACTGGTTTCTCCAGTGTTACCCAGTGTAGGGGTTTAGGTAACTGCAGAGGGGAATGTGTGTGTGCAGTGCCTGCTCAGCTGGTAATGCCCCACTGGGCAGACAAGTCCCAGAGGGATGTCAGCAGGGTCAGAGCCTGGGCAAGGAGGTCAACGCTCCTGTGCCTGCCCTCCACAATGCAGCATGTGCTGGGCATGGGGGCTTTGCCTGTTGACCCCTCCACAAGAGGGCTCCAAGCTGATGTGGGCAATGCCCTAGGTGCTGGGTACTGCCAGATGGGGCAAGAGCTGAGCTTGAAGTGCTGGGCACACTGCAAGGCAAGGGGGGCTGCACCCCTTGCCCACCAGTGAGTCCCTCCTCGCCCACCCTAGGCAGCCAGTGGGGAAGGGCAGGGGAAGCAGGGTGCTGGTGAACCATTAACTTGGCCCAGCAAGCCTGGGGAGGGAGTCTCCAAATCTGTCAGTTGCAGCTTTGCAGCTGGAAATTCCCTCCTGACTTGCCCACAGTGGTGCTGGAAGAGGGGAGGCACAGAGGGCTCCCGGGAACTCCCAGCCATGCGCCTGCCCATGGAAACACCTGGGTGGGTGTGAGCAGTGCCGAGTGGGTGCAAGTGAAGGTACCTGTGCATGCAAGCAGCTTGGAGTGTGTGCATGCACAAGTAACAGGTTTATGCTTGTTCATGACCATATGTGTGAGTGTGAGCTTGTGTATAACCTGTCACTGTGTCTGTGAGCCCCTCATGGGTGTATAAACAAGTTGGCCCATGTATCTTCCTGCAGCTCTATGAATACACAGCAAATTGTCAAGTGTGTGTGTCAGTGACATATACCTGCATATACCTATGTGAGAGTATGTTTGTTTGCACACATCTTATTGTGTTTCCTCAGGGGTGTCTGGGACAGAGGGGACATGAGTGGGTGCAGAATGATCCTCCAGGAAGGGAGTTGCAGAGATGCAGGATCTGTGTTCGGGGAGATGTGGGAGCCATTTCATGGGCTCAGCAGGTCCCTTTGAATTGGAAACTCTTGAGCACACCTCAAGCCCTGCACTGCCTGTCGTGAGAGCTCAATTTAGGAAGTTCTGTATAACTTTGGGTCATCCATGGTCTCCTCTGGAGCCAACACAGGCTGAGGCAAGCTATAGAGGGATTCTGAAACCCTCTGAGAAATGTTCAAAGTCCTAGCTCTGACATTCAGGAAGTTCCTTCTCTGGATTCTGTCTCAGTTTCTCCACAATAGGCTGCTTTCATGCTCTGGGCTGCGTGGACATGGGTCTTGGAGGTCTGGCTATGGATAAACCCCAAGGAAGACATTTAGTACTTTTGAGTAAAGGATCTCGCCTGTGTCCTCTCTGCCATTGCCCCAAATCACAGCTCCTAAAGGATGGAGATCACATAAGCCAAAAATGCAGAGGGGGAAGCAGATAGAAAATGGAGAGAAGCGCATGATCAGTGATTGTGGGGTGACTCCTCTGCACTTCCAGGAGTCACCTCTGCACTGTGTCTGTGAGCCCCTCATGAGTGTGCAAGTCAGTTGGACCCTGTGTCTTGTTTCCTGCCCAGCTGGGGAAAGGGCTAGCTCTTGTGGGGGTTGACAGGTTCTTACCACAGCTTCCTGCTACTCCTGAGCTGGCAAAGCCAAATCCATTCCCTTGGTAGGCAGAGAGGCTCTGGCACAGGCGAGTGATGCCAGTAGCCAGTCAGGATCTGGACCTGGCCCAGTGGTCTGTAGAGGGCTGAACAGCCAGCAGAGGCCCCTAGCAATCTCACAGTTCTCCAGATCTCCATAGCTCCCCAAGAGCTCTCTATTGACTAGGACTCCACCCCAGATTCCTAGGAGACCCCAGCAGTCCCTAAGGGGCCCTCACCCCCTCACGTTACTTCCCAGGTGCCAGGAAGTGGCCTAGGAGTCCCCTAGATTCACAGAAGTCCCGCAGCTATCCAGACCCTTAGGAGGCCTCTGAACCCCTTCAAGACCCAGCAGTTCCCAGCCCGGGGGGCGCAGCATCCCCGCTGTCGCCGTGGCAACCCGGGATGCGGGGCGGGCGGCGCGGCGCCGGGCGGCCGCCAGGGGGCGCTGCGGCACGGCACGGCACGGCTGGGGATAGCCCGGGGGAGCATGGGAACATGGGAGTGGGATGGAGGGGTGCGTGGGGAACATGGGAGTGGGATGGAGGGGTGCGTGGGAACATGGGAGTGGGATGGAGGGGTGCGTGGGGAACATGGGAGTGGGATGGAGGGGTGCGTGGGA